>NW_027266273.1:8015000-8615000 GCF_022045235.1 Haliotis cracherodii | reverse complement strand
CCTATCATAATCGATGTAACTATCAGTAGTTTAAGCCAACGCATTGCCTTATATATTTTAATATTGGCTGTGATTGTGCACAACCACCAGTAGCTAAAGTGATGACGTAAATCCAGCGAGGTACATGTAGCCTAGCTTTGGTTACTGGTGGCCTATAGCCCGTGTTTCAAAAAGTTGTAAATAATATTGTTTTTCCGAAATATGTTTGACAAATTTGTTTTTAAATATGACTTTGTATTCAGGATGCAACTGTATATGTATATGTATTCAAATACAAACACGGCTACTTCCTCTCACTCTGACTTGCTCGGCAAGTTTTACAGCCTCATAATTCCCGGAGCAAGGCTGTGCTATGTTGTGGTGATGTTGAAGTTTATCCCGTGCCAGTGGACAATGTGTCTCTGGAAAACGCCCTAACGCATCCCCGAACTCTCATGACACTCAACAAAATGTCTTTTAGTCTTTTCTTGACTATGTGAACAATATAGATATTATTCAGGAACATAGACTAGTAAGAACTATCTCATCTTTTCCCAAATCACAAATGTTTCTCTGTACCAGGTACAAGAATATCAACTACAGGAAGGACATCAGGTGGAATTATGGTGGGCATAAAAATGTTTTGCCAAGTTTAAAAAGAATATTTATACAAGTACTAACTGGACATTATTCTGTTCGATAAATGTGTGTTTACATTTGGAAAATATGTATCGTTTACATTTGTATATGATGATGATCTTGATGATGATGATGATAATAAGTATATTTCTCTTGAATTTGAAGATATGAACAATTGCATATATGATCATTTCGAGGAATAACGCTTTTCTTCTGACAATGGCGTAAATGTATTTGGTAAATGTTTGACTTCTTAATTTGCACATATTCAATTATCGTTGTGGAAGCAATACTGGTGTTGGTGATTTTACAGTCATGCGTAATAACGAATGTAGCGTTATTGATTATGTCATCGGATGAGAGCCCATTTATAACGAAATATTATCGTTTGACATCCTCTCAAGATCTGAATCCTAACACCTCCCAATCACATTTTACAAACATTACAAACTAACAAAGGTTTTTGATTATAGTACTGATACTAATGATATGCTTTTCGAGTACTCGTGGAAATACAATTTTGAATATATTTACGTGTCATCGGTCGAAAGTTCAGTGTATATTTCTATATTTGATGCTGAACAAGGGGTTAACATTTTTACTGACATACTACTGAGGTCAGCTGAATGCACTAAGAGTGTTGTCACATCACGCTGTAAGGTACATAATTGATTTGAAAATACTTGTCAACCTTTAAAACAGCAGCATTTAATTGTTCAGATGATGCGTCTCCAGTCGCTTTCGTAACAAGTAGAAATGTATACAAATTGGCTTATAAGACGACCAAGATCAATCATGGTGATAAGCGATTACATGAACTGAATGATGCGATTGGTAATCCTAAAACGTTCTGGCAAAATTGAAAAGCCTAACTGGTGGTATTTCACTATTAAATAATATATCTGCTGAAACTGGGTAAGCTATTTTAAAGACCCATTTTCTTGAATCCGAAATGACAACATTAATGATTCAGTTTTCGATGATTATATCACGTCCAACCAATTTGACTGGACAGCTTCTGCTGATATATTTGATGAACCAATTAGTAATGGTGATACACACGCTAGTATTAACAAACTTATGTTAATTAGGCGGCTGCACAAAATTACATAATTGCCGAAATGTTTAAATCATCAGACAATTTCCTTTTACCTTTCCTGGACATTTTATTTGATTTTTTATATGACAAAGGGGCGTTTCCTATGTCTTGGCAAAAAGCTTTTTTTAACCCATTTTATTAAATAAGGAGAAGAAACCTCACCTGAAAATTACCTTGCTATAACTCGTCTATATTATATGCTAATATCTTAAAAAATAGACTTGTATCTTGGGCCGAGTGCTGTGACTAAACTAAATAAGAACAAGATGGTTTCAGAACACTTCCTTTGAAACTATTTTTACCTTGCAGGCACTTATTAGCAAATACCCATAAAAAGTGGGAAACATTTATGCCTGTTATTTCAAAAGCCTTCTATTATGTCAACAGAATTTTTTTTTGTATTATGCTCGGGTTTGGGTTTTTCAAAGGTATAAATGTATTGAAAAAAATCCAGTTACAAATTCTCATCATCCTCAAATCAACAACTAGTGATATTGTAATTGGGGAATGGTGAAGATACCTAATATTGATCCTGGCTTTAACACGTTGTATCTTATATTGGTTAAAACGCATCTCAATGCGTCCCTACCGCTTTATGCTTTATCTTTCTCAAAATGCATGTGATTATAGAAACAACAAGCGTATAGTCGACGAAGTCATCTATAACCCACGCCCATATTAACAACTTCGTTGGGGCGGGGGATAAAAAATACTGGGCGAAATTAAATTTATTTTAATTTGTTTAAAATAATACTGTTTCAACTGGGTCTTCGATATGCGTGGATTGGACAGGGAGTTGAGAATGTTACAGCTATGTTATCAATTGTGCAACCAAGATGTAAAGATTATTTTCCCCAAGAATGGACTAGCACTATTCAAAATGGAAAATTTTAATATTCATACTCACTGCATAAGCAACACTTCTTACATGAAAAGTATATGACCGTTGTAAATATAAGAAAATTAAGAATATCTTTATCGCAATTTCGGTGTGAAGACGACCATCATGTTCTTCTTATCTGTTCACATTATAGAGATCTAATTGTCAATAAGAGTAAAACATTCTGATGAATTTTGCACAAAGAAACAGATCGGTGCCCTAGTGGATACCTCAATGTCTTATCCTAATATTTCACTGAGAAGTTATTAATTAGGAAATCAAACATCGCTGTCTCATGTCAAAGCATTTGCTTTCATTTTCGACAAATTGTCCTAAACATTTAAAGATTCAACCGTGGGTTTAGTAAATACTTTTTTTTATTTCAGAGAGTAGATCGGACGTAGCCTTTGAGGTATTTTCCACGCCAGATGTTACTCTGTACGGTAATCAAGTCTACAAGTTCGATGCCGTCACTCTCAACAATGGAAAAGGGTATCACGCAGCAAGCGGCATATTTGAAGCTCCTGTGTCAGGCACCTACCTGTTCTGGGCAAGCATTCTTCCTAAGACGTCGATTCATGTGGATCTGTACAAGGAAGGGAGGATACTAGCAACTGGTCTCGCACAACACCCAGGGATGGCTAGTTTGACTTATATGACAGCAGTAAAGAAAGGAGAGAAACTTTGGTTTCAGAACCGTATATACACCAAAAGGATCTGGGGTTACCACCACTCAAGCTACGGAGGAGCACTGATTCATGAGCGCTGACTGTACCATCAGTATTACCTAATCACAATGGAATAAATGATACATTTGAACACATTCTTGTTACTTTAAATGTTGATATTGGTCAGTAATGTCATGCAGTATTTGCTACAGTATAGTGCATATTCAAAATATTAACTAACATTCACTTTTCCATAACACCATTGTAATGGACATCCCATGCTTATATAAACTAAGAGAAGCTTTGTAATGATACATCATATCGGCCATAAATTTGATATTAAAAAAATCACTACATTTAAAATGAGATCATCTATGTCAGTTTGTTCTTTCTATCTTTACTGAGAAATCCAGACAAATAGCGATATCAGTATAACATTGAGTAGATCAGAAAGTTATGGTCTAGAAATTCATGTTAGGGAAGCGGGCACGACTATGTTATTATGCCAGCATGTCAGTGACACACCTCTCTCCTCTGTGAAATGTATTGTCAAATGTGACGTTATTACCTCCCCTTACACTATGATAACCACACTTATTTCATAGGGTGAATATCAGTGTTTGCGTTACAACATGCATGCACAAGGAGCTGATCTGTGGAGTGGATGGAACAACTGGACCAGTTCAATGGACGGGCGATAATATCCCCGCCCCCAGATTTGGGGATGGATGAGAGGCAAACTGTCAGGAAAAATGTATCAGCGGACCATGGAGCCTGCAAGGGTCTCAGATGCATATCAGTGTGATGGAGCTGATAGCCTCCTTCCTGGCTCTAAAGACATTTGTGAAGGAAGCCAAGTATTTGAATGTGTAGGGTAGATAATAAAACTGCTGTAGCATACATACACATGTAGCAGAGATGTGAGGAACAAGAGGGAGGGATTTCATCAAGGTAAGAAAGAAAATGGTGCACGCAAAGAGACATTTACCTGACTGCCAGGCCTAGTGAATGTTGAGGCTTTCAAGAATGTGGGCGACATAGAGCGATTGGACGCTCTGGAAGGATGCGTTTGTGATCATTCTACAGTCAATGGGCCCTGTCGAGGTTGACCTGTTTGCCAGGTGGTTGAACAGGTGGATGCGGCAATTTGTCAGTTGCAAGCTGGATCCGGAGGCTATAATATCTAATGGTTACGAGCCAGTAAATGGAGCACCAATGGGACAGCATGGCACAGTGTGCAAACATCTACGAGGAATTGTAATGTTTGTTTGTTTGTTTGTTTGTTGTTTAACGCCGCACTCAGCAATATTCCAGCTATATGACGGCGGTCTGTAAATAATTAAGTTTGGACCAGACAAACCAGTGATTGATAACATGAGCATCGATCCACGCAATTGGGATCGATGAGATGTATCAACCAAGTCAGCGAGCCTGACCACCCGATCCCGTTAGTCGCCTTTTACAACAAGCATAGTCACCTTTTACCGCAAGCATGGGTTGCTGAAGACCTATTCTACCCCGGAATCTTCACGGGTCTGTAATGAGCGGAAGCCAATTCCCAAATATGTGGACTCATGGCATGTGGATTTAGTCCTTGATAACCTTACACAAATGGGGGAAATCCAGGATCTGTCTTTCCAGCCAAGCAAAGGGTAAAAAACACATGTAGATCAGGTAAGGAAGCTTTCACACTGATATTTAAAGCCTTTCCAGATTCTTTATGTGTAGTGCATAAGCTTATATCTAAGGATATTGAAGCCAGGCCGGACAGTTAAGGTTTGGAAGTGTACAGATAAATGTTTGCCTCATCTTTATCAGCTTCCGGTTCATACATGCACCCTTTCCAGATGGATCATATTTATGGCGGAAAACGCCAGCATAGTCACATCAGTGTTCAAGGCTCACTCTACAAGGAGTGCATCATATTCAAAATCACTGATTAGGGGTATGTCAGACTCGCTGACTTGGTTGATGCATGGCATCGTATTCAAATTGCATATATCGCTGCTCATGATCTCAATCCTTGGATTGTCTTGTCTTGTCCAGATTTGATTATATACAGACCGCCCTCATATAGCTGAAATATTGCTGAGGGCGGCGTTAAACAAAAAGAACAACAACCATCCAACAACCAAACTAATGTTATGAGTAATTGAAGCAAAATATGAAATTGTTACCACCCTTTTACTCTTGATTCATGTTCCCCAACTTACTTAATTGCCTCATTGCTTACACACTGTTTCTCTTTCAGTTAAGAAAGGAGAAACATCAGCAGCCCGGCAAATACCACAGAACAGCTGAGCAATAATTCCAAGGATTGCATGGGACCAGAAGTTCTAATTACTGAAGAAAAGTGAAACTCGAAACTACAATAGAATAGCGTGATTCACAGACTGAACCACAGATGGTTAGGAGTTCTATTTAGTGCTGAAATAGTGACACTAGTTACCATAGATAAGTGTGCTTCAAAGTGTGCTTCACTTTGTTCCAATTTGACTGTAGACGTTGCCGTCCAGTTTTGTTTTGATTAGCTTAATCAGCGAAGTACCAATCGCCAAAGAAGCCATTCTTTTGAGGAATATTTTTTAATAAAGTTTTTTTTCTTCACACGTGGTGTATCTCTTGTCTCGTTATTCTTCTTGCTTGCTCTTCGCTGGTAATGGAGAATAGCGAGATCTCGTTGAGCCTTGTGAGACTTTGAATCAGCTGGTAACAGAGATAAAACTTTCATATCTTGCCTTAATTACTAATAAAATAGGATTTCATTTCACATACTACGTGTGTTGCTGAAATCCAAAATTGTTACTCGGATTTGTTTCTGAAAGTCGTGGTCTTTGGGGTCTCCCTCTGAGCTGGTTGTCCCTGTGACACAAGCGAGTTCCACAGCAACAGAAACTTGTTATCTTTAAATCGTCTATAAAGCCCGACGGGCGAGTTGAAAGCGGGTTTTACGTTGCGTTACCCAGCAACGTGCATGCACGTGTGTGTGTTTGTGGCTGCTTGTACTTGTCCGGATTAACGCCAGTTTTATTAAGTACCCCACCGAGACACCATGTCACAGTTTAAACTGGATACCCTATTGAGACACAGTACACTGACTTCGAGCCAATCAGTCCCTGTTTTTTCCTCTCAATGACGAATACCAGGCAGGGTAACAAGAGGCACTATCTCGGGGGAGAAGCTCTATCAATTAGACCATGGAGGCTGACAGACAGAGAAATTAGTCATTTTTCAAGAAGTCCAAAAATGACAGCGAAAAGTCAAAGTGTACTGATAAGATACGCCCGGGATTTCTGAGTGAGACCAGTTCATCATCAATTACTGACTGCTTCATAGATATTGTAATTTTGTTTGCAAAGGGATAGTGCTTGTCATGATATTGTACCTTAATAATTGTGTTTTATGAATCATTCAACTTTGAACTATAAAAGAAACTATTGAATCATCTACCAAAGCCATCAACTCATTTTTCGGATCTTTATGATCAGGATGTCCCTTACAACATATTAAGTATAAGGAGACATTGTCGCCAGTCTCACAATGTCTTGACAGAACACTGGCAGTGTATTGCACCAGTCTTCACAAGGGCAATCAAAATGTTCATTTAGGATTATTATTCACGGACACCCCTATTTCCCCCAAACATTTACTTTCGTATCATTTGCTTATGAAAATTGTCCTGTCATTATAGGACATGACATTTAATAAAATTTATACATTGTAGAAAAATGAAATACATTTTTGTCCTTGTTTTGTTGAACATGTCATGCATTAAATGGTGACCAAACTAATTTTACAACATTATTTACACCTAGACCTGTTGTGTGCCCCGCCAAAAGATGTAAAATTGTCACATGTACATATACGTGTGAAAACGTGGATAAAACAAAACATTATAACACAAAATAAGAGCCAAACAGAAGCGAGACCTGTCGCCAGGTGATTAGCAATGTTTAGGACGCAATCCCGCGGGTTTTGTAATTGCACGCGGCAATATAATCCTCACTCAAGGGAGAATTGTAGAAAACAAGTAGAACTGTAGACTGTAAAGCTACTACAAAATCTACATTGGTGTTCTGGTGTTGACTTTGTTCCCGTGTCACATTTTATTGTCTGTTCTACACTGTTTCTGTTTTTCAAATTGATTTTGGTCAAGCATTTGCGATTAAGTATGCCATATAGTATTAAAATTTGCAAAGTTGCTATGTTGACTTTACTTGTCCTTTTAGAGAGGATTCTTACACATGTTCACAATATTTCTATTTACCAAATGTTTAAAGAAATATATTTATAAAACCGTCATATATGGATTTTGTGTTGATTGTTGTCGTGCACAACTTACCAAAGTTTCAGTTTCCTTGGCCTAATGTTATAGAATTTCTACAATTATACTCTCGTGTAAGATACCTCGACTGAATAGAATGTTGCTGGGCATCCTTATAAGGTAAACCTATGCTAGATTGTTTATGGACTTTTGAACTAACTCACCTTAATCTCGATCTCGATTAAGTGAATCTATTCCAATTCTTAAAATTTGAATATGTGTATTGGGTATGTTTGCTATGAGCAAATGCATAGTCTGATTGTATGGAGGCGAGTTTCGATATTTGGTGCGTTTGAGTTGGTTTTAACGCCGCTTGAACAGTATTACAGTCATATTGCGGCGTGTCAGTGTAATGTGGGTGATAGCTCGAATTGATTAGGCGGGTAGCCACCACACTTAATTTTACACATTGTTTTTTTTCTGAGAAAGGCAGGTTGTCAAAAGCTTTAGTGAAAGGACAAACATAAGCCATTGCCAGTGACATACACATTCGTGGTATTATAAGTCGCTAAATCGTACGTAAAATCACATTCAGAACCTCCTTTTATGTTAATGACTCTTATACACTTATCGTCTTTTTACACTTATCCTCTTCTCATGCCATCAGTTGGTTTTAGTTAAAAAGATAAAATCGCGTATCCTCATACAGGTTATGTGTAATCTCGATCTTTTGCCAGCATTTTTCAATGATCTAAATCTATCTAATATCACGTTAAAAGATTTCGCAGGAGTTTTGACACACTCATTGTGAGCTGACAGTATCGTGGTTTTCCAGATACAGTTGTCGTGTGTCAGTATGCATATCATCTACTTCTGTGTAACACCTCGAATAAGAGGTCTCTGATACGATTTCATGTTTTCATTGTCCATACAGATCTGTTTCGGAAATGAATCCTTCATGTCATAATGATTAATTGGCGTCTTTCACTCAATTTTCTCAGAATCTGTCTATGAAGTAAACAGATGTATTTCAACTGTGTGTATATCAGCAATATTCCAGCTACATGACGGCGGTCTGTAAATAATCGAGTCTGGACCAGACAATTCTGTGACTGACATCATGAGCATCGATCCACACAATTGGGATACGATGACATGCATCAACCAAGTCAGCGAGCCTGACCACCCGATCCCGTTAGTCGCCTCTTACGACAAGCATGGGTTGCTGAAGTCCTATTCTACCCCAAAAGCAGTATCACTACGCAAACTGAGCAATAAGGCCCAGGAAACTTACTGAGTATGTCAAAATGTTATTGTCAGTTATCGTCGTCGTCGTTCTCTCCCATGAACCATAGACGTACATAACTGAAACGTGTTGCCAGCAATGACGCCTAAAATACACTGGCAGCCATATTTGAAAACTCAAACCTGCAATTTTGACTAGAAACTACACCATGGGTTCAGCATATGTGTTCAACCTTTCACCAACTTGACATTAAACATGCCGAAACAAAAATGTGACCCCAAAGAGTGCCGCTCTGAACTTGCCTACTTAAACGCTCGAAGTGTACATTACGATTCAGCATTCTAGAACGAACTACAGGTATCGCGGACAATCAACTTCTTTAATAGAATCTGCAGCTGCTTCATAATCGTGTTAGAATATGCATCGAGACGAGACGTACATGTAACAACAACTGTAATAAAGAAAGTCCTACTCAAAGCAAGTACGTGAACTGGTCACATGGATGCTTTGCACTGAGTCTTACTTCTATACGCGTGACGCTAAATAACGATTGGTATTATGCCTCAAAGTAACATTGACCAAGCAGAGAGTAGAACTACCGCCACTAAACACCCAAGATGGATGTTGCTGACCTAACATGATACAGTATACCGTCAGTAACATCCATCTTGGATTTTCCAACAGCCACCTCACATACTTCACATGAAAATTCTGGACACTGTTTTGTGTTTTTATATCAATAATTGTGTTGCGCAAGGGCATTAACTTAAAATACATCACGTTCGTCACTGTATTAATAAAAATGATAGTTAAACATTTCAACAACGTTTGGTCTCTAAGGGTTAAAGAGTAGTCTCCCTTTTACCCTTTACGTCAGCGGTCGTAAGTGTAAAGTTTTCATTTTGACAAATGTGCAATAAATATATGAGATAGTGTGAACCCTTCGGCATAACAAATTCGTCCAATATTTGTTTCTGCTGACCTAATAAGGCAACGTTTACGGCAACCAAAGATACCATACCCAATAGTATTAGGGAGGCGGTCGGGTAGCCTACTGGTTAAAGCGTTCGCTCGTCACGCCGAAGACCCTGGTTCGATTCCCGACACGGGTACAATATGTGAAGCCCATTTCTTGTGTCCCCCGCCGTGATATTGCTAGACTATTGCTAAAAGCGGCGTAAAATCAAACTCAATCAATCAATCAATAGTATTAGTGTATCATTTGTACAATGTGTTCAGATTGTTGGTTAACAAAGTATTAAAAATGAAGATTCACAATTAAATGTAACAAGATTTATAGGACGTCTTTCTTGTCCAACTACCTTGTCAGTTGTTAAGGCATATACTCCAAAAGGAATGAGTGAGTGTTTGGTTTTACGTGTTTTTTCCATCTTGTACCGACTATTTGAGACATTTATTACTTCAGTATCAGTGACAAAACAACATAGACTAGACTTTAAATGTATCAGTTTGTATCAAATGATCGGATTGTAAAACATATCAGTGTATCAATAAAATACCAATGCAAGGGAACAACCAGTCTTGATTATCCGCCGAAACAGATTCCATTTGGCGAAAAGGGCAAAATAAATTATAGACAACTTAAGATCATTGTTTGTTTGTTTTGGTGTTTAATGCGACACTCAGCAATATTCCAGCTATATGATGGCTGTCCGTAAATAATCGAGTATGGACCAGATTACATGATTTTCGATTTACACAACTGGGATACGATGACATGCATCAACCAAGTCCCGTAAGTCGCCTCTTCGAAATGCAATGGTTGCCGAAGATCAGTTCGAACCCGAATCTTCACGGGGTTGAGGTCAATGACGTTTGTTGTATGGTTTGTTGAGACATCAGACAGAGGTGGTCGATGTGTTACATGTACGAGCTTTCTCACTAAGACTTTCAAGAAACAAGAAATGATTGAAGGGAGACGAAACTTATATTGAACATTTCAAATATATCTCAAAATCATATGTTCTTTGTCTCAGGTGATTCGAGCTTGAAATGTCTAAGCAACATCAAAGACATGAAACCTATTTCTTGCATTCGTTGCTTACTTTAGGTTGCGTGAAGGAGAACTCCTCCGTAGTAGGAGAAGAATTGGCCATAAATGTTCACTGTTCCCCACGGTTTTGTAAACCAGACTTTCTCTCCCTCCTTCAGGTCCGTCAGGAAGGTAAGAGGTGCAACGCTGTATTTAGTTTCATACGGAGTATACCCAACTGTAAGTGCAACACCTTCTTTGATCAATGCAATATGGAGGTACCCATTATTATATCCCAGGATGTTGGCCCAGAAGAGGTAGGTGCCGGACACGGGAGCTTCAAGTATACCGGAAGTAGCATGGTACCCTCCGGCATTTCATACGAATAACCTTTGAAATGTAATGCATTCATGAAATAGAGACAATGGGATAACTGTCATAAAATTACATCTGTCAGTACAGGTATTAGATGTAAACTTGTAAACATGAAACACTCAATATACAAAAAAAGACAGATATTTAATTTTATCATATTATGGGTAGGTTTCTCGGCAGGATAAAAGCCAACGGATGAAAACGATATCCGTTGGGGTCATATGCAGATAGAGATGCAAATATCAAAGATCAAATAGGGACTACTTTCAGTGTTTATGAACAAACATTATCCAGTGATCGAGTCAGATTAACCATCGGGAATCTGGAGAAACGCCTGGGATAATTGGTATCATTATCAAAAGAATAGTCTAATATGCTGAAAATTAGTGTCTAACTGAAACGTAGCTAAGGTGTTTAACAAGATTTGGCAACTTTGGAGATAAAAATTGCGAACCAATTTTACGAGGGCAGTAACCAAGCGAGAATAGTTGCCATATCAGTGGCTGTAGACCTCTGTTGCTTTCCACAAATTAAAACAGTTGGATTTTGCAGAAATATACTCGAATTGTTAATTACCTTGTTTCGTTTTGCCGCTGTGTGTACATCTGACAGAATTTCGTAACGTTATGACAGGACAGACCGACTGTCAACGTCTGACTGTGGCCGTGACGTCTAATAGACTAGGGTTAGAGTAGCGTCCCTTTGATAAAGGACAGTAACGGACAGACCGATGAATTGCCGCGAAATGCAAGGGGAAACAATTTGTGCAGGCAATTGTTGTTTTGCATATTTATAGTTACGCCACTGTATAAGAAACGGGTTTCATTTGGAACGATATTGGCTACTGTCACTGTCCGACTGATACATCACTTACCTTCTGACGTGGTATATATAAATGCGCAGATTCCAGGAAAACTTGCAATGTTTAGGTAATGTGTGTGAGAGATGGGAAGAGATGGGAAGAGATTTTCGAGTACAGAGTTGAAGAATGACATTATATGATAAAGAGGTTACAACGCTTGTGTGTTTCGGGATGGTAAATATCCTGTATTAGGAATAAACACTATGTATTTAGCTAAATACAATGTTTATTCCAAATACATAGCCTAGAATGCATGTATAACACTCCATTAAATGTCAGCGTTATGTGATAAAAATCATCATGGAATCTTTTTTTCTGTATATGTAAAACTCTCTCTTGTGGGAGACTTGATCACTCCTCATTACAGCGAATTTATAACTACATGTGTAAGTGCGACATAAATACTTTAAGCATATACAATTGGAAGTTAAACAAGATATCAATCTCACAAATGATACAGGCATATGTCTAGCTATGGCAATCGGAGGTAAATTTATGATTGTACAATCAATAGACTTTTGCAAAAAAGTTGAATGGTGCATTAGGTATTACTGACAAATTTTAATACCGTGAATACTTGTAAATGAATTTATTTGGAGTAGCGCCGCCTTGTGAGAAGTTGTCACTACGCATATTTGACGCGCTCCGCCGATATTTCCGACTTCGAGCTGTTTAAAACATAGAAACAACTTGGAGACCCGTTAGTTTCATAAATGTGTTTAGAACAAACTGGACTGCGATGTGACAACTCACCAAAGTCACACAAGATGCTGTACCACGACATGTTTATGCTTCATGTATGATAGAGCAAAGCGGCGTTCAGCCATGCATGTTGCACGTGCTAAAAAGCTCGAGTGAGCCGATGAGAATGGGACTGCTTGCTCTAGACTATGTCTCATTGTTAATTGTGCTAAGCAATGATCTGGGAACCAATCCAGTCCCCGGTCAAGTAATAGCACGCTGCGATCTACATTGCGGTAGAACTGAGCGTCAGAGATGTCCTTATCAAGAAACAGGCGATGAGAAAAGATAAAATGTTTCAAGACTTTGAACACAAACACATTTCTTATATAGAGATAGACCCATGACAAACTGTGAATTCGAGCCTCGGATGGCGAACATGAGTAGGAAAGTTGATATGATAGAGAGTCAAATGAGGAAGAACAATGTAGAGGGAAGTCCTGATGAGGCAATGGAAGAAACAGAACCAAATTTAAAACATTGCTTGTGGACACACTTGACATAAGGGGCAACATAGCGTTCGACACAAATGCTTCCATGATTAGCCAAGTTGAGAAGCTAAAAGTGAGAACGTAAGGATTTCACACAACTACACCGATGCAAGTTTGCTATGCGGAAATAGGAAAATTACAGTTGACAAAAAGATCTACTGAACCCTAAATTAAGGTATGTGAGGACTTGTAAACCTCGAACCCGTGACACATGTGGAAATAGCACGCCGGCTACGGCTCAAACAGCACTACCACAAGAAAGAATGAAATGAACTGCACAGTATGGAATAAGGGAGGTCTACATAGGATCTTGAACTACTATCTTTCTTGGAACTTGTGAGTAATAATGCTGTTATAGGACTAGTTGAAGCATGGTCTAGATGAAATGTTACTTTAATTTCCCTGGATACACACAGCTTAGTAGAGTAAGTCCTAAACCTCTTGGGTTTGGGGGAAATCAGCAAGACTATCAATATTGTTGTGAAAAGATCGATTGGGATCTTTTCCAGTTTACTGACTAATGTCAGCAATACAGACACTAGCATGTGCCTGAAAATGGAAATCCTATATGTGATGAATATTCCCCTATTCATATCATCGGTGAACTCTTCACCAGCTAAGTCTAGTTTAAATTCGACAGAACCAGTGCTGGACATGTAAGACAGTGACATTACACGAGTTAAATCGAATTATCGAGACAAAATCGAAAGATCGACCATGATGACATCTCACACCTGCCTATCGAAAATTTAAACCAGAGAGTCATACAAGACAGTATAATAAATGTGCGAGGGCGTTCTTTCTTGGAACTTTGTAAATTAACTTGATTAAGAATATGAAAGGCATGGATAGAGGCCCTAAGAATAACCTTTACAGTGTCAAAAACGTGGGAAGTTACGGGTATGATAACGAATGTCACGATGTTCCTACAACTGCATGGCCATGGCTCCGTGCATTACGTGCAAGCGACAGCAGTGGTGACAGTAGCTGTATACAGTTGAAGTAAGACGAGTTCTATGGATGAACAACTTCTTTATTACAATTAGTGCGACGTTTCGGTGTAGATCCTAACACCTTTAGCAAGCAATAGATGGATAGGGCTAAGCAACATAGGTATATATACACTTATTGACATCTAAGTTGTTACTGTGACTAGTTGATGGGCACAGAGAGGTGATTAAGCTAATTGGAAGCCAGTGGATGACTAATGAACACAGAGTAAAGAAGCAGACAGATGGAGATGATGGAAGCCACTGTATTAATTGGATGGACAAAGGGATTTGGCAACTGTGTCCATCAACTAGTCACAGTTACAACTTAGATGTCAATAAGTGTATATATACCTATGTTGCTTAGCCCTATCCATCTATTGCTTGCTAAAGGTGTTAGGATCTACACCGAAACGTCGCACCAATTGTAATAAAGAAGTTGTTCATCCATAGAACTCGTCTTACTTCATCACTCCAACTTCTAAAATGCCACTGAAAGAAGTTATACACTGTATACAGTTGCTTGTAAATATTCTGAAGACACATGTTGTGATAAAGCAGAAGGGCCTTACATGTTTCTTTGTTTGTTTCTATTTGACGGCGGTCTGTAAATAATCGAGTCATGACCAGAAAAGCCAGTGATTAACATCAGGAGCATCGATTCACGCAACTGGGCTACGATGACATGCATCAACCAAGTCAGCGAGCCTGACCATCCGATGCCCTTATCGCCTCTTACGACAACCATAGTCGCCTTACGGCAAGCATGGGTTGCTGAAGATCTTCAGGGGTACATATTTATAACTTGTAGCCACATGGAAATGATTTCTTAACACGAGAACAGCATTGTCTAAACATTGTCGAAAAATATTCTAATCAAAGTACGAATTTTACGATGCTTTCATCACATATACTTACTGCTTGGTGTTTCAGCCTGTTCAGTCTTGAATTTCGTTTTAGTTTTCTCTAGAGAGGCATTCAAACTGACGACCTTTACAGCAAGTGAATCCAGGTCTGATTTCCTGCACTGGGCCTTGGTCAGACGGGACACTGTTTGCTCCAGAAGAAGCACGTGCGTGAGGACGCTGTCCAGGTCCACCTTGCCATCTGACGTCTTCATGGGACTGATGAGACTGGTCACGGAGGACAGGGATGTCAGCACAGCAAACACAAGCAGGACGTCCTTGATGTGAACCGGTTGGAGTTCTGGTACCAAGCATGACAAGTGGACATTTTTATACTGTTGCTAGTATTGATTGTCTCACATTTGCTGAAGTCACAGACTGCGACCGCATCAACAACTCTACACGATTCATATTCGGATTTTGAAAACAATTTCAAATACATATGTTGTACGTATGTTAAATTAAAATCTATATCTATTACATTGCCTAATATATGTTACGTGTTACATTATTCCCATGGAAATCCTTAATGTAGATTAAAGTATAGCTAAACTATTGCCCAATGAAAGTTCTCAGTTTAAACACGTTGTCCAGTTGTATAAACGCACTACATAGAGTCCAATGTATAAGGATGTTTCCCGTTCGTGCACAATGTTGTATTTGGCCTGCAAATTGTTTTTCAGCCTTCACTACTACCAGATTTATTGATCTCTGCAAAGTGACAATCCCAATGATCCACAGGTTTGACCATAAACCCTTGAGCGTACATCCACAACTACGATTACAACATCAAACACTGACAACCAAATGTTCGTCATAGTTGAATTGCAATAATAGATTTGAAGTCAACTGTTGGATTGTCTTGAAATAAACCCCATCGGAAAATCACTCTCACATATGTTGAAAATCGGGTCATGGAAGTTAAATAAAGGAAACATATTGAGACTATGTTGATTCCGGAAGGAGAATTAACGCACCGCGAAGGCACGTGTTCAGGTTACGATCACAACAAGCAGATTCGGGTGATTTCTCCAACTTAAACCATGTTGTGGTTGATGTATAATTTCTCTGTGCTTTTTCATAATGACATATTAGTTGAGTCGGTTTTACTTGTCCAAAATGCACATAAAGAAAGGCCAGTGAATTCTGGCTCAGAAGTCTTACCAACCTACGTTTAACGCCAGTTTGTCCTTTTCTCAGGTTCTAACAGTGGAAGACATTCATCAATACGTTTAGTACTTGTGTTTACGGATCTGTTTTAATCAATGTCGTGTAAAGTTTGACTTGTGGGGGTTGATGGCTCTAAGTTTACACACAATCTTCGGGATCAGAACTTAATGGGTAAGTGGTCCAAGTTGAATAATATGGAAAGAATAAGTTGTTGGGTACCACATCGTGACTAAATGTACCAACAGTCAAGAGAAGATAAACGTAAACTAAAGGCAGTAGTTAGGTTGTCATATTTCCTTTATTAAGATTTAATCTGGACTTAAGAATGTCACTTTGGCGTTAGTTCTGATGAATCAAGGTTCCACCGTAACTGGAGTGACTATGTCCGAAGACAGTGGTTTGGTGAGCTGTTTGAAACCACACTTTTTGTCCTTGCTTGACTTGTATAATGTATGATAAACTCGCAGATGTCTCAACACGGGAGGCTGCGAGGGCTAAGCGTCTCCCTTCTTTGTATAGCATAACGTGGACATGGTTTTCTGTATACGGTAGTATGCTTGCCCAGAACAGGTAGGTGCCGGTCACAGGAGCTTCAAATATGCCGGTGGGGGCGTGGTACCCTCCGCCATTGTTCAGAGTTACTGTGTCAAACTTGAAGAATTGATTTCCGGAGAGAGAAACCCTTGGTATGCTGGTTGTTACCTCAAAAGACACGTGGGTCCTCGATATTCCTGAATTAGCAGGAAGCAGATCATCTATATCAAACTTAATGAATGTCTAGAACTATATGAACATATTCATGAAATGTAAAGATCATTGGTAGTCATGTGACATCATTACTTAACTTTCAAAATTCTGTTGTGTGAGTGACTAAAAATTGAATCCTATTCCCTCTTAGATCTACTTGGATTTCCGTTTTGGCTATCATAATTCATGTTGAATCTCCTCTTACATTAGACACACACATTTATGAATGTTATTTGTATTATAGCTCTTTGACCCGATTCATTGTGTACTTACTGAACTTTGATTAACTAAACAAATATGTAACATACCTTCAGTAAACAGTACAATCATTGACATATTTGATCTGTTAAGCAATCGCGTTCATGCATCATCCAGCAATCATGGAAAAGTATTATTGTTGAGCCATTGTGGGTTGGTCAGGTTTCGTTACTGTTGTTTTTGTATAGTAATACGCTCTGTAATGTTTCTGCATTTGCTGTACAATTAACTTGCACATTCAGTCATCTGTTCTGAGGGACGTACTATTTTGAAGCCAACGTTTTAAATACTTACTTTTGGTTTGACCAGACTTGTCCTGGAGTGTAGAGTTGAATGTCACAAGCTGACGTTCCATAGCCACGAGTCTGGCGGTCACAGCTTCCAGGCGATTTGATATGTTCAGGTTTGAGCCTGCAGCAAGGGCTAAAATGAAGAGAGCGCAGACAACTTGCATTTGTGCTTACCCCATGATGCCTGTACTTACCAGAGAAGCATGTTCTTGCATTCATTTATAGTGTTCCAAGGGAGTAACTGCCTAATTTCCCACTTGAAGATGTGTGATGTGTTTGTCAACGTGAGCATGCAATGTACAGAAACGCTGATTAAAACATCGATTCTCTCATGCAGTGTGGATTCTCTGATTCCAGATGGCCCACACTTGAAATAGATGCACCAGACTTGAAATATATCTTAAGGTTTGCTTTAGTTTGCGTCTAAATGCAATAATCAGCTTGATACTGAGAACGATGCGAATGAATCCAAATCTCTGTTTAAAATTACATCTCGGAATTATAACTTTAATTTAAAAGTCAAGTTGACAGTATAGACAGGTGCCTTATCCTATATTTCGATACATCACCTTGGTGGGCACCAACCATGGTAATTTGTTTACACTTCCTTACTCACTGGTAGTTACAGTTTTAATGAAACTTTTGTGAGGGGTAGGTGCTACCGGTTTCGCCACTGATTTCAGTGATCCATTCATATGAGTTTGATCATTTTCTTTTCTTTTATCCCCATTGGAAACTGTGTCGGCAGATACTCGAAGTGGGTATTCTTTGGTATTGACGTTTTGAATGTAAGACATTCAAATTACATTTTATATATCCATCTACAACCATATTAAAATGTGTTTTTTTCCCGATTGTCAAACCATTGTCGCAATATATTCTAATGTCCAGGTCAATCTTGCCATCTGACATCTTCATGGGACTGATGAGAGTGGACACAGAGGACAGGGATGTCAGCACAACAAACACAAGTAGGACGTCCATGATTGGATTTCTGGTATGACAAGTGGACATTTATGTAATGTTGCTGGTATATATTATTTCGCACTCTGAAGTGACTGTACACGATTTCTTATTCGGATTGTGAAAACAATCTTCTGGATGCATCTTTTGCACGTATTGAAACACATACATGTATGCGCATGTTTAAATTGTAATATATATCTTTTAAATATCCTAATATAGGTGTTAGGTGTTACATTTTCAATGCTCAAGTTAGATTAAAGTATAGGTAAACAATATTGCACCAATGGGTGTTTTCAGTTTGAATCACGTGGCCAGTATTATAAACACCTGAAGCAAAATGCACAATGTTGTATGTGGTCTACACAATATTCGAGTTAAACACGTAGTTTATTGGATAACAGTTTTCCATGTTTAAGATCACCAACCGCTATGAATCTATATAGGAATATATGAAACAGTTGGTTTTCAGCCTCTCCCCTAACCAGATGTATTTATCTTTGCAAAGTGACAATCCCCCTGATTCAACTTTTCTTTGCAAACTAATTGACATTGGTGCGAGAGAACAGTTGTCAATGTTTGACAAAACGTTAGGGGACTATACTTAATAAATTTATAACTTTATACCGTATATGCAATTCTTATTGCCTAAGATTGATTGCAATTTACACGTATTTAATTAATCTCTCGAACGCATCTATTCGTCTAGTTTTGAATCGTATATTTGTAACTAACATTAAACATTTTTATTGACGTTTTTGGAGGGTTTTCACATGTAGTGGCAATACCTGTACCTGCAAAAAGCAACAGTCGATCACCTCGTGCAGCGCACATGTGGGACAGATTGGGTCGTTAAGTAGTGCATAACTTTTAATGAAATCCATGATGTTTTTAACTGATTATAAGCATCTGAAATACTGATAAACAATGGGATCAGTATATTTCCAGTTTCCCATTTTTCTCTTTAAATCGCTTATCTTTGTGATGGGATCTTGATATGTTCACTCATTGAAATGATAACCGTTGTCCAATCTGTGCCACGTGACTCTGAGATTGTTATCAGTCGCTTTTAATTACATGTGAATATTTTACAAGAACAACTGTATTCAATTATGAAACAGATGTATGGATACAGAGAGGAAATCTCAAGAATGGTGCAGCCACAAGTACAAATGTCAACCTTGTCAGGTCAAGAAAATTCATAATTATTGTATCTACAGGTGTATTATATATTTTCTTCGCGACGTTTCTATGATAGCCTTAGAGTCACTGAGAAAGAATGAAGTAAGTTTAGGCCTAAAGTGTTATTTCACTCATGTGTGATATCGAGTTTATAATTTCAGAAAAAACACGGCATATATATTTAACGGTGGATCTAATCCGTGCGTCACGAATACAATTCATATAAATATTCTTCCCCGTGTTTTATCTGCATGTAGTTCCCTGCATGCCTTAATGTCATCCGTCATATATATTCTGCAAAACAAACCCCAACAGAAACGCAAGGTATTTTAGATGTATTTTTTACATATCATATAAATAGTTAGCAGGTGGTAATCCTTTGTCAGGGACCATATGGCATAAATAAAACAGTAGATTTTCAAGGGGAAGGAAATCTGTTCGCAATATCTTGTTCGGTCCCATTAGGATCCAGAACTGACTGGCATCGTCGTCCCATGGCGACGCATAAAACGTACTGGTGGACATACTCTGTGACCATGACACACCACTGTCGTCGCAGCCGGCGATACATTTAGTCAAAATGACAGCTCGAACTGGTTGTCTAGCGCGAATACTTTCAGCGCGAAAACGGTTCCTCACTGTCTGGGCTGATATCCTACGCAGTCCTAGTATTGCCGTTGTTGTAGATATGGCCGTCGTGGTTCTTTCACGTAAGTGATGTAGCAGTGTGAATCTGTCCTGTGCTCGTGGTCGACCGGATCAGCTGTGCCGGTTCCACAGTCTTGTAATGGCGCATGGTGCTACATGGAAAAACCTGGCTAGAGCCAAAGATGATCCTCCTGTTTGCAGTCGGACGATGGCGTTGGGTTTCCATCAGGCCTTGCAAGTTTTCCCTTTCCCTGTTCACTTGCTGTAAGATTGTGATGGCATGCAAATGCAAACCCAAAGTTTATATAGCTCAACAAGTGATGTTACACGTGCATGTCATGTTGAGATGTTTCTGTGCCAGGCTCTTACGTGGCTGTGTTTTTTCGATTGTTCCATCTTTTCACCAAATTACTGCATTACCTCATTCTTTCCACACAAATCAATCGAATCCATGCAGAAATGACGAATTCAGTTTTGGTATTGATGTTGTATGGATGTCGCCAACACTCTGTCACATACTTACGATTTTACTACTCTTGCGTTTCTATTTTAGCTGAGTATATCAGCAGTTTTGTAGTTGTATCCGTTAAATATTCATGAACATTATCCATCGCAAATGAATTAGATTTTCTGACATTTTCCCCCGTATATTATCCGTCATATATCCCCATATATACGCATGCACAAAAGTTAAGCGCCACCATATTCATAGTCTCTTGATTTCACGTGTGGGAATCAGAAATACGAAATATGATGATCTATGACTGGATTAGGCTTCCATAGTTTCATGAACCCAAATTTGTCCAGATACCACAAGGAGAGTGTGCTTTACGTGTTGCTGCAGTTACCCTACCCTATAAATAGTGAAATTCAAGTTTCAGACACGTGGTTGCATTTTGCTCCTGTGTGAGATTCCCCTTCCAATAGAGGTTGGAAATCAGCCATGGTGAGAAAGTTAACGAACGCTGAAAGATGGCAAGTGATAGGCATGAAAAATGCTGGCATGTCATGCAGGGCCATTGCAAGAAGAATGGGTCGTCATCACAGTGTTATTTCTCGTTTGATTGTCAAACGTAGTCAAACCAGAGATTGTCAATGACAGGCATAGGTCTGGTAGGCCAAGAAAGACCTCTAACAGAGAGGATGGACGTCTTTTCGGGATAGTCAGACGAAATCCATTTGCCACTTCAACAGATTTAAGACTGCAGTGGATTACCCATCAGAGACTCTCGACGATGACCGTAAGGCGTCGCCTCAGAGCGGCTGGTTATCACGCCAGAAGACCAGTAAACCGTCCTCAACTGACTGAGAGGCACATGCGGAATCGTCTGATATGGTGTCGTGCCCGTAGTCGATGGAACTTAGCCAGCCAACTGGAGAAGGACCCATTGGTCTGACGAGTGTCGAATGCTGCTACGAACTGTTGATGGTCAAATACGTGTTTGGAGGCAACGTAACACTCGTTTTGCACTAAGGAACATCCAGAAGACCTTAGCATGTGGCGGGGGTCTGTCATGGTATGGGGTTGTGTTTCCTTCGGCTGCAAACTTCCGCTGGTGACAATTCGTTGAAACCTGAATGGCCAACAATACCAAGATGCCGTTCTTCGTCCAGTGGTAGCCCCTCATTGTGACATCCATCTTCTTCAGACAAGACCTGTTTACATGGACGACAATGCTAGACCACACAGATCTCGGGCAGTTTGGGCTTATTTGCGTCAAGAAGCTATTTCCACTCTTCCTTGGCCGACCTGTAGTCCGGATCTGAATCCGACTGACCATCTCTGGGGCATTCTTGGCCGGAAAATCAGACCTCGTGATTCCCCAGTTCAAAATCTTGCCGCACTTCATGAAGAATGGATCCGTTTGCCTCAGAGAAGCATTCAACGACTTGTAATGAGTATGAGGCGTAGGGTTGAAGCTGTGGTCAATGTCCGTGGATTATACACACGTTACTGACGTTTCTGTCTTGCAATAGACTCTGCACTCCCTAGGGTGTCTATGTGACACCTGATATGGTCTGCTGATATCATGACAGTTACATGACAAAGAAATTTTTTGATGTTTTCTAATCCTTCAATTTCTGGTCTTCGGTAAAATTCCTTTCTGCTCATATTCTTTTTGAACACAAGATAAACGTGCTTTGTGACAACTTTTACATCACATGAGGATTACATATACGGCTTATAGCAATCGTACATCTAGTTATAATAGTCATCACTAAGTGCCAAAAGTAACAGCTCACAAATATGGTGGGTGGCGCTTAACTTTTGTGCATGTGTATATATCTGGCTATGGCAATCGAAGATAAATTTATGATTGTAGAATCAATACACTTTTATAAAAAAAGGCTGAATGTTGCTTTAGGAATTACAGACAGATTTTTATAATGTGAATACCAGTATATAAATATATTTGGAGTAGTGCCGACTGGTGAGAAGTTGTCACCACACACATTTGACGAGCTCCGTTGATATTTCTACGGGCTGTTAAAACATATTGAAACAGCGTGGAAACCCGTAAGTTTCCCGTTAAGAACAAACTGTCCTGCCATGATGAGAGATATCCGCCCACATCATAACGCTTCCCAAACCAAACCTGTCCACTTCCTGTACGCATTTTCCGGAGTAACGTTCTCCTTGACGTCTGTAGCGCCGTGCTCTTTCATCCCCTCGATGTAGAAGAAATCTTGATTCTTCGCTGAACCAGCCATCTCTCCGTCGCAGTTGAAGCCATACCCTGTGTTGACGACACCAATGCAGTCGTTGTTGACGATGTTGTCGACTCAATGTGACACGTCGAACAGGACGTCTTGCTTGTAGACCTGCTGCTCTTTAACGGTTTCGCACGGTCTGATCGGAGATTCTGCGCAGCCCGGGTATTTGGGATGCGGTTGAGGTGGCGGTGGTCGTTCTTTCACGTATGTGGCGTAGTCGGATGTAGCGATCTTGGGCGCGGGTGGTTACTCTTGGTCGTCCCGACCTAGGCCGATCATGCTGTTGAAACCGTTTCCATAGCCTTGTGATGGTGCTGGGCGCTTCATTGAAAACCCAGGCTACAGCTGATCGGGATTCCCTTGCCTGCAAGCGGCCAATGACGTTGTTTCTTTGCACTTTTGTTAATCTTGGCATGTTGTTGAACCGTCACTGTTCGATTGACGCAGATGCCAGGCGATCAAAAACCCTGCACTTTAATAGCGATCATAGTGCTGCTGCACGTGCAGCACGTGCAGCTCCATTAGCTTTTTGTTAATGCATTGGGTGCGTTTTTCCGAATCGTGGAACCGAATCGTGTTTCCCGACTAATGGATTGCAAGTCCTTCTTGTGATAATTTTGATTCGGGAAATTTGTCACTGACATTATAACACATTTAACCCTTTCATGTTGCACCTCTTTGTCCGCTTATTCTGCTTTGATGCTAAAAATATCCATTTTGCGTTTCCTTTTTTGAAGAGTATATTTCTGTGACCCCTTCCTACACTGTATACCACCCCGACTAGCGAGCTATACTTTACTTATTTCTGTGACCCCTTCCTACTCTACTTTGGCGTCATAAAGCTCTCCTGATGGGAAGTCGAAGCAGTCGACATGACGTCACAGTACGCGACCATCAAGTTGCGATAGTCATGCGACTGCATGTTACAATACACTCTCTAAGTATTTGTTCGTCAAATACTCTACCTGAAATATATTGCCAAACTCACTCTAAATAATGTAGGAACGTCAACGGTAATAAGGTAAGATCACTATTTGAAATTACCAAGCGGACGAGTTTGCGAAAGAAGTGCCACTGAATAAATACTTTTTTCAGTTATGCGGTCAGTTCTGCTACGTGGACTGACTAACGGTTGCAAATGCTGACTGTTTACTGCTACAATATCAATATGATTTATTTAAAATGTAGCCCTTTCGCCAGTAACCTGTCCCGAGTGATTACATTGCATAATGTTTTAATCTATAGATACATTTGCAAATTCAAGTGGCTTAAATGGGTATGTTGTGTTTAAAACAGCATTCGTAAACAGGAAACAAATTCATCCTCAGAAAATACATTGAAAAACGTTGATCTGTCCAATTCTTCCTTTGGATAAAACTGAAATATAAAAGCTCCTACTGGAACTTCCCAGTCCTCCTTTTCTTTGTTTCATATGTTTAATATAATATTGATATTGAAATAAACAATTGGATAGCTGTGGATATTTCTCTCTGTAAACTCTTATACATTGGACAAACAAACAGAAAATGTTTTTCATTTTCCACAACGGACAAAGTCGCTCTTCTCTTGGAACAAGTTCTCACTTGTGTGTAAACTTTCCACATCGACATCTACCAAGTGCCTACCAAGCCACTTTTTAAATTTAAATCACTTTATATTGTAGAGACACTTTTCTATTTGTAGATATAGTTTAAGTTGACTGTAAACTTCTAGTTTTTGATTATCACGAATGTTAGATTTCCATTCCTGAAAGCGCACATCTTTGTGTCGTTGATTAAAAGCAGAGATAAACGTATTAAAACAGCCAACACCTTGAGCAAGCAAAGTTTATCCAAATCCTAAAGAAAATAATCATGTACGTATATCACCAGCCCAGGTCCTACGACCAGCATTGCCAAGGGCTATAAGCAGAAGAGTGACATTTCAATACCTATTCTATATTTACGGTTAAATCTTAAAGCCACAATGTTGCTTTTATGGCGCTTGTTGTGATAAATGTAAATGAGTTCAGCTTCAAGATAAATCAGTAGTAATGATCACTCTGGGGTACTTGTGAATACCTACTGCATGGTGTGCCTAGTTCTTCAACGTGGACAGGCGATGGTGTGTGAATTCTTAATGTTTGACGTGCCAAGTTCTTCCATGTGAACAGGCGATGGTGTGTGAATACCTACGTCGGGACGTGCCAGGTTTCGTGAATACTTACTGTTTCACGTGCCTAGTTTTTTCCAGATAGACAGGCGATGGTTGGTGAATACTTACTGTTTGATGTGCCAAGATCTTCCACGTGGACCTACTGCATGGTGTGCCTAGTTCTTCAACGTGGACAGGCGATGGTGTGTGAATTCTTAATGTTTGACGTGCCAAGTTCTTCCATGTGAACAGGCGATGGTGTGTGAATACCTACGTCGGGACGTGCCAAGGTTTCGTGAATACTTACTGTTTCACGTGCCTAGTTTTTTCCAGATAGACAGGCGATGGTTGGTGAATACTTACTGTTTGATGTGCCAAGATCTTCCACGTGGACAGGCGATGGTGTGTGAATATTTACGACAGGACGTGCCTAGTTCGTCCACGTAGACAGGCGATGGTGTGTGGATACTTACTGTTTGACGTGCCTAGTTCTTCCACGTAGACAGGCGATGGTGTGTGGATACTTACTGTTTGACGTGCCTAGTTCTTCCACGTAGACAGACGATGGTGTGTGAATACCTACTGCAGGACGTGTCAAGATTTTCCACGCGGACAGGCGATGGTGCGTGAATACCTACTACATTGCTTGCCAAGTTCTTCTACGTGGACAGGCGATTGTTGGTGAATACCTACTGCAGGACGTACCAAGTTCTTCCACTTGGACAGGCGATGGTGTGTGAAAACTTACTGCATGGCGTACCTAGTTCTTCCACGTTGACAGGCGATGGTAAGAAACGGATTAGCAAGACTTACTGCATGTGCACGGAGTTCTTCTTTCCAATGGTGTTGATTTAAATGCCAAAAGCTGACGTTCCACAGCCTCAAGTCTGGCGTTGATGTTTTCCACATCTCTCTGCTTGTCTGGGCTGGACTCTAGGGCTGGGGTGAAGAGGGCGAAGGTAAGAAACACATAGGCTTTCATGATGTCTCTTGTGTGGATACAACCAGACTAGTGCTTTATTCTGTCCTGCTTAATGTTAATGTAATAAAATAAATGAATTGTTGAACCTCAAAGAGTTTTATAATCGGTTTATCTAATTTTTAGGTCTTCGTATTGATGAACAATACACATATACCAAAAGAAACGTGTATTTTATGTCAGAGACTTGCTAGATTGTTAACACTTACTTTTGCTGCGAGGTGTTGTCATTGAAAGCCAGTCGGGCGATCACAGATTCCAGTGTACTTGATTTGTCGAACCCAGATCCTGCAGCGAGAACTAGTGATATCAGAGCGACAATGCTGCAAATGATGACTTTCTCCATGATGTCAGTTGTGTACAGACAGCTGGCATCTAGCGTTCATTTATAGTGTCCGGGTACGTTGTATTTGCCAACATGTTGCAAAGGTGTGATATAAATGAAACTCCCATATGTCCACAACAACTGATGTGATATCAAATTTTAATGCACCTAAAGAGCTGACCATGCGTATGTTCTAAACTCCAGATGGCACACGCCCAAAATTAATGCAAACCGGACTTGTATGAGTTTGTATGCATGAGTAGACCAAATTGTATTTGAAGGATTTGGTATCTTCCAACTTAGGCTAAAAAGACGTACAGACAATGAGCGCCATTATTGAAGCATTACGGATTTTCGTGTATGCCATCATATACAAAGGTAGCTGGAACAAATTGACAGTAGCATTTTACTCATATCTTGTTGGATAATGATCAGATATCATAGGGTATGAAGTAGTGGACAACACAGAACATCTAAAACAAAGACGTGAGAAATGGGTTTTATCCGTACATTTAGTATCATAATCTGTAGATTCATAATACATATAGTACTTTGTCATAACATACGTAATTGTTTCTTTCTTCAAGTCGCTTGCATAGTTCCCTCTCCAGAGTCTTTCCTTCTTGACAGAGGACCCATTGCTGATGAGCAATGCAATATGATTGCAATACTGTTAAAACATTGCTTGAAATCCAGTACTATTCCGGCTATATAATCAAATTTGGACAAGACTATTCAGTCACTGACATCATCATCATGCGCATCGATGACATGCATCAATCAAGTGAGCGAGCTTGACCAACCCATCCCGTTCGTCGCCTCTTACAAAAGAATGGGTTGCTGAAGAACAACTCTAACCAAAAATCTTCACGGAATTGCATACATCTAATTTATCCTAAATGTAAATATACTACTCAAAATTTGATAAGGATCGTAGATATTTTTCTTAATAAAAAAACAAAATAACTGCATAACTGGCAATATTGTGTTCAAGTGAAATCAAAAACGTCTCCAACACACTTGCACGTGCATTTCATGCCATGGGAAATGCGTTTCACATCACAGTTCATGCTTTTGCTACCATTGCACGATTTCCAATCAGGCAACGGTGTCTGATTCATTCTGAAACTTTAAACTCAATTGAGTGTTTACACTACGTTTATCTACGCAATGCCCCCTCAACGTGTAAGGCGTCGCCTGACGACAGAACAACTGGGCAGATGTATTGGAATGCTTGATGCTGGCTATTCACAACGTGACGTTGCCAATACACTAAACGTCAGCCAGAGCGTTGTAAGCAGGGCCTGGTCCCGACAGCAAAATTTTGGTACAGCAGCACACCGACATGGGGGTGGTCGTCAGAGGTCGACAACCCAACGCCAAGATCATTTTGTGGCTCTTCAGGCACGACGTCATCCCTTCTGGACAGCAACCAGCCTACGTAACGACCTCCTGAACGCCTCGGGGGTGAATGTGTCCACTCAGACGATACGGAATCGTCTTCACAATGCAGGTCTCTACTCGAGAAGGGCATGTGTCCGAATCCCCATGACTGTTCGACACCGGCGGGAGCGATTGGAATGGGCTGAAGATCATGTCACTTGGACACGGAACGATTGGGTTCCAGTTCTGTTCACCGATGAGTCCAGGTATTGTTTGGACTTTACAGACAGGAGGCAGCGGATGTGGCGACGACAACGTGAACGTTTCCATGATGCCAACATCAGTGAACATGACCGTTATGGTGGTGGTTCCATCATGGTCTGGGGTGGAATCAACAGAGATGGAAGGACAAATCTGCATGTCCTGGAGAGAGGAACAATGACGGGGGTGAGGTACCGGGATGAGATGCTCGATGTGTACGTCAGACCCTACGCTGGTGCTGTTGGCCCTGAGTTCATCCTGATGGATGATAACGCCCGTCCTCATCGCGCCAGGGTGGTTGAGCAGTACCTTGAGCAGGAGACAATTGTCCGCATGGATTGGCCAGCGCGCTCGCCGGACTTGAACCCGATTGAGCATGTCTGGAACATGTTGCAGGTTGCCCTTTCACGCCGTAGAGCACAACCCACGACTTTGGCAGAGCTCGGACATGCCCTCGTGGAAGAGTGGAACAACCTTCCCATTGGGAACATCCGGGTGCTTATTGACAGCATATCTCGACGTTGTCAGGCCGTCATTGATGCAAGGGGAGGTCATACTCGATATTGACACTTCATCGACTAAGTGTAATGATGGACTATCCCTCATAACTGTGTAATTCTTTCTCTTGTTTGCTGTTAACATTTTTTAATGAAATGCCCTTTGGTGTTTGCAGATTTCAAACATTCCATATTGATACAAGTTCATGCCGTTCATGAATTTTCATTCATAACATGATTAAACACGTTTCTGAGTCAGAGTCATGTCTTTTGTTATGTTTGTGGTAACTTACACACATATCACCTAGTGATCCTTATCAAATTTTGAGTAGTATATATCCTTCCAGTTGAGAAGTTTTGTTGGGCATTTGGCGAAAGCTGACATGGTTGGCTTATGGAATTCTAATTCTTTATTCTTTCAATGCGACGGCGCAGGTGCTTGTAGCAGTAGTCGTCAATTAGGTAAGATATTATTGAAATGGTTTTACAGCTAATATTACATATACACTGAGGTCAACAAAAACACGAAAATGGGTGACAAGTCGCATATGATCTTTGACATATATACTATTCAAACTTAGGATGGGGCCACTGCCGTCCACTTCCGAGTAATGGTCATGCCCGCATTCCGGATTCATTGTTTCGTACATTGTGTACGTCAGATTCACGTGAATCTGAATACAAATCAGCTTGAATAATATGGTGTCGTGATCCACTTAAAGTCGTTCATTAAAGACATGGTTTGCAGTAAAGATTTAAGCTGTAACTGCCACGATTTATCAAACATTCATCCACTCCATGAGTGAGTCTCGGAGTGGCGGTTTGAGGGAGTTTGTTCAATTCCTCTTACAGCGCCTGGTCAACTTCAGAAAACGTAGTCGGTGGGCTATGACCTTGACACACACATCTCCCTATCATGTCCCAGACGTGTACAAAGGGGAAAGATCTGGGCTCATTGTTGGCCATGACGTTCTGTGGATGTTGTGCTCCTGGAGATGAGCATTGACGATTCATGAACGGTGAGCGTTGTCGTCCTGAAAGACTAAACGTCGACCCACACGCCTTGAAAACGGGCCAAACAAAGGATGACAGTATGTTGTCCCCATAGCACTGTCCAGTGACCCTTTCTTGCTAAATATAGAGTGGGGTTAGGCACAATAGCGAGGAAACGCTGTGCTTGAGATTTGCGTTCCGTATCGTAGTCGTATCGATAATTGGGCTCACGTTTATCGTATATCGTATCGTGGGTCAAGAATCGCGATGCATCGGAATATCGGTGTATCGTTTTACCCTTACCTTCCATGTTTGTTGAGCAGAAGAGGGTTGTCTATTTCAGACCTCGTGCCAGAGATTTTACTGTCCTCCAACAGCTCATTTTCAGACAAGAGACTGTCCTCTTTTTCAAATGACAAATACTGAGAACTGGACGCAATGGTCTCTCAGGTGGATGGGGTTTCTTGTCTACCACTTCACTGGGCGTTAAATGGGATTGGCCGAGGGGCCCTGGATTTTGTTTAATCTGGTATCCTCCCCTCCCTATGCCCAGGGGTAAGAGCATGTCACTGGTGGACATTCCCCTCATCACGCTGGAGAACCTCCACAGTGCTGGGCATTGTCACAGAACTCTGCCTTGACACTTCCATACCAAATACCTCAGAACTAGGGATAGACATGGGTGCATTGGCGAGACGGCCACATAAATGATCTTCATGGATACTTGCTTCCAGGTTGGTAAGATCTTCAGAGAAAATCTCCATTTCCCTGCTGAAATCTTGAGAGGCCGTCTGCCACCGGTCATAGAAAGTGGTATGACTGGCCTGCAAGTTGATCTCCGCTTGTTCCAGTTGTTTTAAGTTTGAGTTAACATACTCTTAAAAAAAAGAAACACAGAACCAGATTTGAGTTAGGTAGGAAAATACATTTATACGAAGAACCGTACAAGGTATTCAGCCAAAGTGTTGTGGAGAGAACACCTGTTGATTGTAGTCATCTCAGTTATCGGTACATGGGAAAGGTCCAAGGTGAAGGCCAGCTACAATCAATAACGCGTATGTCCCCTGTTGGAATCGATAGCGGTCTGACATCTCCTGCTCATGGAAGAGACGAGTATTCGAATCACATCCTGGGGAATGGTAGCCAACTCGGCCTGCAACGTAAAAGCCAACTGCTGCAACGTCTGGGGTTGTGGTTGAAGTTGGCGTAGCATTCTATCCTATTCATTCCACGGGTCCTCTATCGGGTTCAAATCCGGACATCTGGAGGGCTAGGGGAGATCATCAACGTTGTTGTTGTGAAGACAGGCTCTTGTGATGCCCAGGATATGGACCAAACCTGTCCTGCCATGATGAGAGATCACATCATAACGCTACCCCCACCAAACCTGTCCACTTCCTGTACGCAGTTTCCCACGTAACGTTCTCTCCGACGTCTGTAGCCCCGTGCCCTTCCATCCCCTCGACGGAGGAGAAAATCCTGATTCGTCGCTGAACCAGACATCTTTCCATCGCAGTTGAGGCCTGTGTTGTCGACACCAATGCGGTCGTTATTGACCGCTCGACGTGACGCGTCGAACAGGACGACTTGCTCGTAGACCTGCTGTTCTTAAAACGGTATCGTACGGTCTGGTCGGAGATTCTGTTCAGTCCGGGTATTTGGGATGCGGTTTGGGTTGCTGTGGTCGTCCTTTCACGTAGGTGGCGCAGTCTGTGTGTGCATGGCAAAAGGAAGGATTAGTGGCGGTTACAACCTGTATTGCGAGTTACACCTGAGAGACCATGGTCGCAGAAAAAAACCCTAAGATATACACTCAACCAAATCCCCCACCAGGAGGGAACCGATACCAACCCAAAGAACATTGTGCTACACGTGTCTATTAGGATGCAAGAACTGGCAAAGAGCCAGATTATGTAGAGGATGATATACTTGAATATCTCCATGGCCAGGATACTTCATACTGGGACTTCCTCTTAGACAGGTTTAACCTGTGTAGATATTCAAACGATACTATTCTTAATAACTTTGGAAAATGTTTTATCAATTTATGTGCTGTTTTAAATATACACATTATGAATGGCCGCTGTGGAAGTGATTCCGGGAAAGGTGATTTTACATTTGTTGGCATTGCTGGAGCAAGTGTTATCGATTAAATTATTAGCACCATAGATATATTTGACATGTGCCAAACTTTTGATATTGAGTCACGCCACGAATCACAACACCTGCCTGTCACAATGTCATTACGAGCGCTTCATTCAGGTGGAAAAACATCATTCGAAAACGCCTACCATAGTCATTCAATGTTTAAGTGGGATAACAGCAAAGCAGATATTTTCCAAGAACGGCTGTTATCAGACACCTTTGCATGCCTCCTAAGAGAAGCTATTGATTCTGTTTTTACAAATATTGATGAAAGTGTATCGTTATTTACAGAAGCTATTACATATGCAGGGAATGTAATGAAAAGGGAAGTAACCCCTAACAGAGAAAGTAAACAGTGGTTTGACTGGGAATGTGAGTTGTTAAAAAAGGAAAGATGCACTCTTTTAAACCATTTCAGAAAATTAAAGCATAAAGACTCACTTGCTAAGTACACTGATTCGAAAAATAAGTATAAAGCTACTTGCAGAAAAAAGAAACAAAATTTCATGGATAGAAGCAGAGAAAAACTAGAAGAAAGTATCAGCTCATCAAAACAGTTTTGGACGACCTTGAAAAACATCAGCAAAAAGAAGGAAACTAAAAGTAACGTAGAAATGCATGAGTGGTTTAATTACTTCAAAAATCTTTTCAGCGGTGATGATTCCACAAATAATTTCCAGTTGAACTCTTTTGATAATTATGAAATCAATTTTGCAACGGAAATATTAGATTCCCCAATCTCAAAAGAAGAAATTGAATCTGTTATTCAAAATCTGAAAAACTTGAAAAGCCCGGGATTTGATAAACTTATAACAGAATTCTTTAAATACTCTCTTGATAATACCCTGTCGTATTTGGAAATATTATTCAATACAATTATGGATACCTCTTACTTTCCAAAAGGTTGGACACTTGGAACTATCGTTCCAATAAAAAAAAAGGCTCAGTGACTGATGTTGAAAACTATAGGGAGATTACACTTACCAGTATATTCAGTAAGATATTTCTTAGCATTATTTATAAACGCTTGGTATTGTGGTCGGAAGCACTTGATAAGATTGAGGAAGAGCAAGAAGGTTTTCGACAAGGTTACTCAACCACTGATAATATGTTTATTCTCCAGGCTCTTATAGATAGGTATATTCAACGTAAACGTGGAAAATTGTATGCTATATTTGTAGATTTTTCGAAAGCATTCGATTCAGTCTGTAGAGATAAGTTATGGTATCTATTTAATTCACATGGTGTCAGTAATAAAATGGGTAAATTGTTATGTGGTATTTATAAGGAAGTTAAATCATGTGTTAAACAAAACGGCATGTATTCAGATTCTTTTATATGTCATACTGGTGTACGCCAAGGATGTGTATTAAGCCCTTTTTTGTTCCGTTTTTTTATTAATGAGCTTGCAGCCCAAATCAAAAGAAATTATGATGATGGTATACAATTACATCCTGAACTTATTAAAATATTTATGTTACTATTTGCAGATGATATAATCATGTTCTCGAGTACTGTAAAAGGTTTACAAACTTTGATAAATCAGCTAGAATTGTACTGTGATACGTGGAAACTTAATGTTAATCTAGATAAGACAAAAATTGTTGTATTTAGCAAAGGAAATACGCTGTCAAAAAACGAAAAGTGGTACTTTCGGGGACAATTACTCTAAACTGAAACCTCATATAAATATCTTGGTGTAATATTTTCAAGTAAATTATCATGGAACCGACATATATGTAATGCAGCAATCCAAGCTAAAAAGATACTATTGGGCATTTTACAAACGTTTGAACATTTTAGCGAGTGTGCTTATAAATCTTTTTTTCAAAATCTTTGACACGAAAATAGCTCCTATTCTTTCCTATGGTTCAGAAATATGGGGTTTTGCAGAGGCTAAAGAAATTGAATCCGTGCATTTATACGCATGCAAAAGATTTCTTGGTGTTAAACATAGTACGTCTAACGTAATGGTTTATGGTGAATGTGGTCGCATGCCCTTGTATATATATCACTACTTAAAAATCATAAGATACTGGTTAAAATTACTAAAAATGCCAGTAAGTAGATTGCCAAAAAAATGTTATAATATGATGCTATTGTATGAAAAGAATGGAGATCAAAATTGGGCATACAATGTTAAATGTCTACTGTATAAATGCAATGTTAAATGTCTACTGTATAAATGTGGGTATGGTTACATCTGGGAAAACAAATGTTCCTTAGAGAATCATGCCATGTTCATATCGAAAATAAGGCAGACGCTTTTTGACATGTACTTTCAAACATGGAGATCTACTGTAGATGTTTCTAGCAAATGCGAATATTATAGAAATTTTAAAATGCAAATATGCGCAGAAAAATATTTAAATGATGTAAATATAAGAAAATGCAGAATATCATTAACACAATTTAAATGCAGCTCACACAGGTTAATGGTTGAAGTTGGCAGGCACAACAAAATACCCAAATGTTTAAGATTATGTAAACAGTGTTCTTTAAATGTTGTCGAAGATGAATTTCATTTTCTACTTGTATGTTGTAAATATGATAATTTAAGGAAAAAATATATTGAAAAGAAATACTATGTACATCCAAATAAATACAAGTTTATCTCTTTAATTTCACATGTGAGCAAAATGGCTATACAAAATCTCTCTCTCTTTATATATCATGCCATGTTATTAAGAAATGAATCCTTGTAACATTCCTAACCGCTTCCACATTGTCATGTATTCTGTACTATGGGCCTGTGGCCTTACAGTTATATGTGAATAAACTGATTGATTAGGATGAGGTAGTAGCAGCCGACTGCGGAACCTGTCGTCTAAAGAAGGATAGTGCCAGTTGATCGTGAAGAATGCTCCACGTTTCCTAATTGACTGACTGCGGACCAAAAGAATGACGATAATTTCTGCTCTCCTTTTTAGATAATTTCACAACTGTTTCTTCTGTAAAATATTTTGATTTCAGAGACAAGATGTTTGTACAGAGGAATGGTTGTGTTAAAACGAACTCTTTAATTTCTGTAGCTTTAAAAGCACTCCTTTATCATAAGTTAACAGACACAGATTAACATCTGGCTTCTGGAAAAATCCTTCTAATCAGCTTCATTTCAACGGGTGTGCAGAGATGCGTCCCTTTGGCATCTCTGAATCTTATGATTGTGGGTTCGAATCCTGGTTGAGCCCAACTCACTTACTCACTTCACAGTATTCCTGTGTTTCGTACAGTAATATGGCAATGAAAAATATTTCACTAAATACTCTTGAAAAAAGTTTCTCCTGGTTTAACACTGTCCTTAATACCTGCATTTGTGCACCAGATGCGAAATTGAAATGCAATCAATATATGTTCCTTTATGATGGTGTCAGTATAGCGAATATCCGGAAAATGGATTCCTAAATATATGGTCACGATTTTACACCCAAACCGGTGCTAATGGATCTGTCACACCTGCTATTGGGGGATTTAAAATTTTCCATGACGTACATACGTTTTTTATCACTAAATCAAATATTCTTTCAAATTTTATAAAAGGCATATGTTTGATCACGTGATATATCCTGCTGCATCAGCTTATAATATTAATTAATTGTGTTTGTGTACCTTATGAAGCCATTTCACAATGTCTATGGTTTTCTACATGTGGACAGAGACTTATATTTAAGAATTGTAAAAGTAAAAAAAAAATGGAAATTGCAGCTAATTATTGCTTTTGAAGAGAGTGTATAATGTTTCCACGTGTGGTTATTTAAGCCCTTGTCTTTACCCCAAAAGGTCATGGGTGGCCCAGTGGTCTAAGGTGCCACGATTTGCTGTTTCCCTAAGTCGTGCCACAAATACATGATCACGGGTTCGAATCCTAGGCTCGCCCTGACTATGTGTCTGGGTATGTCAGAACCATGCCTGTGCTCGTCAGTTTCACCAAAGAGACAAACGCGCAAGACCTTGTCACTTCATAGTTTCCTCCCACGTCATTTTGTGTTTCATAGTTTGTCCTACTATAACTGACATCTACTTCCTGGTACTCCCCTGGTACTTTGTGATTGTTTGTTGTTTAAACGCCGCACTCAGCAATAATATTCCAGCTATATTTGTATGAGTGGTGGGAGTTACACGATAGAACATGCTGATATTCGGTGATGTTGTCATATGATTTTCATCACTGTTTACCCCTTTACACCGAATTGAATCACATATTGGACGGAGAGATTATTCTTTGTCGTTAACGTTTAAACTAGATTTTTCTATTTGCTTTACTTGAAAAATATAAGACTCAGCGAAAACGCATGTGGACAGGCATTTACAAACCAATAACCATGTTCACTATTAGAATATGTCGTTGACAATAACATCCTTTGTCAGTTATTCAAATATGTCACCAAATATCTCAACCGGGATCACAACTTTAAAATTACGGATGCTGTTGAAGCGTATGCCACAAGATGGGCAAACAGAGACGAAGAATGAGTGCGTGCGTCGGGTTTAATGCCGCTTTGTATTCAGTATTCCAGTTATATCCCGGCGTGTCTACTTATTGGAAGAAAACCCGAAGTGATGCAGGCCTGAGACGTTTACCAGTTTGGTGAAGCCCACGATCACGGCCATGGTGCTGACAAACCTAGAAACATAATCGGGGCGAACCGGGATTCGAACCCAAGAGCATATGTCTCTTGCGTGTCTTTTACGGTAGGTTATGTCAGTGCGTGATGTTGTCATTGATCATATGGATAGAATGCGCAAACTGAAAAAAAGACATAGTCTGAGAGTTGGAGTAAATCCATTCTGTCCTAACCAGCTGACAATGCCCTATAAAAAAAGTATTTAATTGTTCCAACTGACAAGGTCCTTAGATAACATAACCATCATATAACATGCATCCCGACATTAGTTGTTTGATCAAGGAACCTGCACAAGACCAAATAGCGTCCATTCCAATTTGGAATGAACGTTGGAATGCTTTGGAAAGATCGATCATTCCAAACTTTCCAAACCTTGGAAAGATCGATCTTTCCAAAAAATCCAGAATTGGAATGGCAACATTTCCAAACATATTTCCAACATTGGAAATGTTTGGAATGACTTGGAATGGTTTGGAATGGTTTGGAATTGTTTGGAAATATGGTTAGAAGTAACAAGTTAAAATATGTTTTATCAGTAATTTGAACTATAGACTATGAATTAGGGGCTTTAGGGGTTGCTTATATAGTAATTTTGAAATTTTGAGATTTGGAAAGAATGCCAAGAGTGGGTGGGGGACGAACTAAGGGAGCTGTGTGTGTTGGGTGGTTGTTAGATAAGGTAGTTTTGGTTTTATGATTTTATTTGGGGTTTAAATGCGACTAATTAGTCCTGTTTTAATTAGGTATAAACCTAAGGCTTTGAATTTTTCTAATTTATTTTGTGGATTTAGGATTGATTCTAGTGTAATTCCGGTTTTAAGATTTAGGGTGGTCTGTAGTGTTGTTCGGTGTGTTTGGTAGCGTGTGCAGTGAATGAGTACGTGTTCTGGTGTTTCTTGTTGTTTGCAATGTGGGCAGTTTCCTGTTGTGTGTAGATTAGCTATTTTACGGTGATTATTTAGTTTTGTGTGGCCTGTTTGTAGTTTAGTAATTATTCTGTCGATTTTTTTGGATGGGTGTAGTATTTTTGGTTTATTTAGGTTTTTTTTTAGTACTTTCCTGATTTGGCTATTTAAGTTTTGGTATATATTTTGCCATTTTTTGTTGATTTTTTGTTTAGTGAGACTTTTAGTGATTCAGAGCTGGGTAAGTTTAAGCTTATTTCTGGGAGTTAAAGGGATAATTTTGCTGTTTTATCTGCCTTTTCATTTCCAAAGATACCTACGTGGGCGGGGGTCCAAATGAACTCTATTTGTTTACCTGCCCTAGTTAAGTTGTTTGAGCTATTGAGTATTTGATTTATTAGTTTGGGGTGGTTTTTAGTGTTTTTATTTTTGAGGTTTAGTTAGGTGGTTATTTAGGTTCGTGTGTCCTGTTTGGAGTTTTGTAATTAATTTTTTTTTAGAGGGGTGTAGGATTTTAGGTTTGGCTAGTGGTTTTCTGAGCACTTTTTGGATGTGGCTATTTGAGTTTTGATATTGATTACGCCACTTTTGGTTATTTTTTGTTTGTTTACACTTTTAATTTCTGATTTTGAGATGGGTAGGTTTAGGCTTATTTCTGGTGTTTTAAGAGATAATTTAGCTGCTTTATCGGCGCTTTCGTTGCCGTAAATTCCTACGTGGGCGGGGATCCAAATGAAGGTTATTTGTTTGCCTGCTTTTGTTAGGTCGTTGGAGCTTTTAAGTATTTGGTTTATTAATTTAGGTCGTTTTGGGGTATTTTGGTTTTGGAGGGCTTGTAGTCCACTAAGGGAGTCGGTGAGAATTAGGATTTTATTGGTGTTTTTAGATTGTTGGTTATGCAGGGCTGAGGCCATGTCCATAAGTTCGGCCGTGAATATAGATTGGTTGTTAGGGGGTCGGTAAGATTGTGTGGATATAACTGGTTGTGTTGTATGGACTCCGAAGCCTGTGTGGTTGGAGATCGGGTCTGAAGATCCGTCAGTGTATATGTGACACCCATTTGGCCAATTTTCTTGTATGTATGCAAGTGTGGTGGTTTTAGCTATTTTTGGGTCGGTTTGTTTATTTGTTTGGTTAGCTAGCGTTGTATCTATTTTGGGTATTTTGAGTTTAGGGGTGAAGATATTTGATTTTTTGCAGTTTTGTTTAAGATTTTGAGTTTGGTGTTCATTGAGGTAGTTAGTTATTCTTTGGGATATTGGGGTGAGTAAGGGGTGTTTGCGAGCTAGAGTTTGGTTTCTTGGGCTAATGTTTTGGTTAATTATGAGACAACTAATAGGTCTCAAGATTAAGTATTCGGCTGGATGGCAGCTGCCATTTAATTACAAAACAGACAGTCGTCTAGACGGCTCACATGTAAGTGCGCCGACATGTGCCTAAGATCATAAAATGGACAATCTTTGGTAACATCTAATTTATTGTTGTCTCACGACAGAGCTGTGAATAATTCTGTTCATTGAACAATTGGAATTCAGGAAGTTATCAATAATTGTTTTACTTAACATAAGATAAGATAAGTTGTTTACAACATAATATTATGATGTCAGGACGTACTACAGTCAAAACCATATATTTTAAAATCAATTTAATGACAGACTATGATTTCCAAGTCCCGATTAGCAAATCATGGAGGTATCAGTTTCACCACATGTGCACAGACCGCCTATACTTATATAAATATTTTTCATAACTATTCTCCAGTTAAAGTCCTATCCTCTTATAAAAAAATCTGTGAGAGTGATCATCATTAACGAAACTCATTCCCGTCAAAGAATACAGAACAAATGAAGAATCATATGCATACATTTATTGCCATGCTTCACGAAGTAGATTTATATACATTTGTGAATGGCACTTAAACTGTGATAATGAATTTTACCATTGTCCATATTATATTATAGATATTAACCATAATATGGATTTCCGAATATATAAACGACTCCAAACGTTATATTTCAGACAAAAACAAAGTCAGCTGTCTTTTAACGTTCAGGGGAAAAGGGTTTGCTTTCACAATTGAACATTTGTTTTCACCAAAGGACAATCAAACCAAGCCCAAAACAGTAAAAATACACATATATGGTTAGCGACCGTCATTATACAGCGAGGGGGGAAATTCGTCTGCTTACCGAGGCAGCTATGACGTAGTAGCATTACATTCGCTGCGTTTGCAGCATATAAGATGTGTAATCTGTGGAGTGACTAAAGTAATATTACGGCTGAAATCTTACTTGCATGGTTGTTATAATAGAAAACTTACGGTTTAAAAACACAATTGTTCTTATATAACGTTTTTAGGTTTGGTTTATAAATACAAGAGAAGATTTTTTTACATATAACACTGGTCGAAAATACAGCTGAACAATAGAAAAATAAAAATAGGGGTTGTGAATAGTGACAAATTTTAATTACATCACCGTGTCAATAATTATTGATTGATTCCGTCAAACAACTGTCAAACCATTTATTGCCATGTACGTACATGTACACAGGAAGTCGGCGCTGTCGGAGGCTCCAGGTAAATAAACATCATGGTTTAATGACGGGAGATCAGACGAACCGTGAATCAGGGGCACGCGACGTAATTACACCTAAAGGTGGTAGAACCAGGGTATTGTCTCTTGGACTGGCTAATTGACCGTCCGTATAATTGGTAAATATATTCGTTTTGACACCCGTGTTTCATGCGCATTCCGGCTCATAAGCAGAATACAGTGATCAGCGGAGCGTGAACAACATGGATGCCGCCTTTTGGCCGTACCGAACAGTCAAGCTGCGATCTCGGAACTGAATCCAACTGCAAGCGGAGACAAGATTACTTCCCTTACCCAAACATGATCGTTGCTCAGAAATGTTCAAATCTATCTTCAGTAAATCATGAAATTAATGCGAGCTTGACATTTATGCGAAAAATGCGATCGTCAGTCCCTCTGATTATTTTAATATGTTTCATTTCATCATGATAAAAAAGTTAGTCACTTATAAGGTTACCACGTTGAAAATGGAAACGATCGTTAACAAAAACAACAAAATGTATTCTCTCATCACTCAGCCTAACAGTGATATACATGTAACTGCAAATTAAACAATCAAGTACGCTAAAGTATTACACATGGTGGGTGGAGGACCAGGGGCACTTTGAGTTTGACAGGTGTCATCAACTGGTCAAGTAACATCACGGTTTGTATATTCACGTTGATTGAACAGTCTAGACTGGCGCCAACTAATCATGACGGCGTCTTCAGAACAGAACAGAACTTTATTTCTCCCAGGTTTAGGCTTACGTGGATAACGGACAATTTTGTTTAAGTGATAGCACATTTGTAATTCAATCTAATATACTTTCCTTGTTGATTATATGGCTGCGGTCGTAGATCCGGATGTATCTAAATATGCTCAGTATATATACAGGGTTTATTGTTATACTATTAGGATTAATAGATACAATTAAGTATTTATACCCTTGATCATACAGTTAGTCACTACTTTCACACTTTGATTTGTATGATTTGGGTTATGATTAAATTGACAAAATAAGAAATCATTCCGTGTATATGTGTATTCTATATTGTACCCCAATACGTAATTAAATTGTGTATAAATAAGGGCACTAGGTTAATTACTGTAATTGATTATTTTATAAACATATTCACATTTAGTTGTGTGATATGCCAGAGAGGTAAAGCTAATTCATTACAACTAATTGTACCATTTATTTGGTTTCTATCTTTTATATGAAACAAATGCAATAGCATGGGGTGATAAACTTCATTGGCAATAGACGTAGCATATAATTGTCCACATGAACAGTCTACTCTGTTCCAGATATGTTTATTCATTTTGTCAGTATTTAAATCGTTGCATTCCTGGCTCAATGATTCATTTGACGAAATCTTGTTCCCTGTTTTGAATTACCGTCAGATAGTTCCAGAACAATTATAAAATTTTCAGCCCTATGTGTTGCGCATAATTCCGAGATAATTAGAAGTTCATATTCTTGTATGAACACTTATCAAAATTCATTTATACCTAGTACTATTATGTAAATATGTATATTAGTTCAAATTATAATAATGAGGCCCTCTATATTCTCGAAACGGTCTTTGTTCTACGACAACCGTAAGTCGGTATGGGAAAACAAAATATTTGTTTAATTGTTCAAAGTTCAAAGTCAATGTCATATGATTATAGACAAGGAAGATAAGAAATTAAATATAAAGAGTAGCCACTTTAAATGACAGAATTTCTTTTAGTTAAATGTGCTCATGATTTGGTCTTTTCGTGGTACATAGTGCCAAAATACTCTTAATTATTTACTTTCATGTCATTACTAATCTCACATAAGGTCAAAAGTTGTACAACTTTTAACAGATATGATTATGACATGTTGTATCAAACATTTCCAAACATTTCCAAACATTTCCAAACAAATCCTAACAAATCCAAGTTTGGAAATATGACCTTTCCAAATATTGGAATGGTCATATTTCCAATTGGAATGGTGGTATTTCCAAGTTTTGGATTTTTTGGAATGGATGATATTTTGTCCAGTGCTGGTACACGTGACCTATCAAATATTGTCACATGCAAGACCAGTATATTAAGTGAGGAAAATCTCTGACAAAACCATGCATCAGTACTCTCCACTCTTGCCTTGACTCTAAAAGCCCTCGACGGGGGTTACAGTACCATCAACAATATTGTCCCCCTGAGAGGGTATGTGAGACCACCTCATTCAAAGAATATATATATCTACCCAATTTAAACTGCAGAAAAATGTGTTCACTTTTAATCTGTGGATGAGCTTGAAACAATTGCCAGTAACTGAGGGAAAGGTGTAAATCCTGCTGGGGAACCATGCAGGTATGGTGACCCTACCTTTGTTGCTGGCGACCTATAGCCCGATTTTTATATCGTATCGTTGCCAATTAATCGGTGTTTTAATGTTCTAGAACTAGTTTTAAGAAAAACTGTGACATATTGCTATTTATTATAACGTCTTTTGTTGACAGTTTATTATAAATATTGTAAAAGTTGTTCAAGTCACACTATGGCTGAAATATTGCCGACGTGACTTAAAATTAAATTCACTCACTCACTTAACTCTAAAACCTTATCGAAGATGTGACCATTCCCCTTTTGTACTGGATTAAAAAGCCCCATAAAAGAGACACATTTTGCTGGGTCAAGCAAAATAATGTACCACCAAATCCCTGTCGCAAAGATTAGCCAAAATCCGTAATACATTCAAAGAAGGGCTTTCTTTATTTTCTCAAAAAGTATTTGAGACATGTGGAATTAAAACCATGTGGATTCTCAAAAACTCAAAGGACTTGTTTAACTTTTGCAATCTTAACAAAGCACCAAGTTCAATTATGCGAAAACATTTTGATTGTTCATCTTTGTTCACAACCATCCCACACCATACACGTCGTGGAAAACGCCGTTCCTTAAACCACGGCGCATTTGAAACCAAACGTGGTTCATGACAAATTGTCAAAACTGAAACTGGACTCATTTCAAGCATATATGTGACAGTTGGGGATAGGATATTTATGCAACATAGAGGTATCCCCATGGCCACCAGTTGTGCTTCCCCCGTGGTGATCTGCATCTTTATGCACACGAGTTAAAAGTCTAAGCTTCGGGTATACCAATAGTCTGATGTGATTCAATAACCATCAAATAGCCAGTTCCCTTCCACTGACCTACCCACCGGAACTAGAAATAAAGAAACCAATGAAACACTCAAGTTTGAGTTATACTTATATGCAAAACGATTCAGAGGGGCCAAAATAAACTCTTCACAAGTCTGTATAAGGAAATGACCCAAACTTTCAAAACGTCAAATGTCCCTTTATGTCGAGCAATGTTCAAGCAGCTCCAGCCTTCGGTGTCTACTTTTCTTAACTGTTGTGGTACATGTACATTCGAGCATGCTCTTTCGACGAAGATTTCAAAGATGTCATGCGGTTAAAGCTCAAAAGATGTTTGATCACAGTTTCAACATTCAAAGCCTTACTAAAGTTTTCGGAATTGTTTATAATGGACATGTGGAGGACATTTCCTAATTTGTGATCATCAGTGACAAACATTATGGCCGATGCATTTCCCTATTTTGATTTGTACTGTAAGTTCCCGTGTATTGAAGTAAACAATTGACTTGCCTCTGCATGTGTTTGTGACGGCTGTCGCCAGTGGGGCTGGATATACTCACATTTTCGCAAAAACATGGTATCATCACTTTCTGATTCATGACATAACACATCAACGACAGAGAATAACCCACAACTGATATAGTCGTTATAGTACACATTTTGTTAATGATCAAGGAAATTGTTTTGTTGCTTTTGTTCTATTCTTCACTTTTCTGTCCCAGGTGCCAGTTACCAAAGACATATACACACAGAAATATTAATCATACAAAATAAAATTCAACGTTTGTTTATCTACAATATACGTTGATGATAACATTACAAATATCAATTTGTATAAACCAATGTAACAGCTGTTGGTGGGCTCATGGTTGAAGTGTCAGACAATCAGTATTGTGTATGTGTCACCAATGACACTACTTGTGAAAATTCACACCAGACTTCGAGGTAGCTGGAAAGTGCTGTCATGAAAACACGATGTTATCATTCGCCATGTGATACAGACGGAAGCCAGATAAATGGATTGTTGAGACCAAGTAGTAATGGATCAGCTGTGTTTTAGTTTGAATTATTGATTCTACTGGACACTGTATTTTTAGAAGAGCCAACAATAAGGATTTAGGCGATACGTTATGAAACATCAACATAACAGTTACATATATTTCCGTCATCACGTTTAATACACTAACGATGCAAAACTCGGTTATAAAGCGGCAAAACCCTTTCCATTATCATAAGAAATCTATAGTGTACGATTTCGAGAAAATTTGAAGCATGTTTTTATGAATCCATATGAAATAATGATGATACCAGGTGTTTGCACAAAGATGAGCACATGCAAAGGCAAGTCAATTGTCCATAAAACTCTAAATAGGGAATTGCACCAGACATAAATTTGCCACTGATGGAGAGACCCTGTGCCAGGCACAATATAGAGTAAGTGTGTAATGAAACATCCTCCTGCCAACCGTTTGCACTTATTTCAAATGCAACCAGGACAGTACTGTATATCCTCCCAAGATATCAGAGTTCACTTGTGAGTTATGCCTTGAGCTTAATTTTGATTCTCATCTGTCTGTCTGATGTGACGAATCGCAAAAACATTTTCGACCGATTTACCTCACAGTAATATTGATAACACAGCTGCCCATTGTTTGATCACACATACATATTTTACTGGCACGAAATAACTAATATGTAGCAATGGTGCTCGTGCGTTGAAGAATTGTTTTAACATCACGTAAACCAACATGATATAAATGGAATATTGCTGACGACGGGGCTTTCATGTATATGCTCATGATATAGTCGGAACCGTAAAATCGACTCAGCTTTTGGCAAAGATTTCTTGTAAACATTGAATGTTTTCTGTTGCTTTTACCTTTGTGACAATCAGTGACAAAAATAATGCCCGATGAAATTCCTTTTTTTGACTTGTACAAATTGTTCCCGTGTTTTCAGATGAACAATTGAGTTGTCTTACCATGTGTTTGGTGGGGCTGGATATGCTCACATTTTCGCAAAAACGTGGTATCATCACTACTCGATTTATAACATAACCCACAATTGATATAGTCGGTATATACAATGGAGAGAAATCTTATGACCATGCAAATTGTCATGGTTGCTTTTATTCTATTCTTCACTTTTCTGTCTCCCGTATGTCAGTTAACAAAGACGTACACACACACACACACACACACACACACACACACACACACGCACACACACACACACACACACACACACACACACACACACACACACACACACACACACAGCTGTTGATTTGCTGTTTGTTTGTTTGTTGTTCAACGCAGCTTTACGACGGTGGTCTGTAAATAATCGAGTATCGACCAGACGTCATGAGCATCGATCCAAGCAATTGGAATACCATGACATGCAGCAATCAAGTCAGCAAGCTTGACGACCCGATGCCGTTAGTCACCTCGTACGACAAGCACAGTCGCCTTTTACGGCAAGCATGGGTTGCTGAAGACCTATTCTAACCCGGATCTTCACGGGACAGCTGTTGGTTAGATATCAGTGCACATACCTTGTAACTGAATGAAATACAAAACATAGAACTAGTTCTACAGTTCATCGTGCAGATACCCAAGGTAATAACATGGATCACAATACACATCTAATTTAGTCATTGAACGTGTATAATATAGTACATTTCTTGCATGTATGGCCCATACATGCATTATTGACCGACAACTTAATATTTGTGTTTGCGTGTTTTAATACTTATCGAGTTTGGATCGGCAAACCTTTTGTTGATATCATGACCAACGTTGTGAGAAGGAGGGGTTCCAGGTAAACAGGCTGTAACCATGCCTAGTTCTAGTTGACATACATGGTGTACTTGAAAATAAAATCGGCGAAACCCTTTCCAGATTCATAAGAAATATCTGCCAAAAGCAGAATCGATTGTACGATTCCGACTATGTAATTATGAATTACTATCAAATAGTTATGATACCAGGTGTTCGCGAAAACGATGATCGTATATATCCTGCCCCACCCGAGGCACCATCACAAACAAAAACCCTGAAACATATGGTACACATCAAAAAGGGAATTGAATTGGACATTTTTGTCACTGATGCGTCAAAATTGGAAATGTCCTCCACATGTCTACCATAAACCTTTTTGAAAGATTTACTGAGGCTTTGAATGTTGTAACATTGATCAAACATCTTCTGAGCAAGAGTCTTATAAAATACACTGTATATCATAAAATCACAAAACAAACATAAGAATTTATTTTCTTTCTGTGGAATTTTAGAGAAATGGACCTTGAAGAAATTGGACACTGGGCCTCAGGCGCTTCAAAATATTGTGAAAATAGCATTTAGCCAAGAAGTAGGCATCGACATGGGCAAAATCTTACACACACAATATTTAAGACAATTCTGAACATTCATGGATCTGTATGGCACGATCAAAACCGATTATTTTGAGATTATATTGAAACGAAATTATCATTATCAAAGGGTAATTGTGGTTTAACTTTGTTTGCAAGTCTTGATATCAAGTATCGTGTTTTGGTGTAACCCACCCAAACCTTATTTGCAGTTGGTATTATGCATCACTAACAATGTTTCTTACCATCATATTGCTGACTGAGAAAAATAAGTAACTAATTAATTAACATTTACAAAGTTTAAAAAATGCAAATCACTAATGATCTATTATCCCGTCTATTGAAACCAGGGAAGGTCTTATGTATGTTTTATGCCTGGAATATTGTTGAGTGCGGCGCTAAACAGTCACTATTATTTTGTATATCCAATATCAACGTTACACTCGCCTCAAGACCACAATAACGTCAGCCATATGTTTGCGTGTCTAATTGTTTAAACCCTTCTGATTGGCTGAATTTGATTGGAGGTCTCCCATATAGGTACGACTGACACTTCATTGACAGTGTGGATAAATGAAGGATACGAATTACTTCCGCGTTCTGATCAGCGGATTAATACGATAAATGTAACACGCTTAAAACGAGCAAAAGCTAAGAGTAGCATGTCGTGATTCATGCATATAAATAGAATGTTAGTGAGAGAGCACTCAATTCAAGCTAATCCATAAACATCTACACAGTGTCTATACATAATATATCCAAACTCACAGATACAATTCATGTATAATACGTTTGATATGAATCTGAAAATACTTACATGTGGTTTTTAATCCAGGGCAAATGCGAATCAGTGTTGTAGTATTCAGTAAAAGTCGGTTTAAAGTAATAATTTTATTGCTCGTTGTTAGATGTATTGTTAACCGGACGTCTCGTGACCTGTACCTCGTTCTCAGACGTTAATTAAATGTCCGGCCGGCACGTTGTCTTGTCTTTCTGTTCGTCCTGATGTCCTTGTCTTGGTCTCTCTCAAGCATCAGGTCTTGTCCAAATAATTAGAATAAGTATGTAGAACCCAAAATGCCACAAGTGTGTGCACAATGAAATGCATCTACGTCTTGTATCAATCTCCACATGCAAACAAACACCTGAACACATCTTTCTTTTGAAACTTCTTTCGCATTCACAATCCCGCTACCGTGGTGTAATAAACTCCAAACGAATACAGTTGCCGTCGACTTACAGTTTTATGCACACGAGTTTAACTGATCATACAATGACCGGAATCTTTTCCAGCTGGCGATCACCCCGTGCGGTGCACGTGCGGGACAGATTGGGTAGATAAGTAGCGTATCACGTATGATGAAAACCACAGTGCTTTAAACTGAACATAAAATCGCGATCAGTTTTTATTCAGCTTTGAGTAGTTTTTCTTTAAAGCGCATAGTTTAATGATCTGATTATTATTTGTTCACTCATTGAAATGATAACCGTTATCCAATCTGTGCCACATGACTGTGACTGAGGTTGTTAACAGTTGCTTGTGAAATACAGGTGGATATGTTACAAGATAACTGTTTCCAACTATGCAACAGATTTATGGCGGATATATGGAGGATATTTCATAAGTGGTAAAGCCACAAATACAGATGCCAACCTTGTCATGCAAAGAGATCCGCTAACCATGCTCTTTCACAAGAAAGCATAACATCTTGTATCACAGACATGAAGTGGTATTTCACTCAAGTGAGATATGGAGTTTAAATACAGCATACAAATCAGACAGTTACAGCATTAAATACATACCAAATGGCGGATATGTAATCCGTCCGCGAGGTATACAATTTACATCAACATTCTACTCGTGTTATATATGCATGTAGTTGCCTGCATGACTGAATGTTAACCCTCAAATAACAACAGTTGTGTTGTATTTCATATATTATATGTTTTGCATCCGAGTAGTGTTTTTCGCCAGGACACAGGATTATTATAAGGCGCATCACTTGTCATGAACAACATACAGTGTTGGCTTAAAAATATCTATCAGAAATTCATATAAACTTTGTAGTGCAATAATAATCTGTTCAGTTCATTTTTAGCTAATGTTTTGCTCTATTCTGCATTTATAACATTGTAATTCAACTCATCTCACTGTTTTCAAGTGACAGTTAACACAATTTACTATAATGATTGGCGACCATTACCCGCATAAATCGGAAGAATTTCCTGAGATGACTTAAAACATTGAAGGTAAATAAAATGCACCTTGGACCATTAATTACATAATCATAAACATGTAATTTGCTTGGGCTTGACCAAAGAACAAAAAAAAAACTCAGGTTCTAAGGGAGTAATAAACTCATTTATTCGACTATTACTATGTCTGTAATTGTTAAGATTTTCATACACCCACATAATTATGTTATTATTGTCCACAACAGCTGTTGAAACGGAAAAGTGTTCTCATGATGGACCCTGAACCCGGTAGTGCAGCCGGTATCACCAACACAACCGACGTCAAAATAAAAACCTGTCCTTATCTTGATGTGAAAACTGTACAGGATATTGTGGATGAGAACCTCTCAAAATCAAACCCACCTAGGGAGTTAACATATTTCGACATAAGACAATAAAGAATATTCACAAACAACACAAATCTAAAATTCAACATTACCTTTTTTACCCCATGGGACTTAACAATTTAAAGCGTGTTTAATGTTTCGTCATCAAAGTTTGCAAAAAAATCTTAACTGAATACCATAGCGATGTTAACGTTATATGATAATAACATTAGCATACATAAATGAAAACACATTAGGCCCACTTACTGTTACAGGTGTACCCTCAAGCAGGTCATCCGTTCACACCTTAATTTCAGGTGAGTTAACACTATCTTTGAAAAGGGGTAATATAATAAATATGTATTCCTTAGTTTGATCAGGTGTATTTTGAAGATACACATGCCTATCAATTACAAAATAAAAGAAGAACTGTGAGAAAGAACTTAATTTATGAATGTTTTGTGAAGGCGTGACCACCCCTTTGGAAAAATGACCAATCATAATTGGAGTACCTTGACACCAGTAATTGGTTTCGCGGCATCCCATGTCATGCATTTCGCCCAGGGTAAGCATGTGGACACATTTCGCTAATGACAGTTCGGTTGCATCATGCTCGAATGAATGAGTTCCTCCTGAACATGATTTTAAAGAACTTTCATATTACAATTAGATTATAAATATCACGTTTTGGTAAATGTTTCGTGGTGTATGCTGAATGGATGTACGAAATGTCTTTCATTTGAACACTCCACGCATAAGATACAATCATAACATTCATCACATAGTATTCATGGTACATATGTTAGGAATAGTGGTCATTGTTTCATGGGCCAAGCATATGTAAAACTTAACGTGTATTGTCAACACATCCTAGCTTCCAGGACATTTAGTAATAGAAAGGTAACATTCATACGAGTATACATAGTGGGTCGATCTAATGGATATTGTTAACTGGATCAAGCGTACGTAAAAGTCACTATATCACAGGTGTTTGCTGCAAGATGGCATTTACATCACGAGCAACCTTGCCCACGTTCTGTAACAGGTTCCTGTAATAGAACAACGTGGATGAAACGGTGTTCGTGTGGTAAAATGAAACTGCGTGAGGTTGTTTGCCCGATTCTCCTCCGTGTTCTAATGTATCATTGTATACTTTTATATGTAATTAGTTGTGCAAGAATAGCAAGACTAACCCTACAAGCGTGTGAATTAACCTTAAGAAATATAAACACTGTTTGACAACTTTTTTGGTCTTATGTCAGCAATTTGAAATGAGAACAACATCATGAGTTGAGCATAAATTTTCAGACTTTTAAATATTAATATTTGATCTTAAAAGACGTCAATCCCAGACAATAACCAGTCGAAAGAGACCTTGCTGAAATGTGACCTTATTAAAAGGATGCCTTTCTGAAGTGCCATAAAACCTTCCAAAATGCTGGTTACAATGAATATGAATATCACTCAAAAACCTTGCCATGATCACCCAGTTTGTTTTGATGCCTCGTATTCGCCACATATGCGTCATGATTGAAAGTATCATGGTACAGGGGTTCCAACTCAAAGCAAGTACGTGATCTGTCTTTTCACGTGAATGTTTTTCTCTGAGTTGCTCTTGTGTGTGTGAGGCGCTATATAGTGATCAGTATAAGTGTAGCACGTCAGTGGTTCAGTATGTGAAGATGGTTGGTTAACAATGTATCAAATATGAAGATTCAGATAATATATGCAACAAGATGTATTTAGACATACAGTAAATTACGTTTATAACGAACACGCTTATAACGAACTGACCCATGTAATGAACTTATTTTTTAGTCACGACCATTTGTTGCATAAATGCTGTATGTATGCTTATAATGAATTACGTTTATTACGATCTGAAATTAGAGGTCCCTTCGAGTTCGTTATGAGCGTAGTTTACTGTAGCTGATAATAGTTTAAAAATCATGAAATACATGAGAACCCAGAACTAGATCGGATGAGAGAATATACATTTTGTCAGGTATCCAACATTATGTCATATCAGCTGATTAATAACAAACCTTATCTATATGTCTGTGGTCTTCATTTCTATAACTCTCACAGTTTTGAATAAATGGTTATTCATTTATCATTGACAGTCATCACATTGACAGGTTGCATTTTTATTGCAACGTCTTTGTCAGCTCAAACTCCAAATGGAATGAGTGTGTAAGTGAGTTTGGTTTTACGTCACCTTGAACAGTATTATATTTCCACGTGTGAAATTCATGTGGGAAGAAAGGCTGAAGTTATGATTCTTGTACGCCTAAGGGACTCTTTACGACTCAGTTCGACTCTGCTCGACTCTTTACGACTCTGTTCGACTCTGTACGACTCTGTTCAACTCTACACGGCGGTCTGTTGCATGTTTGACGACTGCGTCAGCGATGCCCACTTTAAGAAACAATGACATTGTACCAAAGTTTATAACATACAGTGCATTGGTGTGAATTGGTTAAGCCCATTACGACTGGGCACTCTGTATGTAATGGTGTAACTGTGAGGTGACAGATCGGGCTTGCGCCTGGCTGTTCACAAGAATAACAGATGGATATCGCTGATAAAAGTAATTGTTTTTCACAACTCGGTGTGCTTAGCCAGTCCCGCCAATAAAGATAAAATCTGTTGCATGATATATTCAGGTGAGATCGCCATGTGTTATGCTCAATTTAGAAATAACGCCATGTCAGAGACTGTACCATGTACTCGCAATCTGAGCATGAAAATGTTATGAAAAAATGTATTTATGAAAGAAGATGAAAGCTGAATTGATCCGTCTTAAATGCAAAATAATTCGTATTTTGTCACTGAATTTACTTGGACTGGCATTATATAATCATATCTATTGATAGCTGCCTAATATATGTAGTCAGTATCATAGTTCTATTGTTCAGAACAACGAAATCATTAATAAGAAACAAGAAATGACTGAATGAAAAAAAGGAAGGGGCAAGACGGCTTTAGAACATTTTAAATAGACGCCACAATAATGAGCCATTTTGTCCCGAATGTTCAAACTTTAAATGTCATAACAACACCAAACTTTTGAACATCATCTGTTGTTTTCTGCAAGGCTGCTTACTTAATTACTTCAATTAGAAATTTAACGTGCGCCTTCCGACATATGCGTATTTCGCGCACGGGCCCACCAGGCCATTTGGTGTTTGGTCGAAAAGGGTATGTCCGAAAAGATGAGGCAACCTAGGTTGGACTTTTAGGTTTGCTTACTTAATTAGGAGAAGAAATTTGGAATTTTGAAATATGGCATGCAAAATGGGGAGTGTGTGTATGTGTTGGGGGGACTAATAAATCACTTTGACAAATGATCCTTTTATATACTATTGCTGATATTGAATTTTACTTCTGGAAATCATTTCGCACACAAGCTGTTCCCTCTTATCACCAAGGACCTCATCTCTCACAAAACACAATTTTATATTTCAAGTGTGACATCAATTTCTCAGAAGCGTCTGATGTATTTTTTCTGCAACACGTCTGTGAAATTAAAAATGTTTTTTAGGTGTTACATCCTTCCAGTAATAATTTTCAATTGATTACGCACAAAGAAGTTTGGAAAAGATATCTAGAAAACTCTTTACGAACTATTCAACATTCAAATACCGCAGGTATCCAGGTGCTAGTATCTGCTCAAATGCAATTTTATTTGTTTCCCGACCAGTAGATCTGTTTGCATTCCAGACATCAATCTTAACTCCCTTGGAAGTATACAACTCAGCGTGCCTACGGGCGCTAGGTTTTTACATCCACCTGACATATCGGGTACCCATTCCTTGCTGCGTCAACAGAGGCACATTTTAACGATAGTCACTAATTATTATTATAAACTTAAAATGAATGAATGAATGAGAATGGTTTAACGCAGCTTTTAGCAATATTCCAGCAATATCACGGCGGGGGACACCACAAATGGGCTTCACACATTGTACCCATATAAACTTAAAAGGTAGAATTGCATGTGTGTAAGCAAACAGAAATGATGACAAAATTCAAACCCGAAGTTTCTTTATTCAGATTGACTGGGGGTGTTACAATCAGTGCTGATGAATCAAGGTTCCTCCGTAACCTGAGTGGATGGTACACCAAATGACTGTTGTGTACGGAAATGTTCGAAACCACACTTTCTCTCCCCGCCGGACTCGTACAATGTATGAAAAACTCGCAGGAGCCCCCTTGGAAGTAGTGGAAAACAGTGCATGTTTTTCTTTCATTAGGACGACGTGGACGTATTTACCTGAATACGGCAGTATGCTGGCCCAGAATAGGTAAGTGCCAGTCACAGGAGACTCAAATATACCAGTAGGTGCGTGGTAGCCTCCTCCATTGTTGAGAGATACCCTTTGGAACTTGTAGATCTGATTACCATAGCGGGTAAGCCGTGATTGGTTCTGGCATGATTGTTTTGCACAGATCCCCATATAAAACAGATGTGTCTTTGTTATTTCTAGTTCAGGTGGCAGTAGATGGGAGCTTGCTATGTGACCATTATTGAACGATATTTGATCATCGATATACCCGAAGTATGCAGAAATATCGACTCATATGCATTAAGAAGCAGATCAGCAATTGGGGCCCACGGGGATGCTTACTTCTTGCCTAAAGGTTTCATCTCCTACTGGAAACCATTGTTTGAAATATGAAATGTTTTCTCGGACAATTCACATTAGCAAATTACCTGTGACTGATGATAAAATGTAAACCAAACGCCAGTCAGTGTTACTTCTATATTAACATTCCAGTTTGTTTTGAAAATATCTAACATAAAAACAACTCCCCACTCCCCACTATGAAGTCATTTGTTCTGGGGAAATGTAACCTTCAGCTTTATATACCCAATTTACATACCCACACTATGGTCAATCAAAGTGAAATATTTTTTGTAACGAATGCTGAGATATTATTTGTCCATAAATAAGATACTGCATGGTGTATTAGACAAACTAACTGAAATTAAACCCAAAGTAAAAACTCAAGTAACAACATTTTAACTTGCTTTTATTATTTTAATGGCGTAAAACTCATACCACTTACCGATACTTCATCTAACTTCATGCAACACTGTGAACGTGTTTATTCATGCATGTCGGAGTTTAACTTGCGTGAAGGAGAACGCCACCATAACTAGATTGGAATAGACCCCAGATTTTCAATGTTTCACCTGGTTTTGTAAACCAGACCTTCTCCCCTTTGTTCACTGAGACCACGTAGATAAGAGTAGCAACGCCATAGCTAAGTTGTCTTGAACTGTATCCAGTGTAAAGGGTAACACCTTCTTTAATCAAATCAATAAAGAGAGTCCCACTGTCGCCGCTTTTGATGTTGGCCCAGAAAAGGTATGTGCCCGACACGGGAGCTTCAAATATACCACTAGCAGCATGGTACCCTCGTCCTTTGTTTTCGGTGATTGTGTTAAATTTGAGAATCTCCTTGTTCTGAACAATGATTGTTTCTGCCTTTTCTTTCACTTGGTAAGACACAAACAAATCTGGAAGTCAATCATTCAAAATTAAAGAAATATTTAAAATAGAAATGGCCTTAGGGGTATTCAACAGGAATCATTAGCAAATTACATATCCCCTTGACAACGCCAAAGAACACCAGTATTTATTAACATCCGAAACAAAGGTGAACATATCATCACTATAGTTTCATAGTTATTCATAAACACAGAGGGCACGGGTGGCCCAGTTGTCTAAGGCGCCGCGATTCGCTGTGCAGAGTTGCGTCCCTTGGGCTCGCCAGAAACCTATGATTGTGGGTTGGAATACCGATTCGCCCCGATTTTGTTTCAAGGTTTGTCAGCACCATACCCTTGCTCGTGGGTTTCACCGAAGTTGTAAACGTCTGAGACCTGCATCACTTCGGGCTTTCCTCCCACATTAAGCTGACACGCCGCGATATAACTGGAATATTGTTAAAAGCGGCGTTAAACCAAACTCACTCACTCACTCACTCACTCACTCACTCACTCATAAACACATGGTCACGATGTAGTCTGAATCGTGCAATCGACTCTGTTTTTGACAGACATTTCTAATGGATAGGGTTTTGTCGCTTTGATTTAAGCAAAATATACTCAAATACTCTAAAATAGTAAGGTATTCGACTATAACAGTAAATTACAGAAATGCAAAGCCGTATCGAACGATGGTTATGGACAGATGAGAAAAGAGAACGACTAGATGTAACATGACCATCAACAAGACATGGTGGCGGTGTATTGTGAGGGTGCAAAACAACCAAGAAAGACGAAAGGGGTGCACGTGTGTAGTAAAATAAATAACCCTTGAGATGACTTGATCAATAATAGGTTATGCCCCTCACGATTAGTCGTGGTCAAAAAGCTTACGTGTCACAGCAGTATTGATGATTTTGAGCGATTTGACGCCCTTTGACCGAAGTGTCAAACCAAGAATGACCCCCCTACCCACGTCCACAGAGGAATTGCATGGCCCCCATGCAATGTTTCGGGAATGTTAGGGCGTTACATTTTGGTTCCAAAACTATTCTATCGCTGGCAGTCATTTGTCAAAGTTGATCTTTCTTCTGACGACCAATCATATTTATCATAATCCCCCTCTTGAATGTAAACGAGATTGTCCCTACATCTAAGCTAACAAAGGAACACAAGCAAACGGGCACGCACGCACACACGCATGCATGCACACACGCGCATAATCAATATTACAGTTATTATAGTTATTTACTTACTGCGTGGTTTTCGTAGTTGTTCTAAGGCGGACGATAGTTCAGATTTTGCGCTGTTAATTGAGACATTCAAACTGTAAACCTTCGACGTCAGTGAATCCAAATCAGATTTCCCGCAGCGGGTGTTGCTAGACACTGTCTGCTTTAGGATCCATGTTTGGCTAGATAACGCCTGCGCAAGAGACGTTGTGAGGCTGGACACCGTCTTCTCCAAAAGCAGCACGTGCGTCACGACGCTGTCCAGGTCCACCTTGCCATCTGACGTCTTCATGAGACTGTTGAGTGTGGACACGGAGGACAGGGATGTCAGCACAGCAAACACAAGCAGGACGTCCATGGTGTGCATCGGTCGGAGTTCTGGTACTGACCATGACAAGTTACTTTTGTTATACATTGGCGTGTATTGATCATCAGTTATTTATGTCTCATTCTACTGTTTCATTACAGTACACGAAGTCATATTCGGCGTGTGAAACAAATTACCAGAGCCATCTGCCGTATTTCATCGTCACATTTATCTGTTGATTTCAGATTTTGCAATTTATTCTAGGTGTGATATCCTTGATAGGTATTGAGCATTAATCATGCAATGCTTTTTGCTGAATAACCTCATTCTTTTGAAAATGTTATAGAATAGGATATCAATAAGATTTCCACAAGCATTAGCACTAGACAGGGATGAAACTAGTACTTTATTGTTAAAGACAATCGCGTGCTTTTTTTAGATATCTTTGGATTTTTAATGTTGGTGTTCTTTTGATGAAAGCATTGAAACCGAATTACAGTCAAGTTCTTAAGGTCAGATTTTGCTTTTGTTATGAATGAATAGAGCGTTTGAGGGCTAGCAATGACAATATGTGAACGTATCATCTTGTCACGTAAATTCTCTTTCAGGTAAATATTTGACAGATCTGTGAACAGGATTTAATTCTGTCATGTGTCATCCTAATCATTTAAGAGAGAGATTCGGGATTATATATTGGTGATACGGCTCACCAAATAGCCACTCCAAAATACGGGATAGGGTAAACAAGTTGCTTTTGCATGATAGGTGCTAACCACGACATAACACTTGAAAAAAACAAAGTGCTACTGCATAAAAGGGACCAATGGAACGGCTTTTGTACACAGCACTGCACTCTTCAGGACAGAGTAGACATCAGACCATCCAGAGGTTGAACAGGGTTTGGTTCCACAAAGCGATCTTATCGCTAAACATTGACTTACGTCAGTTTATGTTTGTTTGTTTGTTGTTTAAAGACGCACTCAGCAATATTCCAGCTATATGACGGCGGTCTGTAAAAAATCGAGTCTGGACAAGACCATCCAGTGATTGATATCATGAGCATCGATCCACGCAATTGGGATACGATGACATGCATCGTCAAACCATGTCAGCGAGCCTAAACACCCGATCCTGTCAGTCGCCTTTTACGGCAAGCATGAGCTGCTGAAGTTTGTTGGCTGGTTTGTTGTTTAACGCCGCACTCAGCAATATTCCAGCTATATGACGGCGGTCTGTTAATAATCGAATCTAGACCAGACAATTCTTGATTGGGATACGATCACATGCTTCAACCAATTCAGTGAGCCTGACCACCCGATACCGTTAGTCGCCTTTTACGGCAAGAATGGGTTGCTGAAGACCAATTCTAACCCGGATCTTCACGATCTTTCGTGAATGATTTCAATGTTTCTTTTCGTGGTAAAAATATGAAAATTATTGAAAGACAGCTATAATCAGGTCTAACAATCCATAAATGGTCGCTTGCTAACGTCTCCAAATGTCCTAAAGCTAAAAGTAGCTTTATATTAACTACACAAGGTTTGGCAGCGTCATTTCTGACATAGAGAACTTCTTAAACCACCAGGAGGAAGCCTTCTGCGTTAGAGGGATCAATACACTCCTGTATCTTTGGCAGAAGGGTTTGGACCTCGGAGGGCATTATGTTGAAAAATAGTTAGCAACCACGTCCATCAACTCAGTCCATCATATATTGAACAACAAAAGTTCCTGTGACACTGAATAAGATTGAATGCAAAGTTTTGTTTTTTACCAAATCGGAAACAATTTCGGTTTGCAACAGATAAAAGACTCCTGTAATTGTTCAAATGGTTTAATTTGCCATATTGACTTCAGTAAATGCGTGATTTCATAAAAAAAACATGAACATGACAAAATGTCAATTTACAAATCAATAGCATGTGTGTTCACCTCTGGTTGCGATGCAAGCAACACATCTTCGTCTCATGGAATGGACCAGGCGTCGCACAAAGTCCTGTGGGATATCTGTCCATTTCGAAGTTCATGGAGTGTCCTTGGAACACGTGGTTGACGTCCATCTTACCCACATGTGCTCGATTGGTGAGAGATCAGGGGAGCGAGCCGGCCAGGGGATGACATTCACGTTGTTTTGTTGACGAGAATCCTGAACAAATCGAGCAATATGAGGCCGGGCGTTTCATGTTGAAAGGTAATGCCTGGGCCATGACGCCGCAAAAACGGTAGAACAACAGGGCCGATGATCTCGTCGCGGTAGCGCTGTCCATTAAGATTTCCCTCTACCACTATCAAACGGTCCACTGTCTTGTCGTGAATAGAACTTGTCCCAACTGCATGGCCGTCCAGCGTAGACGCTGTCTGCACCACTGTAGACGTGCTTGATTGTGGTTTCCTGTCAAAATGGGACGTCTGGCGGGTCTTCTGGCGACAATCCCTGCACATCTGAGGCCGCGAAGTACGGTTTGTGAAGATATTCGTCGAAGCCAGGGATGCTTCTTGCAGTCACTGTTGCTGGCTGGAATCGATTTAGTAGGTGAGTTGTTCGAATCCAGTTGTCTTGTTGATTATTGGTTACGCGTGGCCTGCCACTCCGAGGATGGTCTCTGACTGCATTCGTCTGTTGTCAACGTTGCCACAAACACCAAATGGTGTTTCTTTGGACGTTAAAATGTCTTGCACCATCACGTTGACTCGATCCTGCTTCAAGCATACCAATGGCTCGCAGACGCTCATTTTTGGACAGGCCTGGGCTTTTCGTAATGTTGAATAATTGCGTTGCGTTAATTTTGTTGTTTTTCTGAGTGGTTGTTGTTAGCACAATGCTAAACAATGCATATGGAATCCTGTTAACGAACATGTTTCTATACCCATTCTTGGGTAGTGAAATGCATGGGGCTTGCATAAAAGTCAACTTTTGCATGGATTTCATGCTTTTCTGTAGCAGTTGCGTTTTTGTTACTTGATTCCATACATGTACTACAATATTGAAAACCAAACTTAACTTGTTTGAAAAATACACTGAAATATTGGTGTCACTGGAACTTTTGTTGTTGTGTATACATCTGTTCCTTTATGGTATTGCGAAGATCCAGAAAGTGGATACCTAAATAGACTTTTAAAATGTAAGGGATACTTGGAAAAAACTTAAAATGTCCATGCACAATGTCTTTTTTTAATATAATTTCCGGAACAGTACATCGCTTCGAGGGTGATGTCACACCAAGGAACCTTTCTTTAAAATGATATTCATGGAGAATGGGACCATGTTACAAATCAGGAAAGGATCGTTTATCCCCGCCTTGATCTAGTTCTAAGTCTGGTTCTGAGTTTGTTGAGAAAAAGTCAACAGCAAGTCTGTAAGGTAAGAGTTAACGTCAAAAGATCAATGGACACAATCATGGATCCACTATTTACACAATCAATAGTTTATTTGAATGTCAAGCCTTCGATACAATCCGTAGTAGATATATACGCGAAAAGTGTTACTTATGGCCTAATCTTTATAAACTCAAACATTTACTGAGCACAACGAAAATAGCAGAAATGAGGATTTTGTCGAAGTTCTTTTCCAATGTCTACAAATACTTTAGAAATAATACTTAAATGTACTCTTCCCGACTGAATGATCACTCTTGTTGAACATATATCTGTTTGTAAAACGCGCTCTTGTACAACCGTGGGTGGTTCCATGAGAAGAAAAAACTTGGAAGGCATGGATGTGTTCGATAACAGCCAATATAGGACACATAGCTTGTGACGCTCAAGGAAGGTGAGAGGTAGATCCCCAGTTAAGCCCCCAAAGAGATAGTTTCTTCGCATATTCCTCAGTGGAATTGCAGAGGACTGAGGTCTGATATGAATGTATTGCAGTTATAAGTCGAGGATTTTAAACCATCAGCATTTTGTCTACAAGAAACCTTTTTATAGCAGACAGACAATTTTAACTCAATGCGTATCATTTCTGTTTCGCCTTTGGGCAACAAGGCTGGTGGAGTAACTTCAATCATTGTACGGAGATATAAAAGGAACGCTGTTAAAAGCGGCGTAAAACCCAACTCACTCACTCAATCATTGTGAGGTAGTATATTATTCACAGCCATGTTACACTACATGCTAATCCTCAAGCAGTTGCAGTGCGACTAACTTTGCAGGTTACATTTACATTATGCTCTCTATATATTCCGCCTTCTTCAACTCTCCTGCCCCGTGTTCCTTTTGCCCAACACACCACTTCGACCCTTACTTCACCTGGACGGGTGGTAGAATGGGCCCGATTCTATCAATCGGCTGGTCACGTCATGCCCTAGCATGGAATACATGAAATGTATATTATTAATAAATATGAAATCTATATAATTAATAGATATATGTGATTTCAAACTAGAATTTGTGATAAAAACAATTGTATGCTCAATTTTGCCTGGAGTCTTGTGCCAGAAAGCGGTGGCTCATGGGCCATTCTGGAGATAGATACCTCTGATAGTTGGTTGGTTGGTTGGTTGGTTGTTAACGCCGCACTCGGCAATATTCCAGCTATATGACGGCGGTCTGTGAGTAATTGATTCTGGACCAGAAAATCCAGTGATTGAAATCATGAGCATCGATCCACGCAATTGAGATCGATGACCTGCAACAACCAAGTCAGCGAGCCTGACCACCCGATCCCGTTAGTCGCCTTTTACGACAAGCATAGTCGCCTTTTATGGCAAGCATGGGTTGCTGAAGACATATTCTACCCCGGATCTCCACGGGTCTAGAGACCTCTGAATTCTGTGTTTCTTGTGAACAGTGTTATGGGCCGAACCACCCTGACACTTATTCTTTTTGATGTTATAGCTTTTCAAGTCACGATAAATCGCAAAGAACAATGAAAAACGATGCGTGGTTTATTTTACAATAAAACATTGTCCTAGGAAGACGTCATTCCTGGAGATTCGAATATGCGCTCGCAACTTGATGACGTCATATATTGGACGACGTTATATTTGAGTGGGAAGTATCTTGTGAGTTGTTGCCCACAGATGTAGCTGTGGTACACAGATAAACGCAGTGGCCGAACGATCGCATCCAAAAGTGGGAGAGATATGAAAATCAGTATGAGAAGAAAAGGTACAGATAGTCAACATGAGGATTGTGAGAATATGCAGGAAATACCAATCTTACCACATATGTTCGTAAAATGGACTTATCAGACATTTCCGAGGTCGGATTTTATTCAGGGAGTTATAATTATAAAAAAATGGGTAAATATTTTCAAAGCTTGTACATTTTATCCACATGCTTAAAGAGGCTGTAAATAATGTTGATATCTCAATATAAGAAATAATAAACGACAAGGGGTCGTTGCTTATAGTACAACAAAACACTGGAGGGGAATAAACTATGAGCGACTGCGCCATTCAAGGTCTTTTCTTCCTGCAGTGTTTTGTGCCCCTCAAGGTTTATTTTCCCTGTACTGTTTTATTGTACGATAAACAACGACCACGAGTGGTTTATATCTCAAATAAAATGTAACGTTTGCTTTTCCACAATACACTTTTATGACAACATTACACCTTTCCTGAACGCTGATCTTATCAGTTTGTTTTAAAGCAAACATAACGGCTGTCGATGGGCGCTGATTGTACAGGTGTGAAAGAACCAGTGTTGTGTTTGTACCAGCTGAGATCTCATGTAGGCCTGCACAACACTACTTGTACATTTCCACACCTCCACAACACGCATATTACACACCGGATGTTGAGAGAGCTAGACACTTATGACATGAATACGTCTGCTACTAACGGATGGCAGATAAATAGTTTTGTGATACCAAGTAATAATGAATCAGCTATTTATTAGTTTGATTTATTTTTTCTACTGGATTTGTACACTGACGCTTAGAAGAGTATACAAGTCAGGTTTAGATTATACATGATCAAACAATGACGTAACAAATACAAATATTTCGTTTGTCCAACTAACTATGCAAAACTCGGAACACACCTCATTTACACGCGTGCCTCTGAGAATATTTACTTTACCTGAATGACAGTAAGTCCTCACACGGTCCCCAGTATGTTGGCCTAACTTTGGTTGCTGGTGATCTATAGCCCGTTTTTATAATGTATTGTTGAATCATAGGTTATTCTTATAATTGTTCGTAACTAGGTTTACTCCTAAACTGTGATAGTCTAGTTATTATACTGTCCGTCGATGACAGGTTTTTATTCTTCTACATTTAGGTATTATTAATGTTCTTTCACGATATGGCTGACATATTGCGGATGTGACGTTAAATTTTAACTCACTCACTCATTACATGACTGACATGCAATGAGTCATATTTTATATCGTACATAAGATAAAGTATTCTTGTATCAATATAAGCATGGCGCCCACCATTTGAACGCATGCAATTACAACCAGACCTGTCAGTTGTATTATTCTCAAGATAGCATAGGGTAATTGGGAATTGTACTATGAGTTTGGAGGATACTGGATTCCGATCTGATGTGTGGTATCGCAACAATATACATCCGACTTCAGGACATTTCAATTTAGACTTCAGAACCATAATGCAACAGCAAGAAGAATTTAAGTTTAGAGGATTTAAGATACCAATATGTTTTCAACAGATATTATTTATGACATACAGTATATGGCAATACATGTCCCCAACAAATTACAATTCTTACATTGAAAAGGCCACGAGCTGCACAATTTGCTTCATCTACAGTGCATGTAAGCTGTCATCTGGGGATATTTTAGACCACGTTATATGTTACAATATTGATATCTTTCAAAACGCAAACAGATAATTGTTGCTTGTGAAGTAAAAAACATTGAATCAATTACTCGAATAATTGTTAGGAATTCGTTACTTTTAACATTCAACCATGCACATCCACGTTATATATCGATTCCCTGAACATGTTGGATGAAATATGTCGATCGGAGAGGTGTGGAATCAGTGTTAGTAATACGATATATATCAATTCCTGGAACATAAGGCATTGGAGATGTCTATTGGAGAGGTGTAGAATTCATGTTATTGATACCATCAAACTTCCCGGATCTTCACATGCACACACTTGTGACATATAATATGATAACAACTTGTTAGTTCACGCGAGTAAACTATTGACAGCTGTAAAAGAGAGTTTGCTAATGTATAACACATCATACAAAACCCTATCTGTAAACATTCACGGCTGTATAACACTCGTTCATAAATGATAAACTTTTAAAAGGAAATTTACTTTGACCATCAGTGCAAATACCTCTATGCATCCAAGATACACCTGTTTCAGGTTTAGATAAATTACAGATAGATTATGTATTTTCTTGTCATTTGCATTTGTGAGTGCACCACCCATGAGATATCCTCTATATGTCACCCATACATCTCTTTACAAATGTACCACCAAATACCTGTCGCAAAGAAAGTGAAGGACTTTCTTTATATTCACAGAAAGTATCTGAGACAAGAGGAATAGATACCATGTAGATTCTCAAAAACTCAAAGGATTTGCTCAAATTTTTACAATCTCAGAAGAAACCAACTTCATTTCTGTTAAAACACTTGATTTTGCAATCTTATACATCCCTATGCCATATGACAAACTAAAGGAAAAACTTCCTTATCTGATCCATGGAGCTTTTCTTACAAAAAGTTGTTTTGTGTGTAAAATTTGGGGTAAGACATTCGGCAAGAGGTAGGCATCCCAATGGGCACCAATTGTGTCCCCCACTCCCCCTCTTGCTGATTTTTGGTCAAGAAGTTTAACTGAAGCTTCAGATACATGTATATCGATGATCGGATATAGTTCAATAACCATCAAATATCCAGTTACCTTCCACTGATTTAACCACCTGTACTAGAAATATTGAGAGAAGCGGCTGACCTCACCTAGATGTACTACCAAGCTAAATATGGTTCATTTCCACATGAACGTCAGTATGTCGCATGTTTCAGTTATAAAACTTTATCATATGGAGACAAATTCCCCAATGTGTAAAAGTAACGGAAGTAGTATTATCAAATGATACGTTCTTTTAGATTGTGCACATTTCACCAAAAATAATGCCATTATCTTAGGTTTCAAATACATAACAAAAATACAGGCATAAGGAAATGATTCTACTCAGAATGCAGGATCTGGATTTCATTTTCTGATGCGCATCATGGAATTTGCTTGCGTGCTTCACCGTCTTCGAATTTATCAGCTGATGAAATTCAACAAATACAAATTCAATCCATAAATAAAGGAGACCAGTGAGACTGTTTCATGTTTAGATTTATGCATAAAGATTCAGAGCTACAAAACATTCTCAACAAAACTGTATTACAAGAGAGATGGCTTCAACTTTCCCTTCACAGAGAGCAATAGTCCTACAGCTGCATACTGAGAGTTACCACAAAATTCCAAAATCTGAAAGATTATGTACATATTGTAACCTTCAGACCTGTACCATTTCACTTTTCAATGTCCATCCGCTTAAAACATTCGATGGCAAATCATACAAATTATAAATGTAAATCGAACTTCAGTTCAAAACGTTTTTCGCCTTATGGCAACAACCAATAACAACATGTAAAATGTGTTATGTTTTGTTTCAAATATGCCTTCAAGAGCAGACATTTCCTGAAATGGATCATGTGAATCTATTTGTAAAACGACCTCATACAATTTATACAAAAATTTGACTTTGTGTTATCATTTGTCATTTTGTCATTTTGTTTGAAGTATATTTACAATAAATATCTGAAATAAATTGTTCCTGTAAAGTCAAATATCCACCTGTCTATAAGAAACAGATCATCACGACTCAATTGTTTCTCTGTGTGCCTGCGTGCCAGGTCTTGACTCGAGGGTCAGCGTGAAGGGAGCGGAGATAAGAAACGCAGACTTCTTATTTGGACTTCGCATTGATGCACAATATACATATACTGGTACATGTAGTTATCAAGTCTCCTACAGAAACGTTTTTTATGTTATACATTTGCAAGATTGGGAACACTTGCTTTTGCTATGTGTTGTTCTTTCATTGAAAACCAGAAGCTGACGTTCCACTGTCTCCAGTCGGGCGTTTAAGGATTCCAGTGTACTTGATTTGTCTGACTAGACCTTGCAGCGAGAGCTGGTCAGATCAGATCAAATGTCAGATTTATAGTGTCAGGATATGTTGCATTTGCCAACATATTGCAAAGGTGTGATATATTTGATCGTATGATACACCCATGTCCAAAAGCTTTAATGGAATATCGATGTTTATCATATAATGCGTCTGAACCAAAATAATTAACACAGTGTAGAGTCCAGATAGCACACTTGTATGAGTTTGTTTGTGTATGCAATGTTTTTTTTGTTTGTTTGTTCGTTGTTTAACGTCACACTCACCAGTATTTCAGCTGTAATACGACGGTCTGTATACAAGAAAGTCTTGACTAAATCATGTAGTGATTGATATCATGACGACAGATCTACGCAATGCGGATACAATGTCCTTGGAATCAGTTTTGGCATATAATCGACACTGAATGTTCTTTGGCATTAACGTTTTGAATAGATGACATAACCGATGAGATGACAGATGTGCATACTACACACAAACTGTTTCTATTCGTTTTACTTGAAGATTATATCATACTCAGCGAAAACACTTGTGGACATACATGCATGAACCCATGTCTATGTTCATTATCAGTTCATAGCTTCTATGTTTCATGTTTCTGTTCTACGTGTAAGTTAGCAAAGACATGTAAACAAAGTTTCGGTTTCAGTGTTTCATACACAATAAATATCAACTTTTCTGAAATAAGCGCTGATAACGTTACAGATACCCAGGCCGCTGATCACATCTGTTTGTTTTAACGCAGCCATAACGACTGTCGATCGATTGGCGCCCATTGTGCAGGTGTCAGACACTCAGTATCGCGTTTGCATCAGCTATGTTCACAGGTTCATTGCCACACCTCTACAACACACAAATTTCACACCAGATAGTGAGCGAGCTAGAAACTGCTATCACGACACCATGATCTACGCAGTTCGGATACAATGGCAAGCATCAACCGAGTCAGCGAGCTTGAACACCCGATACCTATAGTCGCATCTTACGACAAACACGAAGACCAATTCTAACCCGTATAACTAATGTAGGTGTACGTCATAGTAACTTGTAGTAGGGATAGGATACCGTTTAGGCTAAAAAGATGTACAGACAATGATGTGCCATTATTGATGCATCAAGTATTTCCATTTTTGTCATCATATGGTTTGGCTGGAACAGTGGCTTTAAAATCAACTTTTGTTATGCTATACACAATACCAAAGGTTATATTTTTGGGATTACACATGATCAGCACAATCTGAGACGGAACTAAGTCGTTAGACCTTTTCACTTCAGGCTTTCCTCCCACGTCATTTTGACATGCAGTGAAATAATGTTAAGCCAAACTCACTCTTATGCAGCAAACTCCTTCGCATGCAAGTGTAGTTGTCAGTTAGAGATAGCTAGATATTGTCGGTAATGCAGATCCGTATGTTTTTTTGTAAATGTTATTCAAACCCGCATCGAATGAACTTCGTTGTTCGAATCCTTCCCTGTTTCGGAATTGTTCCCAACAGCCACAAAAGTATTTATAAATGATGATAAACGATAGCTATGATGAGGGTAGACCCGCTTTTTCAGGAACGGAACATCACTTTCAAGGAAAGGGTGCACTTACACCATTTAGCATATTTTGGATTACACATGATCAGCACACCCTGAAACGGAACTAAGTCGTTAGTATCACAGGAGATTATAGTATTTGAATATTGTAAATATTGCCCGATCCTTTCTTAAAACTCATATTCTTGGGGAATAGGATCGTGGCTGTGGTGAAGTGGCACCTGGTCCACTTGGTTTGTCATAATTCAGGGCAAACATCAACCTCACGATATTGACTGCGGAATTTCCTGTTCCAGTGTTTCATAGTTTGACATTTACTTACTGGCACTCACTAGGGCATTTGCGATTGTTTTGTTGTTGTTGTTGTTTAAAGCCGCACTAAGCAATAATATTCCAGCTATATTTGTGTGAGTGGTGGGAGTTCAGAACAGGATTCAGTGATGTTGTCATATAATTTTCATCACTATTTTCCCTTTTACGCCCATTGGAATCACATATTGGAGATATATTATTCTTTGTCGTTAACCTTTAAAATAGATGACTTCACAAATTAGATGACAAATTGGTACACCACACACATCTTTTCTATTTGATTTACTTGAAGAATATTACACTCAGCGAAAACGCATGTGGACATGAATTTACAAACCAATAACAATGTTCACTATTAGTACATGTCGTTGACAATGACATCCTTTGTCAGTCATTCACATATGTCACCAAATATCGTAAACAGCCTTAAAATTACGGACGCTGTCGAAGCGTATGCCACAAGATGGGCTGACAGAGACGAAGAATGAGTGGGTGAGTTGGGTTTAATGCCGCTTTGTATTCAGTATTCCAGTTATATCCCGGCATGTGTACTTAATGGAAAAAAACCCGAAGGGATGCAGGCCTGAGCCGTTTACCAGTTTGGTGAAGCCCACGAGCACGGCCATGGTGCTGACAAACCTAGAAACATAATCGGGGCGAACCGAATTCGAATCCACAAGCATAAGTGTCCCAGAGAAGATGAACCGGTTGAATGTATTTTAGAGTGGGTTATGTCAGTGCGTGATGTTATCATTGATCAAATGGATAGAATGCGCAAACTGAAAAAGAAAAGACACAGTCTGAGAGTTGGAGTAAATCCATTCTGTCCCAGCCAGCTGCCATCCAATGCCTGGCAGCCCTTTACGAAAAGTATGTAGTTGTTCCAACTGACAAGGCACTTAGATAACATAACCATCATATGACAAGCATCCCGACATAAGTTGTTTGATCCAAGAACCTGGTACACGTGACCTAGCAAATAATGTCACATGTAAGACCGGTATGTAAACTGAGGATAAACTCTGACAAAACCATGCACCATGCATCCCATGTTGCTTTGACTCAAAAAGCCCTCGACGGGAGTTACAGTACCATAAAAAATATTGTCCCCCTGAGAGGGCATGTAAGACCACCTCATTCAAAGAATATACATATATCTACCCAATTATAAATGCAGAATATGTGTTCACTTTTAATCTCTGGCTAAACTTGAAACAATTGCCAGTAACTGAGGGAAAGGTGTAAATCCTGCTGGGGAACCATGCAGGTAGCAGAGGTACCGTAAGTCTCCGTGGCCCCTAGTACCTTTGTTGCTGACCCCATTGTTATATCGCATCGTTGCCATTTAATCGGTGTTTTAATGTTCAACAACTAGTTATAAGTCAAACTGTGACATATTGCTATGTATTATACTGTCCTTCTTGGACATTTTTTTTATATAAATATTGTATAAATTGTTCAGGTCACACTATGACTGAAATATTGCCGACGTGACATAAAATTAAATTCACTCACTCACTCACTCACTCACTCTATTACCTGAAGATGTGACCATTCCCCTTTTGTACTGGATTAAAAAGCCCCATAAAAGAGACACATTTTGCTGGGTCAAGCAAAATAATGTACCATCAAATCCCTGTCACAAAGATAAGCCATAATCCTTAATACATTCAAAGGACTTTCTTTATTTTCACAAAAAGTATTTGAGACATGTGAGATTAAGACCATGTGGATTCTCAAAAACTCAAAGGATTTGTTTAACGTTTGCGGTCTTACCAAAGAACCAAGTTCAATTATGAGAAAACATTTGATTGTTCGACTTTGTACACAACTATCCTACACCATACACGTCAGGACGGCGGCGCATTTGAAACTAAACGTGATTCATCACAAATTGTCAAAACTGAAGCTCATTTAAAGCATATATGTGACAGGTGGGGGTAGGACATCCATGCAACAGAAAGGCATCCCCATGGTCACCAGTTGTGCTTCCCCCGTGCTGATCTGCATCTTTATGCACACGAGTTAAAAGTCTAAGCTTCGGGTATGCTGATGGTCTGATATAAATCAATAACCATCAAATAGCCAGTTCCCTTCCACTGACTTACCAACCTGAACTAGAAATACAAGAAACCAATGAAACAATCTCGTTTGAGTCATACTTAGAGTCATAATTATATGCATAACGATTCAGTGGGACAAAAGTAAACTCTAAACAAGGCCGTATAAGGAAATAACTTAAACTTTCAAAAAGTCAAATGTCCCTTTATGTCGAGCAATATTCAAGCAGCTCCAGCCTTCGGTCTCTACTTTTCTTAACTGTTTAAGTACATGTACATTTGAGCATGCTCTTTCGACGAAGATTTCATGCGGATCTTGCTCAAAAGATGTTTGATCATAGTTTCAACATTCAAAGCCTTCACTCAAGTTTTCGAAATGGTTTATAATGGACATGTGGAGGACATTTCCTTATTTGTGATCATCAGTGACAAACATTATGGCCGATGCATTTCCCTATTTTGATTTGTACTGTAAATTACCGTGTATTGAGGTAAACAATTGACTTGCCTTTGCATGTGTTTGTGACAGTGTCACCATTTGGGATGGGTATACTCACATTTTCGCAAAAACATGGCATCATCACTTTACGATTCATAACATAACACGTCAACGACAGAGAATAACCCACAACTGATATAGTCGTTATAGTACACATTTTGTTAATGATTAAGGAAATTGTTTTGTTGCTTTTGACTTTTCTTCATTGCTCTGTCCCAGGTGCCAGTTAGCAAAGACATACACACACAAAAAAATATTAGATTTTCAATGTTTCATACAAAATAAAATTCAAGGTTTGTTTATGTATAATATACGTTGATAATAACATTACAGATATCAATTTTTATCATATAATGGGTAGGTTTCTCGGCAGGATAAAGCCAACGGATAAAAACGATATCCGTTGGGGTCATATGCGGATAGAGATGCAAATATCAAGTAGGAACTACTTTCACTGTTTATAAACAAACATGGTGTCGCCCTCGTCATTCGGCGATCGAGTCAGAATTAACCACCGGGAATCTGGATAAACTACAGGGATAAATGCTATCATTATCAAAAGAACAGTCTAATATACTGAAAATCAGTGTCTAACTGTGACGTAGCTTAGGTATTTTATAAGTTTTGGCAACTTTGGAGATATAAATTTCGAAACAATTCGTGGGCACGAGGCCTAGCCAAGCGGTATCAGTAGCCATATCTGTGCTTGTAGACCTCTGCGGCTTGAAACCTTCTCCACAAATTAAAATAGTTGGATTTGGCCGAAATATGTTTGAATTGTTACCTTGTTTCGTTTTGTCGCTGTGTATACATCTGACTACATTTCTTAACGTTATGACAGGACAGACCGGCTGTCAACAATGTCTGACCGTGGCCGTGACGTCTCATAGACGAGGGTTAGAGTAGCTTCCCTTTGACAAAGGGCAGTTACTCTAGAGGACAGACCGATGGATTGCCGCGAAAGGCAGTTAAAAACAATTGTTGTTTTGCGTATATGTTGCTTCGCCACTGTATTAGAAACAGATTTCGGTTGGAACTATATTGGCTACTGTCACTGTCCGACTGACACATCACTTACCCTGTGACGTAATAAATATTAATGCGCGCATTCCAGGAAAACTCGCAATGTTTCGGTAATGTTTGTAAGAGAGGGAAGGCGATTTTGAAGTATAGAATTAAGGAATGACATTATATGATAAAGAGGTTATCACACTTGTGTGTTTATATGATAAAGAGGTTATCACGCTTGTGTGTTTGGGGATGGTAAATAGCCTGTATCAGGAATAAACACTATGTATTTAGCTCGCCAAGGCTCGCTAAATACAATGTTTATTCCTAATGCAGGATATTTACCATCCCCAAACACACTCGCGTGATAACCTCTATGTATAAACAGATATAACAGCTGTTGATGGGCTCATGGTTGAAGTGTCGGACAATCAGTATTGTGTAGGTGTCACCAATGACGTCTCTAACACTACTTGTGAATCTTCACACCAGACTGCGAGGTAGCTGGAAAGTGCTGTCATGAAAACACGATGTTATCATTGGCCATGTGATACAGGCGGAAGGCAGACAAATGGATTGTTGAGACCAAGTAATAATGGATAAGCTGTGTTTTAGTTTGAATTATTGATTCTACTGGACACTGTATTTTTAGAAGAGCCAACAATAAGGTTTTAGGCGATACGTTATGAAACATCAACATGACAGTTACATATATTTCCGTCATCACGTTTAATACACTAACGATGCAAAACTCGAAAATAAAGCGGCAAAAACCTTTCCATTATCCTAAGAAATCTATATTGTACGATTTCGAGAATATTTGAAGCATGTTTTTATGAATCGATATGAAATAATGATGATACCAGGTGTTCGCGAAAGGATGAGCACATGCAAAGGCAAGTCAATTGTCCATAAAACTCTAAATAGGGAATTGAACCAGACATAATTTTGTCATTGATGGACAGAAATTGTGCCATGCACAATACAGAGTAATTGTATATTGAAACATCCTACTGCCAACCGTTTGTACTTGCTTCAAATGCAACCAGGACAATACTGTATATATTCTCAAGATATCAGAGGACACTTGTGAGTTATGCCTTGAGTTTAATTTTGATTCTGATCTGTCTGTCTGATGTGATGAATCACAAAAAACATTTTCGACCGATTTACCGCATAATGATATTGATAACACAGCTGCCCATTATTTCATCACAAATACATATTTCACTGGCACGAAGTAACTAATATGTAGCAATGGTGCTCGTGCGTTGAAGAATTGTTTTAAAATCAAGTAAACCAACATGATATGAATGGAATATTGCAGACGACGGACTTTCATGTATATGCTCATGATATAGTCGGAACCGTAAAATCGACTCAGCTTTTGGCAAAGATTTCTTGTAATGAAATGAAATACAAAACGTGGAATAAGTTCTACAGCTGAGTTCATCGTGGAAATACCCAAAGTTAAAACGTGGATCACAATAAAGATCGAATTTAGTCATGGAACGTTTATAATAAAATACATTTTTGCATGTATGGGCCGTGCATGCATTATGGACCGACAACTTAATATTTGTATTTGCGTGTTTGAATATATATTGTAAATATCAAATATGTATCACAGTGAATATCGAGTTTGGATCGGCAAACCTTTGGTTAGTATCATGAGCAACATTGTGAGAAGGAGGGGTTCCAGGTAAACAGGCTGTAACCATGCCTAGTTCTAGTTGACATGCATGGTATACTTGGAAATAAAAGCGGCAAAACCCTTCCCATATTCATAAGAAATCTCTGCAAAGAGCAGAATCGATCGTACGATTCCGATATGATGACAATGTAATTATGAATTACTATCAAATAGTTATGATACCAGGTGTTCGTGAAAAGGATGATCGTATATATCCTGCCCCACCCGAGGCACCCATCACAAGCACATGCACAGCCAAGTCAATTGTTCACATAAAAACCCTGTAACATATGGTACAGGCCCAAAAGGGAATTGCATTGGACATCATTTTTGTCACTGATGCATCAAAACTGGAAATGTCCTCCACATATCTACCATAAACCTTTTTGAAAGATTTACTGAGGCTTTGAACGTTGTAGCATTGATTAAACCATTTTTGAGCAAGAGGCTTATAAAATACACTGTATATTACAAAATCACAAAACAAACATACGAATTTGTTTTCTTTGTGTGGAATTTTAGAGAAATGGATCTTGAAGAAATTTGGACTCTGGGCCTCGGGCGCTTGAAAATATTGTGAAAATAGCATTTTGCCAAGAAGTAGGCATCGACATGGGCAAAACCATGGTGATCACCACCTCACTCTTGTGCTTTTATATGCATATGAATGGGAATGCGAATATACAAAATATCAAATCATAAAACGACAACTGCTCGTTTCCCTTTCGTCGGGTGAGCTTACACACACAATATTGAAGACAATTCTGAACATTCATGGATCTGTATGGCATGATCAAAGCCCATTATTTTGAGATTTTATTAAAATGAAATTGTCTTTATCAAAGGGTAATTGTGGTTTGTCTTTGTTTGCAAGTCTTGATATCAAGTATCGTGTTTCGGTGTAACCCACCCGAAACTTATTTGCAGTTGGTATTATGCATCACCAACAATGTTTCTTACAATTATATCACTGTTACAAACTGAGAAAAATAAATGTAACTAATTCATTAATATTTAAAAAGATTAAAATGATGATCTATTATCCCGTCTATTGATACCAGGGAAGGTCTTATATTTGTTTTATGACTGGAATATTGTTGAGTGCGGCGCTTGACAGTCACTATTATTTTGTATGTCCAATATCAACGTTACACTCGCCTCAAGTCCACAATAAGGTCAGCCATATGTTTGCGTGTCTAATTGTTTACGCCCTTCTGATTGGTTGAATTTGATTGGAGGTCTCCCAAAAAGGTATGACTGACATTTCATTGACAGTGTGGTTAAGTGAAGGTTACGAATTACTTCCGTGTACTGTTCAGTGGATTATGCGATAAATGAAACACGTTAAAAACGAGCACCAACTAAGAGTAGCATGTCGTGATTCATGCATATAAATGCAATGATACTGAGAGGGCACTGAATTCAAGTTAATATATAAACATTTACACAGTGTCTATACATAATATATCCAAACTCACAGATGCAATTTATGTATAATACGTTTGATATGAATGTGAAAAGTACTTACATGTGATTTTTAATCCAGGGAATATGTGAATCAGTATTCTGGTGTTCAGTATTGTTAACCGGACGTCTCGTGACCTGTACCTCGTTCTCAGACGTTAATTAAATGTCCGGCCGGCACGTTGTCTTATGTTTCTGTTCGTCCTGATGTCCATGTCTTGGTCTCTCTCAAGCATCACGTCTTGTCCAAATAATTAGAATGAGTATGAAGAACCCAAAACGCGACAAGTATGCGCACAAGGAAATGCATCCACGTCTTGTATCAATCTCCACATGCAAACAAACACCTGAATACATCTTTCATATGAAACTTCTTTCGCATTCACAATCCCGCTACCGTGGTGTAATAAACTTCAAACGAATACAGTTGCCGTCCACTTACAGTTTTATGCACGCGAGTTTAACTGATCATGCAATGTCCGGAATCCTTCCCAGCTGGCGATCGACTCGTGCGGTGCACGCGCGAGACGAATTGGGTCGATAAGTAGCGTATCGCTTATGTTGAAAACCACAATGCTTTAAACTGAACATAAAATCACGATCAGTTCTTATTCAGCTTTGAGTAGCTTTTCTTTCAAGCGCATAGTTTAAGGATCTGATTATCATTTGTTAATTCATTGAAATGATAACCGTTATCCAATCTGTGACAAATGACTGACTGAGGTTGTTATCAGTTGCTTGTGAAATACAGGTGGATATGTTACAAGATAACTGTTTCCAACTATGAAGCAGATTTATGGCGGACATATGGAGGATATTTCATAAGTGGTGAAGCCACAAATGCAGATGCCAACCTTGTCATGCAAAGAGATGCTCTAACCATGTTATTTGACAAGAAAGCATAACATCTTGTATCAACATGTGTGTAATGTATTTTCTTAGTGAACTTCACGACATATCAGTGAAAGGCTTACAGTCACTAAGGAAGACTGAAAAAAGTTCAGACATGAAGTGGTATTTCAATCAAGTGAGATATGGAGTTCAAGTACAAATCAGACAGATACAGCATTGAATACATACCAAATGGCGGATATCTAATCCGTCCGCCAGATGTACAATTTACATCAACATTCTGCTCGTGTTATAAATGCCTGTAGTTGCCTGCATGCCTGTGTGGTGTGGTGTGGTGAAGTGTGGTGTGGTGTGGTGTGGTGTGGTGTGGTGTGGTGTGGTGTGGTGAAGTGTGGTGTGGTGTGTGTGGTGTGTGTGTGTGTGTGTGAGAGAGGGTGGGCTTGGATGGCTTGAGGGTGCGGACATTTTCCGACTTTATAATGAGAGCTCCTTGAGATGCCGTGTCGCAGTTGAACATGGATACGCTACATAGACAAATTGTAGGGATTCCGTGTGGAACAGCCCTTGTGTTGTCCCCTTTATGTCCAGCGTCAGGGAAGGTAAGAACAAATACAATCTGAAATTCAATGCATTTTGGTATAACGCGGTCAGGGGGACAGCACCACTGACCTTCAGCTCTCTGGGTAGACGCGTAAGAGGCAATTGCGTAGATCGATGCTCATGATATTAATCACTGGATTGTCGGGTCCAGTCTCGATTATTTAAAGACCGCCGTCATATCGCTGGAGTATTGCTGAGCGTGGCATTAAACAACAAACCAACCAACTGGGTAGACGCTCGGTCCACTGCACCACGGATGTTTCTAAGGGAGACATAAACTCATTTCAACTTTCACTTTGTCTATAATTGTTTATGTATACACCCATATAATTATGCTGTTGAAGCTGAAAAGTGTTCTGAGACGGAGCCGGTATCACAAACGACGTCAAAATAAAAACCTGTCCTTCTCTTGATGTGAAAGCTGTACAGGATATTGTGGATGAGAACCTCTCAAAATCAAACCCAACTAGGGAGTTAACATATTTCGACGTAAGACAATAAACAATAAAGAACACAAATCTAAAATTCAACATTACCTCCTTTGCCCCATTGTCTTAGCAATTTAAAGCGTGGATAATATATCATCATCAAAGTTTGCAAAAATCTTAACCGAATACGTTAACGATCTTAACATTACATGATAATAGCGTTAACATACATAAATGAAAACAAATTAGGCCCACTTACTGTTACAGGTGTACCCTCAAGCAGGTCATCCGTTCACACCTTAATTTCAGGCGAGTTAACACTATCTTTGAAAGGGGTAATATAATAAATACGTATTCCTTAATTTGATTATGTGTATTTTGAAGATACACATGCCTATCAATTACAAAATAAAAGAAGAACTGTGAGAAAGAACTTAATTTATGAATGTTTTGTGAAGGCGTGACCACCCCTTTGGAAAAATGAACAATCATAATTGGAGTACCTTGACACCAGTAATTGGTTTCGCGGCATCCCATGTCATGCATTTCGCCGAGGGTAAGCACGTGGACACATTTCGCTAATGACAGTTCGGTTGCATCATGCTCGAATGAATGAGTTCCTCCTGAACATGATTTTAAAGAACTTTCATATTACAATTAGATTATAAATATCACGTTTTTTTAAATTTTGCGTGATGTATGCTGAATGGATATACGATATGTCTTTCATTTGAACAGTCCACATTTCGGCATGAGATTTAAATGAAATTTTCGCATATCAATTCAGAATAACATCCTCATTAATGTCTTCTCATATTATCGGGCTTCTTGTATCATCATGCCTTGGTGATATATATGAGAAAAAGACATTAAGACATAAGGAAAGCATGTGTTATGAATATGCTATGGCTACAAACTGTGGCTACTGTTTGGTAAAAGGTATGAAGTGCGGACAGAATGAGCCAGTGATGAAAGTATTGTTCTTTCAACAGCGTTAGAACACCTAGACATTTTGGTAAGGACGGGGATCACCAGCACCCTGTGTTTGTTGTAAGTGGCCACTGGTGGTAAGGTTCGCTGACTTAGCTGATGTCATTTTATCCCTAACCAAATGAAGCGATGCTCGTGATGTCAATCGATGGATTGTCGTGTCAAGATTCGAATATTTACAGAACCTCTTCATATAGCTGGACTATTGCTGTGTGCGATGTTCAACATAAAAAGAAAAAACAAGCATATATTTTGCCGTCGTACATGTTTTACACTTTTGTCCCATGACAATTTTTCCTGACAATTTCCTTCACAGGTTTAACGCCATTTTCGTCTCCTCGGCTTATATCGCAATCTATACAGTACCAACGGAAGAATGAGAATATTTTACATGCCCACCTTTCACAAATGCGTCAATGGGCATTATCAACAGATCTGCGTCAGAAGTTCAACAGTACTTCCTTCATACAATCTTTACAGTGCTGACTACGATTTACATCATCCTGTTGCCGCAAGAATAATGTAAATTATGCAGATTGCAGATTTGAAAATTTACGTATTTTACATGCATAAGATACAATCGTAACATTCATCACATAGTATTCATGGCACATATGTTAGGAATAGTGGTCATTGTTTAGTGGGTAAAGCATATGTAAAACTTAACATGTATTGTCAACACATCCCAGCTTCCAGGACATATGGTAATAGAAAGTTAACATTCATACGAGTATATGTAGTGGGTCGATCTAATGGATATTGTTAACTGGATCAAGCGTACGTAAAAGTCACTATATCACAGGTGTTTGCTGCAAGATGGCATTTACATCACGAGCAACCTTGCCCACGTTCTGTAACACGTTCCTGTAATAGAAGAACGTGGATGAAACGGTGTTCGTGTGGTAAAATGAAACTGCGTGAGGTTGTTTGCCCGATTCTCCTCCGTGTAAGCATGTATCAGTGTATACTTTGATATGTAATTAGTTGTGCAAGAATAGCAAGACTGACCCAACAAGCGTGTGAATTAACCTTACGAAATATAAACATTGTTTGACAACGTTTTTGGTCTTATGTCAGCAATTTGAAATGAGAACAATATCATGAGCTCAGCATAAATGTTTAGCCTTTTAAATATTAGTATTTGATCTTAAAAGGCGTCAACCCCAGATAATAACCAGTCTCGAATATCAGCCGAAACAGACCTTGCTGGAATGTGACCTAATTAAAAGTGAGTGAGTGAGTGAGTTGGGTTTAACGCCGCTTTTAACATTATTCCAGTTATATCACGGCGTGTCAGCTTAATGTTTGAGGAAAGCCCGAAGTGATGCAGGTTTCAGACGTTTACCACTTCGGTGAAACCCACGAGCACGGGTATGGTGCTGACAAACCTAAAAACATAATCTGGGCGAACCTGGATCCGAACCCACAATCATAGGTTTCTGGCGTGTCCAAGGGACGCAACTCTGCACAGCGAATCGCAGCGCCTTAGACGACTGCCCCCGTGCCCCCCTAATTAAAAGGATGCCTTTCTGAAGTGCCATAAAACCTTCCAAAATGGTGTCTATGTCAATACGAATAGTGGACACAGTCCTGTATTGCTTGAAGTGTACATTAATTTTCAGCTTGCTCCCACGAAGGACACGTTATCATGGATAATCAACTTCTTTAATACAAATGTATCTGCTTCATGAGGATGTTCGAGATGTGTCTACAATTGTAATATTAAAGTTGAACATCCGCGCTTTCTTGTCATTGGCTACAATGAATATGAATATCACTCAAAAACATTGCCATGATCACCAAGTTTGTTTTGATGTCTCGTATTCGCCACATTTGCTTCATGATTGAAAGTATCATGGTAAAGGGGTTCAAACTCAAAGCAAGTGCGTGATCTGTCTTTTCACGTGGATGCATTTCTCTGAGTTGCTCTTGTGTGTGTGAGGCGCTATATAGCGATCAGTATAAGTGTGGCACGTCAGTGGTTCAGTATGTGAAGATGGTTGGTTAACAATGTCTTATATATGAAGATTCAGATAATATATGCAACAAGATGTATTTAGACAAACAGTAACCTACGTTTATAACGAACTGACCGGTGTAACGAACTTATTTTTTAGTCCCGACCATTTGTTGTATAAATGCTGTATATACGCATATAACGAACTACGGTTATTACGAACTAAAATTAGTGGTCCCTCCGAGTTCGTAGTTTACTTTATTTGATTATAGTTTAAAAATCATGAAATACATGGGAACCCAGAACTAGATTGGATTAGAGAGCATACATTTTGTCGAGTATCCAACATTATGTCATATCAGCTGATTAATAAACAAACTTTATCTATATACATGTGTCTGTGGTCTTCATTTCTATAACTCTTACACTTTTGAATAAAATGGTTATTCAATCATCATTGACAGTCATCACATTGAAAGGATGCGTTTGTATTGCAACGTCTTTGTCAGCTAAAACTCCAAATGGAATGAGTGAGGAAGTAAGTTTGGTTTTACGTCACCTTGAACAGTGTTATATTTCCACGTGTGAAATTCATGTGGAAAGAAAGGCTGAAGTAATGATTCTTGTACGCCTAAGGGACTCTTTACGACTCTATACAACTCTGCTCGACTCTGTTCGACTCTGTACGAGTCTGCTCGACTCTTTACGACTCTGTTCGACTCTTTACGCCACTGTTCAACTTTACACGGCGGTTTGTTGCATGTTTGACGCCTGCGTCAGCGATGCCAACTTTAAGAAACAATGACATTGTACCAAAGTTTATAACATATAGTGCATTGGTGTGAATTGGTTAAGCCCATTACGACTGTGCAATCTGTGTGTAATGGTGTAACTGTAAGGTAACAGATCGGGCTTGCGCCTGGCTGTTCACAAGAATAACAGATGGACATCGCTGATTAGAGTAATTGTTTTTCACAACTCGGTGTGCAGAGTAAGTCCCGCCAATAAAGATAAAATCTGTTGCATGATATATTCAGGTGAGATCACCATGTGTTATGCAATATGTGTTATGCTCAACTCGGAAATAACGCCATGTCAGAGACCGTACCGTGCACTCGCAATCTGAGCATGAAAATGTTATGAAAAAATGTATTTATGAAAGAAGATGAAAGCTGAATTGATACGTCTTAAATGCACAATAGTTCGTATTTTGTCACTGCATTTACTTGGACTGACATTATATAATTATATCTACTGATAGCCACCTAATATATGTAGTCCGTACCATAGTTCTATTGTTCAGAACGAAATCATCAATGAGAAACAAGAAATGACTAAAGGAAAAAAAGGGAGGGGCAAGACGGCTTTAGAACATTTTAAATAGACGCCACAATTGTGTGCCATTTTGTTTAAAATGGATCAAACTTCAAATGTCATAACACCACAAAACTTTTGAACATCATTTGTTGTCAGACTGCTTACTTACTTACAGAAGTTAGGAATTTAACGTGCGCCTTCCGACATATGCGTATTTCGCGCACGGGCCCGCCAGGCCATTTGGCGTTTGGTCGAAAAGGGTATGTCCGAAAAGGTGAGGCAACCTAGGTGGGGCTTTTAGGGTTGCTTAATTAATTTGGAGAACAAATTTTGAATTTTGAAATATGGCATGCAAAAGGTGTAGTGTGTGTGTGTGTGTGTGTGTGTGTGTGTGTGTGTGTGTGTGTGTGTGTGTGTGTGTGTGTGTGTGTGTGTGTTGGGGGGGGGGGGGGGGGGGACTAATAAATCACTTTGACAAATGATCTTTTTCATATACTATTGCTGATATTGAATCTGGAAGTCATTTCGCACACAAGCTGTTCCCTCTTATCACCAAGGACCTCATCTCTCACAAAACACAATTTTATATTTCAAGTGTGACATCAATTTCTAAGAAACGTCTGATGTTTTTCTACTGCAACACGTCTGTGAAATTAAAAATGTTTTTTAGGTGTTACATCCTTCCAGTAATAATTTTCAATTGATTACGCACAAAGAAGTTTGGAAAAGATATCTAGAAAACTCTTTACGAACTATTCAACATTCAAATACCGCAGGTATCCAGGTGCTAGTATCTGCTCAAATGCAATTTTATTTGTTTCCTGACCAGTAGATATGTTTGCATTCCAGACATCAATCTTAACTCCCTAGGAAGTATACAACTCAGCGTGCCTACGGGCGCTAGGTTTTTACATCCATCTGACATATCGGGTACCCATTCCTTGCTGCGTCAACAGAGGCACATTTTAACGATAGTCACTAATTATTATTATAAACTTAAAATGAATGAATGAATGAGAATGGTTTTACGCAGCTTTTAGCAATATTCCAGCAATATCACGGCGGGGGACACCACAAATGGGCTTCACACATTGTACCCATATAAACTTAAAAGGTAGAATTGCATGTGTGTAAGCAAACAGAAATGTTGACAATATTCTAACCCAAAGTTTCTTTATTCAGATTGACTGGGGGTGTTACAATCAGTGCTGATGAATCAAGGTTCCTCCGTAACCTGAGTGGATGGTACACCAAATGACTGTTGTGTACGGAAATGTTCGAAACCACACTTTCTCTCCCCGCCGGACTCGTACCATGTATGAAAAACTCGCAGGAGCCCCCTTGGAAGTAGTGGAAAACATTGCATGTTTTTCTTTCATTAGGACGACGTGGACGTATTTACCTGAATACGGCAGTATGCTGGCCCAGAATAGGTAAGTGCCAGTCACAGGACATTCAAATATACCAGTAGGTGCGTGGTAGCCTCCTCCATTGTTGAGAGTTACCCTTTGAAACTTGTAAATCTGATTACCATAGAGGGTCAGCCGTGATTGGTTCTGGCAGGTAACCTCAAAAGAAACGTCAGACACCGTCATTTCTGAAAATATATTACACGGAATATTAGACAGAGGAGGCATTTCCGGTGTATATATGAGTAACATAAATTGTATCTATGGTTCATCGTTCTGTCAACAAATTCAGCCTTCCCACATAATGATGCTGATCTTGGTCAAAACCTTTTGTGATTATAAGGAGTATGTTTTTTTCCGGAATGAGGACATAAATTCTTGGTTCAGCAGACATTCTATATATAGAATCTTTGCAGGCCTTTAATGACAAAAGTATTGACCTTGACCTCAGTCATGATCTGTCAGACAATTTCAAATTGCATGCCACCATTTGTTTCAGCTTCATTGTTCCAGTGATTTCTGAGTAGATGACGTTTACGGCGCGAGAAAATACATTTTAATGTATTTAAAGAAACAAAAATTCAGAAGCGAAAATATGTTGCGACCCAACAATAACTACTTACAAATCAAATTGCATTAAACTGAGTTAAATGTTCTATGCAATAGCTATAAAAAAAGGGTTTTCAATATGGTTTCCTTGGCGGCCATATTGAAAATCGGATGTGCAGGTCTTTAATAAATGCAGGTGTCATCATAAGATGGAACCAGCAAATATACAGAGAATACTACACTCATTCTCGTTAGATACCATTTTTACGAAACGAGTATCTGACTGAGCGAAAAGCGAGGTCAAATACCATAGAAAAATCACGAGTGTGGTATTGTATTTATTACCCACGTTGAATATATATTTAAGTGTAAATTCATAACAACTTTCGTTCGTTGCCAGACGAAGCTAAAACCGGTTGCAAAATCTGGTTGCGCACGAATAGTGATACATGCCCAAATATGGGCATTGTTAACATTTCTATGCATACGCATTAACAACATGCTCTTGCAAACATAACAGCACCGACGCTCAAGATCCTTTTTGAAGAAATTCTTCAACTTATGGTAATTCAAGCGCATTGTTCTTAGTACACAGGAAACCTATAAGAATAGTTTAAAAGTCACACATGCGCCGCGCTTTGAATGTGGACCAACGGTCGGTTGCTCGCACTGCAGGGGTCCCGGCTGTGCAATCAAAATCATCAAAATTTATATCCTGTCCGTACTATTAAGGAAGAGGGAAATCAGAGTGTTCGCCAAAGACATTCATGTTAACCGTACCACCCTATACTGAAGACGTGAACATCAAGTCTACTTTTATGTCAGTGACAGCTTTGAACGAAGGGCAAGGTCACCTCCGGAACAAGAAAAGACAACCGTGGTCTACTCACAGCGTTTTACGCTAGAGATAGGGAATGTTATTGTTCACATTTGGGATGTTTTGGGACACATAATCAGAAGTCAGGCACACTTCTACGGAGTTTTCGAATGATTTGTATCGGACATGTTCCTTTTCAGTGATATGGTCTGCAGTCGTATGTTCATTCATGAACAAACACTTTCGGAAACATTGTCACAAAATACGCTTCGAATGGCGACACTGGTGGCACAACCGGAGCATCGAACGTAAGTCTAGATATCTGTCCAGATCGTTTAAACTGACTTCATTTCACCACGCCTAACCTTTTACGATAAATCAAATTGAAAGTCGCGAAAGTGGTCGAGTGCGTCACGCTCATTGGGACCCTCGATCTATCGGTAGACATTGCATATGGATATGGCTCGATTATGTAATGTCTGCAGTAGCTCTGTGCATAACATATATAGAATGCAAAGCGAATTTAATGCGTGGGACGATCTTGTTTGGTTTAATAAGTGTGTGTAAATGTCTCTCGCTTTCGTGAGATTCCTTTAGTTCTGCCTTGTAGTTGAGAAAGCGAATGACGTCTCGCGATTTGTTTATGAATGAAAATCCGGTGTGATAGGTCATGGTTATCCAATCAAAACCAAAAATAAATCTTGTACGACACACGTGTAACGTAAGGATTTAGTATCTTACCACCATCTTCACCACGTGGGTAATAATGTAAGAAACTAATGTCAATCATTGTAGGCTGGCATAATGAAATAAGGACGTATTCAGTTGTAGTTTGCAAAATACCGAATTTTGGTTACTACAATATTCAAAGTATAGAAGACAATACTTTGTGAGCAGAAATCATAATGGAAATGGACAAGAGTACTTCAAAATTTCTGGAGAACTGAAATATTGGAATTTTGTGCTTTCGTTATCTTTCATAATGGTGATGACAACTTACGTTGGTGCTGGCACAAATTTATAGAGCCGATTTCACGATTTGTTTGTAACGACGCACTTAACAATATGACGGCCTGAAATTTAACTTTCAGAGCCAAACCTTAATTCTAATGGTACATAGGCATTGGAAGGCACGGGGGGGGGGGGGGGGGGGGGGGCCCAGTTGTCTAAGGCGCCGCGATTCACTGTGCAGAGTTGCGTCCTTTGGTCACGCCAGAAACCTATGATTGTGGGTTCGAAGCCCGGTTCGCCCCGATAATGTTTCTATGTTTGTCAACACCATACCCGTGCTCGTGGGTTTCACCGAAGTGGTAAACGTCTGAGACCTGCATCACTTTGGGCTTTCCTCCCACCTTAAGCTGACACGCGATAAAACTGGAATACTGTTAAAAGCGGCGTTAAACCCAACTCACTCACTCACTCATAGGCAATGTGGTGTCAGGTGAACTTAGCACAAATTGACTACTTAGAAACTGCTGTGACAAAACTGATAGTTTGTATATATGTATTTCTGCTCTGTAGCTTCTACTGATCGAGAGCTTTAAACCAGGAAGTCACATGTTTCTAACTTTAAAAACACAGATTGAATAAAATAATCAAAAGATCAACTTCTGGAACGAATTCTGATGTTATCCTTTGTGGGAATAAGCATGCCAAGTTTCAGCTTAATTCGTAAAATGTGATCATATATACCATTATAAGGGCCTGTCGGGTAGCTCAGTTGTGAAAACATTGGCCCGTCATACCTCACATCATTGTTCGATTCCCCACATGGTTACAATGCGTGAAACTTAGCATTCATGTCCCCAGTCATGACATGGCTGGATTAATTCTGAACGTAGCATAAACGAACTTAAACTAATTAATGTGTAATTTGTTTCAAAGAGGATATAATGTTTTGAGAAACAGACAATGCATACTCACTTTCGATGATTGCTTCTTCTTCATAGAGAGTTGAATTGACAGCCAAAAGATGACGTTCCATGGCCTCGAGTCGGGCATTCACTGACTCCAGACCATCTGGTTTGTTGCAGTCGAAACCTGCAGTGAGGGCGATTGTGGCCAGAAGAAAGATGTCACGAATGTGGACCTTTCCCATGATGTGCGGCTGTGTGCAGTTAGCTGACATCTAGTGTACATTTATACTCTGCTAAATTGTAGTTGTGACATCATGATAAGGCGGGTGCGACATATTGAGTGGGTGGAATACCAGATGGCACATTCATAAACACAAACCGCTTATGTCTTTCCCATAACGTGCAACAATCTCTCACCCATTGTTTTTGTACAGTAAAAAGTAATGGGTTCGATAAGTTGAGGTCGGAATCAAACACCTAGGTCTGTACTTGATGTACATATGTAACTTTTACAAGACCCGTGAAGATCCGGGATAGAATAGATCTTCAGCAACACATGCTTGCCGTAAAAGGATTCTAAGCTTGTTGTAAGAGACGACTAACGGGATCGGGTGGTCAGGCTCGCTGACTTGGTTGATGCTTGTCATCGTATCCCAATTGCGTTGATCGATGCTCATGATATTAATCATTGGATTGTCTGGTCCAGACTCGATTATTTACAGACCGCCGTCATGTAGCTGGAATATTACTGAGTGCGGCGTAAAACAACAAACCAACCAACCAACCAGACTCGATTATTTACAGACCGCCGTCATATAGATGGAATATTGCTGAGTGCGTCGTTCAACAACAAACAAACCAAACCAATCCAAGGTTTGTCATTCAAGTTGATACGAAATTTGATGGTCTTTGGTGATCTTGTTTGCGAACCAGTATAAAAGACTCTCGACACGCCGCTGTGTTTACGTTGTCAGTAATTGTCTGAAACTTCCGCCACCTTGCGGGCTATAGAAGAATAGGGAGTTTTCTTTACATAAATGCGCTTGTTCTTCTCTATAGTAGATATATCTATAGGCCCTATCGCCAATTCAGAAAACAAGCAGGACTGAAGGCTGTAGTGAAAGTTAATATTAGTAAAGTTCAGTTCATATTTCATAGCGTGTTGAAATTTCACTTGTGACAGATTGACTGCAATAAATAAGAAAATATAGCATGACATAATGCTATTTTACATTGTGATACTATTACAACCTTATGTATCAAACATCACCAATAAAGATATATTTTTACAAAGTCTACATCTTTGAAATTCTGGAGAACCGAAACATGTCAGTCAAGTCATATAACCAATATTTCTATAAATATGCATTTACTCTTATATAAGTTTGAAAAGCCCTCGCAAAACAACCTGTTGCAAAATCTATTTTAAACATCTCGTGCAAAGCGAGCGAGTTTTGAATGCAGCCAACAGCTTCAAAAGCCATGTGAAAATACAGACTTAATAACGTGACTGAATACTATAGAAAGTGCTGCTGATAAGTTAATAATATTAACACAAAATGCTTCCAAGCAAAGACTGCTAATACAGTAATTCATACCGTTTGTAGACCATCTATTCTTCCAAAAGAATAACCCACATGGCAATGATGGCAGGCATGCCAGCGATATACTTCCAAAATAAAACCTACCAGCAGTTATCCCCCTTTGTAACCACGAAAATTGCAAACCGCTAAAAAACAAACTTGACAATAAATCACTGCTATTTGCACTAGGGTTAATCATAGCAATTCTCAGACAATCTATCTAGAACACATAAATACCAAATAATAATTTTATCATTTTGGCCGTAACAGCTCTGTAATGTGCGTACCGTAAGATCACATCGCATGACACGACAGTGGAAACATATAGTTTAATTCGAATAACTATTTTAGCATTTACATCTAGATCATGACAAAAACGTAAATGGAACATAAGAGTTGTGTTGGGATTGTAATGTGTGAGAATGACTGGCAAGAGTTATATCAGCAGAACCAATATGAAAGTGAGCAGTGGCAGTAGCCTACGACAGCTGCAGTGCACTCGTGAAAGTGGCTCTGTAACCGATACTATAACAGCATCGTGCACGTTGCAGTCAAATGTATGTGTATACCACCCTTGCCTCGCGTGGCAAGGCAAGAAACCTATCAAAAATCGCGATCATGCCTAACAAAGATCGTGCCTACCTTTCACAAATGTGGCTCACAGACTGTATTAGCAGTCTACCCGTTTCCAATATCTTGTATCTTTTGTGTTGGCTAAGATGACTTCTTGGAATGTGTGAAGCAGATTGTGAGCACACATATACATAATCCGGATGATGCACGAATCATAAATGCATGCCACATATAAAATCGTTTGCATTCATAATAGTAATATGTAAGTAATGGATATTGTCTACTGGGTCAAGCGTAACAATTAACATGTACAGTCAACACGTCAGTCTCCCATACAGTCAGTTACAAAATGTAAACACGCCAAAGGGCATGGCGTCAATCGCTTCCTTTGTTTCAAGTGAGTGAGTGAGTTGGGTTTAACGCCGCTTCTAACATTATTCCAGTTATGTCGCGGCGTGTCAGCTTCAAGTGGGAGGTAAGCCCGAGGTGACGCAGGTCTCAGACGTTTACAACTTCGGTGAAACCCACGAGAATGATTGATTGTCAGGAAAGTAGTACTGTTTAACGTAAGTAGTGGTGAGGAAAATGCTATGTTTACATGCTAGTGTAAACTTCCAGAATACCGTGGGCTGATGTGGAATATTCTGTCAGGCTGTCAGACTGGTTCCAGAAGCTAGTTCAACTGTATATAAGGGGACAAGAGCGTTCCCTCTCGTATCTCTCTCACACATCAAGACCAGCTTTCCCTACCTAGGCCCATCACGGAAGCTTGACCACCGTCGCCACTGGGTGACTATATTATCATCATTGACTTTTGCTATCACCACTATATTTTTGGTTTTTGATACTGTCATTTTATGTATTGCCATTGGAGATTGTACTACAACTCTATTGTGTATTGCCATTGTAATTGCTGTGCAGTAATTTGTATTGATTTGTAACATATTCCTGTGTTAACATATTGTTTCAATTTGGGAATTGACACGTAACAATAAAGCTATATTATTACTCAGAAAATAAGTACCTGTACCTAGGAATTTTGAAGAAACACGTTGAAACTGACCATGATTTACGTGTTACAAAGTACAAACTATGACAGCTGTTGCATACATTTGGTTACAATGTATTTCTGGAGTGGGTGAAAGATAAATTAGTCCCAGCTTTGCCAACCAAGTCTCTCATTGTCATGGACAATGCACCGTATCATAGTGTGCAGGATCCAGAAAGTAAGACTCGAATCTCTAATAACCGTAAAGGAGACATGGTTACTTGGCTGCAACGGAGGAACATTACTTTTCCTTCTCGAGCGACGAAACCACAGCTCTATGAAATCATCAAAACTATGAAACCTGACCCCGTGTATAAAGTTGACAGTTACATCAAGGGTCAGGGTCACGCTGTCTTACGACTGCCACCTTATCACTGCGACCTGAATCCAATCGAGTTGGTATGGGGCATCGTCAAGGGTGACGTTGGAGGATCGAACACAACGTTCAAATTACGAGACGTTGAACAACTCGTAAAGGAATCCCTTGGTTTGGTAACAAGAGAAACATGGAGGCGTTGTGTGGCCACAGTCGTTGACGAGATAGAGCCACGTTTTTGGTCACGAGATGGACTACGGCCAGCAACAGTCCAACCTCTTATAGTGGCAGTCGGTTCAGGCACCAGCAGTTCCAAAGAAGATATCTATGGCATGAGCGAGTCAGATTGCGACTGAAATTATCATGAGACAGCCCCTATAACGCTCTGTCATTTCCCCTACCACAGAACGTTCAGTGCATGCGTGTTTGCGCTGTGCCTTCCACGGTTTGTCCCCCCTACGTGTTATGTACACATTTCTATACAACATTACATGATAGTTTCTTAAAGAACTTCATCCGTCATGGGTCTTAAAATAAACAAAATTCAGATTCATGATAAACATACCGTTAAACGTCCAACCACGATGAACGTAAAAACAAATGTAATGACAAAATTTAGACTGGCTTAATTTCTTTATTCAGATTTAATCTGGACAGGAGAATGTCGCATTGTTACAGCTGATGAATCAAGGTTCCTCCGTAACTTGAGTGTCGATTTCCCCAGATGGTGGTTTGCCCACGGTGTTGAAACCACACTTTCTCCCTTCGTCTAAGTCGTACAATGTATGACAAACTCGCAGGAGACTCATGGCTGACAGTGAGACATATTATTCTTCCTTCTTTGTATAGGAACACGGAGACGCCTTTCTTAGGATATGGTAGTATGCTGGCCCAGAACAGGTAGGTGCCGGACACAGGAGCTTCAAATATACCTGTAGCCGCATGGTACCCTCCGCCACTGTTTAGGGTCACTGTGTCAAACTTGTAAACTTCATTTCCGTGGAGAGTAAAGGGTGACCTACTGCATACTACCTCAAATGACACATCGGCCCTCGCCATTCCTGAAATAAAAGAAGTCATAAAAGTATATTAATATATGGAATACTTTCCCATTAGCCGCTCATGATTTTTCCACTCAATAGGTCACAACCAGAGGTAAATGTTGAAGTAGGTTCGTAATAATGAATATAAGCTTATAGATCAAATGACATCACTAGTACCCAGACAATTGGGCGGTGCTGGGTAATATGTTGAGATTACGCGTTAGTCACATGATGAACGTAAAATAAGATGTGGAGGGCACGTGAAAAAGGACTGCGATTGACAAGGACGTTGACTGCTGCGAGGACCGACATCCTACTCATGAAAGGTCAATCTCCTGACGAAGAAGACGGCATCTGGAAAGCTCCATTTACACAGTACTGACAGAAACCAAGGTGAAGAATGTCATTCCTTCCAATTGTTCAGGTTTTTTTGGATGCAAAACTGGTTACTCATAAAAGGGATTTCATAAATGAATCTCAACAGTTGAATTTATCATTGGCTAAAAAGTATTTTAAAAAATACTCTACCAATTCTAAGATCAATTGTAAATTTGGGATTCTCTTGAATTTATGAAAGCAGACTGGTTCGGAAAAGATATAACCTCAATCTGATATGTTGCCTCTGATTCTGAAGAGAAGAGGAAGTTTGAAAGGACTAATGCCGATGCCTCCAGGAACTGGAGTTGGGTCCCCAGCAGAACAGACATTCGTTACAGCCTGCCGTCGGAAGCCCAAAGCGATCCACGATCAGGTCAGAATACCAATAGTTTATATGATCAGCCTTCTAGTTCTTTTCTGAGCACTTTACGTAGGAGTCCCAGCCTCATCAACAGTACTACTTCAATCAATCTTTATTTCTAAATACTGAGAAGGCCATTGGCCTATGGTACATTTATCAACAATAGTTCAGGGTACATTTATACAATTTACTATACAACAATAGCCATGGTAACTGTTAAATAACATCACATCGTTGAATAAGTGCATGGAAAATGAACATTGACAAATGTTTAATTGTTACTGTATTTTTAATCTTCATTAGTAAGAAAACTTATACATGTGAGGATCCTTGAAAAAGTAATCATTAATGAATTGGTTTCTAATGTCAACATAGAATGGACAAACAAATAAAAAGTGATATTCATCTTCTATATTATTAAAACTACACAGTTGACAGATTATGTCTTCTCTTGGAATTCTGCAGTATCTTCGTGGGAGATGCATCAACATCGGGTTAACGCCACTCTATAGTTCAAATAGTGCTCTCTGTTTAAGTTTGTTTTGATATCCCGAATAGTGATTTAATTATTGGACAAGGATAGAGAAGATAACCATTTTTGGCAGTATGTGTCTTTTAGTATGTCTGAAGTCAATGAATTGCTCTGGCTTAGCTACATGAAGTTCAGTCCACACGAACACATACTCAGTTGAATTAATTAACTTTTTGACACACGATGCCCATTTAGAATGACCCTGACGATGCGTAGAATCACATCATATTGTAACATGTCTTTGGCTATCTTGAAATTTGGCATCTGTAGAAATTTAGACCAGTATTTAATAACCTTGGGCATTGGGCATTTTCCTCATTCACCATATACCACTACATTTGGTGTGCTAGTTTTAAAATCGAGAAAGTTCTTACAGGGCATATAAATGAATCTTTCAACAGCATATTTATTTCTGGATCCCCATATTTCGGCTCCATACATCAACATGTCAAACATCCATTCCATTCATCACATTCATCACAGAAGGATGCAAGTTCAAATATTTGTTTTTGTGATCAAAGTATTGTGCTTGAAAACATTACTACATCATCAGAGTACAAAAGAAGAAATAACTTTACAGTTTCAGGGTGTATCTGTATACCATCTGTATAGTTTGCTTTGATTTGCTCTGTTTATTCATTTATAAAGAAAGAATAGTCCATGCGCCTTAAATAGCTCCCAGAGTTTATCTCTATCAACAGAGTCAAATGCTTACGCAAAATCTAAAAATAAGGCATATAATTTGTCACTATTTGTTGTTAGACATCTTGGTATAATTGACTGTAAAATAAAAACCTTATCAATTGTGTTAAATCCCTGTCTTTTTTTGCAATTACTCTTTTCCATATGTGAAACAGCCGTACATAAGGCCTCCGTAATATATCTCATGCTTTCATCGATGTTATCATATGCCGTATGCTCAAATCTCATTTGTAATGAGTTCATTTTCGGACCATTAACGTCATGGAAAAACTCGAGAGCCCACTGCCAGTGAGACCGCTTTATCTGTTTCATATTCAGATATGTGCATAACGATTAAGAGTGACTTCAACTTTCCAAATTGCTCAAAAGATGATTGCTGAAGGGTATAACAAGCAAAGTAAAGCTTTCAAAATGATTTATGGTAGACGTGAAGAACATTTGAAAAACTTGACTTATCTGTGACAAACATTATGTCTGATGCAATTTCATATTTTGACTTGCACCATATGTTTCCGTGTTTATTAGGTGAACAATTGACTTGTTTTTGCATGTATGTATGAACAGTGCCGCCGGTGGGGTAGGATACTTGTCGCGAACAACTGGTATCACTGGATAGTGATTCATGAGCACATGCTCATGATATAGTCAGAATCGTACAATGGACTCTGTCTTTTGCGACGTGTTTCTGACAGGTGCCGGCGTTGGGGCAGCATACGCTCACCTTTTCGCGAACACCTGGTATCATTACTCTGTGATGATAAACACATTCTCATGATAAAGCCGGAATTGTACAATCGACTATGCTTTATGCAGAGATAATGATAATATTAATCTAGATCTTGTTTCTCCTTGTCGACATTTGTCTTCTCCAGCTTGGCAAATAGTTCGGCCGGAAGTTGATCTTACTCTTACTCAATTTAAAAAATCTGACACGAATCAATTGGTCTTTCAACAGGAATATCTACAATTGAGAGCACAATATGACTCACATCGCTCAATATTTACAGATGGGTCCAAGGATGGTGACAAAGTAGCGTGTGCCACTGTCATTGGAGCAAAAATTATATCTTTCCGAATACCAGACTGTAGCTCAATTTTCACTGCTGAAGCAAAGGCTATTCTGACTGCCTTGGAATATGTGCAACATCAATCGAGATGTAAACAATTTGTTATCTTTTCAGATTCCCTGTCATGCCTTCAGGCACTAAAACATGTATCTTCCAATCATCCATATGTTCTTGACAGTTTAGAATTGTATAATGATCTTTCTACTGCCCAATACGACATCGTTTTTTGTTGGTTACCGAGTCATGTCGGCATAACCGGAAACACACAAGCTGATGCTGCAGCTAAAGCAGCTCTGGATAAATCTCTCTCCCACCTTCTTATACCGTATTCTGATTACAAACCTTATGTCAGCAATTATATCAGGCGGTTAATGCAGACAAGGTGGAATACCCAGTTAGGTGCAAACAAACTTCACCAGATTAAACCAACTATAGGCTATACTTTCTTGGGTTGCCAGTCCAGGTATGATGAAGTTATTCTACAACGATGTCGCATTGGCCACAGTCGTTATACTCACGAGTATTTATTGAAAGGCGAAGATCCTCCCTTTTGCTTCAATTGTGATGAGAGAATCACTGTCAAGCACGTTTTGCTTGATTGTGTAGAGTTTTCTCTCACAAGGGATACTTTTTATCAAGTTTCAAATTTAAGGGATCTTTTTATCAATGTCAATTCTCATTTAATTATAGATTTTTTAAAGGAAATAGATCTGATAAGCAGCTTTTGAGTAAATGTGTTTTAACTTAGTTAGATGCAATTGATAACTTCTATTATTCTGGTTGTGGCATTTTATGGGGTTGAAGTACAGTAAAATTATTGTCCCCTGATAGTGAAACATAAATCCGCATAATATTTAGTACATTGCTGAGAACTAGAATTTTAATACTTTTCCTATTTTGATTTGAATGTGTCTTAATTTATGGCTAGTATTGTCTACTCCTACCAGTGACTAAAGCTATGACTTAAATCCTGTTGGGGATTCATGCAGGTAGCTAAAGTACTGGAAGTCCCCATGATCCCCAATAAGGTGGTCTGGCTTTAGTTACTGGTGGTATATAGCTCGTATTTTAAAAATTAAAATAAAATGTAAAGTTGCTGTATATATGTTTGTTAGAGGTTTTAGAGTTGAATTTGTTAGTTTTTAGACTTCAATCTGTGATACCATGCTAAAGTTTTACTGTCCTTTGTGACAGATATTTATCTTTCAATTTGTTCTCGTCACTATATGGCTGAGATACTGCCGATGTGACGTAAAACTTTAACTCACTCACTCACTTATGCAGAGATTTCTACTGGATATGGAAAGGGTTTTGTGGCTTTATTTATGAATATAGAAAGGGTTTTGTTACTTATATATAATGATACAAGTGTTGCTCATGTTGGAAAGCCTTCGACTTACTACAAATTGAGGGTGACAAATGCAGGTGTACCTGACGGCCCTTTTAAATTCCATGGTAGATGGTGTTCGGAGACTGCTGAAGATTTATTGCCAAGTAAGTGTTACCAAGATTTTAGGCTTGTAATTTGGAGTGAATATGTGCATACGTCTTAGCATTATCCACAGTCATTAGGATAATTTGATTTTAGAATAGTAAACATTTTCTCTCGTAAACCAGCTTTTCGTAGTACATGTAAATACCTTAAAGCGATTAACGGAATCAATAATCTACAAATTCTAAATACAATTTATGCTTACGAAAGTTTTTTGAATAAGTGTATAAAGTGTGAATATATGATCCGAGGTAGAATAACTTTTTTTCTGAAACCAGTTTGAAATTCAGGCATGTTCGCCCATTTAGAAATACTATTGTTTGATATTGTAGTAAATACATTTTCCAAATACTCATAAATGAAATACCTCTATAGTTGTGTCTCGGCCTATTTTTATGCAGGGGAAATATTATGACAGGACATGACCATTTGCGAGGGATAACCTCAGTTTCAAATAAAATATTTATACATTTGCAAAGAGAAGGCATACTTCAAAATAAGAACACTTCAACATTTCGATAACTGCAGTACATCACGAGGGCCAGCTGCTTTTCCCTTTACGGGGTGAATTATCGCATCTATTGTTTCGTTTTCAACAATGGGTGAATCTAGTATAAGTTCATTAACATCGGTAGTATTCAGTTAAATAAGTTAGCAAATCATCGATTGTCGTTTGCATCATTTGAAACAAAAAACACCTTCTTATAATGACTAAACCACTGTGCAACGACTGTTTCTATTGCATTTGCAAGGGCTTATAATGGCCCAACAGACGATGCGTGCCCGTCCGTAAACTGACCATTGCATATTTCATAAGAGTGTTAGTTTGTTTGTTTACTTGTTGTTTTACGCCGCACTCAGCATTATTCCAGCTATATGATGGCAGTCTTTATATAATGGACAATAAATAAACCAGACGATCCCGTGAATATGATATCATGATATCATGAGCATCGATCCACGCAACTGGGATACGATGACATGCATCATCCAAGTGAGTTGCTGAAGACCTAGTCCACGTATAATAAGGTAGCCGCTCCCATAACTCTTTGTCCGGAGGGCATGGTTTGGAGGATTCGGATTTACGGGTTCCACCTCCTATTAATACCCGACGTCTAGTACGCAGATGTAACAGTAGACCGTTGATACCAAATATCACCCAGAATGGTGCACGCCCACTCCCCACGTGCACCCCCTTTTCCTTAAAACATAAAAGTTGAGTGACATATTTTCGATAAAAAATAATTGACCATTTTAACAAACGCAAATTGTTTGCCGAAAAGTTTCATTTATTATTGTTTACTTTTAAGCGCACCCCCTTTCCCCCAAAACAGTATCCGTCACACATATGAACAACATTAAAATAACGGGTGAAATGAAAATGATACACGATTAAATTCTCAGGACATCTTTTTTCAAATAATCGAGTCTGGACCAGAAAGTCCAGTGAATGATATTATGAGCATCGATCCAGGCAATTGGGATACGATGGCATTCATCAACCAAGTCAGCGAGCCCGACCACCCGATCCCGTTAGTTGCCTCGTGCGACAAGCATAGTCGTCTCTTACGACAAGCATGGGTTGCTGAAGACCCATTCCTACCCGGATCTTCACTGGTCTACATGTAGGTTTTCCTGTTACTATATCCTAGAGACGCATCTCTCTCTCTCACCCTCCCCAATTTGTTGAAGGAGCTGGCTATTGCAGGATTTGACATTATATTATGACAGGTTATGTCTTACGAATACGAATAGCTCTTAGGTAGATATTTCTTTTGATTTTGGAAAGTGTTTGTCGCTGTTATTCATAAGATAAAGATGGCTATTGTATAGTTTCAAAGATGATACATCCTATTTAAAAGATATAGTTGCGCTTCAAGAAATTTGGAGGCCCCTATGTTCTGTTTGATACATTTTAACTTACTGTTGTGGTGTCTTGTTCGTTCGTAGAGTGTTGAATTGACTGCCAAAAGCTGACGTTCCATAGCTTCGAGGCGGGCCAGTTCTTTTCCACTCCTTGCATAGTGTGTTGAGTTGACTGCCAAAAGGTGACGTTCCATACCCTCGAGTCGGGCCTTCACCGCGTTGCTATCATTTGATTTGTCTAAATCGGACCCTGCAGCAAGAACTGCCATGAGCATAGCGGAGATGACATGCATTTGGACCTTCCCCATGATGATGGTACATTGTCAACTATCGGGCAGTCATTTATAGGGATCTGGAGAAGGAGTGTTCTGTTTCTGGTAACGTGAGCATGCAATGTAAACACGCACACAAATGACATATCATTGATTCTCTCCATGGCGGTGATGTCTGTGTAAATATATGTTCATACATCACATGTCAAGACCCAGCTGGTACATATATCGCATAGATGCAATCATGGTTTCATTACATGGACATAGATTTCAGTAATGATAAATGTGAATCCGAAACAAGATCTAGCATCACTTTCGACAGTTCTCGTTGCCGTTTGATTGAATCATCAGAAGATAAGTTATCCTCACTACACTGGTACAGTAACATTGACTTCAGACCGTTCCAAGGGCCAAAACCATTTCCATAATTACACGAAATCTCTTCTAAAAGCCGAGTTCATTCTACGACTCGGACTATGTCATGAGAATGTGTTTATGAATCATTATTATATAGTGATAATACCAGGTGTCCCCTAAACACATGCAAGGGCAAGTGAATTGTTCACTCGAAAAGGAACAGGGGAAGTTATGGCACAAGTCAAGACAGGGAATGGCTTATGTTTGTCACATTGAAAAATTTAGAAATGTCCATCACATGTCAACCATAAAAACGTTTTGAAGTTTTAAAAGCGTTAATGAGGTACTACACTTTATAGTAAGAGTCACATGGCATCTTGGTCGAAAGAACTTGCTGTGAAATGTCGACACCACGGGGATGCTTACTCCTTGCCTAAAGGTTTCATCTCCTACTGGAAACCATTGTTTGAAATATGAAATGTTTTCTCGGACAATTCACATTAGCAAATTACTAGTGACTGCTAATAAAATGTAAACCAAACATCAGTCAGTGTTACTTCTATATTAACATTCCAGTTTGTTTTGAAAATATCTAACATACAAACAACTCCTCACTCCCCTGCATATCAAATATCTTAAGATGTGTGGAGCAGTTGGTGGTCACAAGAATCTACTTCACAGATATTTGCATACGGTAACACCATGCTATACAGATACTGATTGCCTTTCATTTTTGTTATGGTGATCATATTTACCCATGTAACATGCTTCAAAACCATGACGCATATCACATACACTGCTTCGTTCTTTATCAACACCCAGAAACAGTGTAAATATCCAAATATGCTAAACAAAAATGTTAAGACAAAACGTTGGACTACACTAAAACTTAAAACTCGAATCCAATTGAACATTGGATTGCAGCGTTAAGTTTTATTAGTTTCATTAAATGATTGTTTTCAACCTTTTCTGGTGTTTCTCAACTCCTGTTGAAAACATTTTCCTCGCCATTCTATAAGTTGAGAAAGAATTGAACTACTGAATAAGTGACAAACTGATCCTCCTCACAGGCAAAATAAATTATATGGAAAGTTATTTTCCTTGAACAATAGTGTCATCCGCCTAGATATTAGGGGAAAGGGCTATGATAACTGGAATAATGTTCAAAGCAGCGTTTAACCCAACTCACTCACCCAGTGAGACCTGTTTCTGTCATGCGTATATCATGAACAAGGCAAGTTGTTGCACAACATCGTGGTCAAATATTGTTTTTGACAGGTTTGCAATCCAGGTTTGCAATAGTTTCTATACGGCAATGCCGAACGTGCTCATCCTGATAATGAAGGCACTTTTCCTTCCTGTCAAATCTATTTAAGTCAACTCTTTTCACTTGATCTATTCTTACAGTCTCCTGAATGTTACTGTATATGTAAATAGCGTTACTACGTTTAAAAACAGAGCAGATAATCTACTTAGTTACACACTTATTTTCACTTTATGTTAATAAAATATGTTTCAATCAAAGTCTAGCATAGAGCACCAATGATGATTCATAACCAATGACCAACCGATCCTTGCACGACTAAAGTATCTTGACCGAAGAAACTGCGACTGATAAAACTTTTGTCCCTGTACTTATTGCGGCCGATGTCAAGGTCAAGGTCACAATAAAGGTCGTACAATATGAGAAATAATTTTATGTCTAAATTGATTAAGTGCCCTTTGGAGAAGAAGACCTTTTTTTCATAAGTGTCATTATATTGTGGTCATTTATTAACAAATATACTATCGAGTACTATCGATCATCTAGTTCGTTCAACATCATTAACAAACAGCATCCTGTGTCTATCTTTTTCCATCTCGAAAAAGCATACATGTACGATACAAAATGGGAATACGGTATTTTTAAAGATTTACATGACTTCGCATTGAGAGGCCGTTTGCCTCAATTTATATCCCGTTTTTTATCAGACAGACAATTTCAGCTTCGTGTGGGATCTAATCTGTCTGATAATTATACTCAAGATCAGGGTGTCCCGCAAGCCAGTATTTTGTCTGTCACGCTGTTTAGTATAGACATAAATAGCCTGTCTAAGGTTTTAAACGATTCCATTGATGGATCTCTATTCGTGGATGATTTTAACGTTTCCTATCGTGGTAAGAATATGAATATTATTGAAAGGCAGCTACAGTTATGCCTAAGCAAAATCCATAATTGCTCATTAGCAAAAGGTTTTAGATTTTCAAAATCTAAAACTAATTGTATACATTTTTGTAGAAAGCACAAGCTTCACAAAGACCCAGAACTAGTTTTAGATGGCACTCTGTAAATAGTGATCTCACAATCATATCTCCGCGTCAAATTCTCTCGTCTCCTCAATGGCTACTAGTAAAGCCACAGGTAGATCTTTCATTAGCGGCACAGTCCCCCGCCGTGATATTGCTGGAATATTGCTAAAAGCGGCGTAAAACCAAACTCACTCACTCACATTAGCGGCACTAAAGAAATCAGACACCAATCAACTAATGTATGAGCAAGAACATAATCAATTAAGAAGCACATACAATACTTACAAGTCTACATTTACCGATGGCTCCTAGGATGATGACGCAGTTGCTTGTGCCACTGTCATGGGATCCAGAACCATATCATCCAGATTACCAAATGAAAGTTCCATTTTTACAGCGGAATCACAGGCAAAATTAATAGCTCTCAAATATATAAATACTCAGTCCAAATATAATCAGTTCATCATGTTTCTGATTCCCTTTTTATCTTCAAGCCATTAAGAATATTTCATATGAACATCCACTTTTACACGAAATTATAGAATTATTTAATGATCTTGCTTCTGGCCAATATGACATCGTCTTTTGTTGGTTACCAAGCCATGTTGGTATCATTGAAAAAGCTGCACTCAACAAATCTGTGACACCATTTCTTATCCCATACACTGTATAAACCTGTAATCAGATCTTACATCCGTGATATTATGCAAAAGAAGTGGGACATCCTGGTAGGTATAGATGAATTACATGAAATTAAACCTCATGTCGGTTACACCTACTTGGGCTATCAGTCCAGATTTGAAGAGGTCATAATGCGACTATGCCGTATTGGCCATTCGAGATATAAACCGGGGTACAATAGGTCTTCAGCAACCCATGCTTGCCATAAAAGGCGTTTATGCTTGTCGTAAGAGGCGACCAACATCAAAACAAACAAACAAAGTGCTCAACCACATTTCACATCCAAGAGTAGAAATGGGCATCATGTCCTCCTTTAAAGCTGAGACAGCGGGATATCACTGAAACACACTTTAATGCCGCGTAATACCTAACTCATGATTTAACTCCTAACTCACCCCGTATGAGGTGATACCACGGAGTGTCATGGTCACGAGTGGAAGAGATAGTGTGTTATGACGGAGTGAGTTAGGTTTTAACGCCCATTTGAACTCACACTATATACAAAATATCAAGCATGACATAATGTGGCAGAGAAGCCCGAACAGCTGAAGGTCTGAACCATTTACTCTTTAGGTTTACCATATGAGAAAGGGATTGGTGCTGACAGACAAAGACTCATAATCAGAACCTATCTGAGATTTGAACCTATATTCATAGAATTCTCACAGGCCACCAGGACACGGAGTGTGGCACCTTGGACCTGTGCCGGAGACCATGTGTATGACGCTTGGCTGTTTGACTCGGATACCAGGATGTAAGATGAGTATAGCGGATAAGAGTCATTGATATACATTTCACCCCTGGTAAACAGACCTGCGTGTTATACGCTATCGTACAAAGATAAAACTACTTCCCTGTGTTTGTATTACCGCCATGTGTGACAAAACATCCTGGTCGACACTGTGAGGCTGCAATCACGACTTGAAACAAGAGCCTCGGGACAATCACGATTCGTAGTTAGCCATTCCATGTGAAATTTCAACGTCAACATGACCATACATTTCTCAATTGATCCTCTACCATGTTTCATGGCATCCTGTTTCACAAAGCGACCTCAGAGCTGCTACTGACGTCAGTCGACCCGTGAAAACCTGGGGTAGAATAGGTCTTCAGCTACCAATGCTTGCCGTAAAAGGCGTTTATGCTTGTCGTGAAAGGCGACTAAGGGGATCGAGTGGTCAGGCTCGCTGACTTGGTTGATGCATGTCATCGATGCCAATTGTGTGGATGGATGCTCATGATATCAATCACTCAATTGTCTGGTCTAGATTCGATTATTTACAGACCGCCGTCATATAGCTGGAATATTGCTGAATGCGGCGTTAAACAACAAATCAGCCAACAAACTTCAGCAGCTCATGCTTGCCGTAAAAGGCGTCTGACAGGATCGGGTGATCAGGCTCGCTGGCATTGTTTGACGATGCATGTCATCGTATCCCAAATGCGTGGATCGATGCTCATGATTTCAATCGCTGAATGGTCTGGTCCAGACACGATTCTTTAGAGACCGCCGTCATATAGCTGGAATATTGCTGAGTGCGTCTTTAAACAACAAACAAACAAACAAAACTGACGTAGGTCAATGTTTAGCGCTAAGATCGCTTTGTAGAACAAAACCCTGTTCAACCTCTGGATGGTCTGATGTCTACTCTGTCCTGAAGAGGGAATGCAATATATCACCAGTTTCTTTTGTATTACAGAGGTTTCACATACAATGACCTTCATATGACGTTTTCACACTTGCTGACTAAATTACATCTTTAATTAATTAACATTGTGTGAGTTGAGGATCCATTCAGATAATAGCAATCACTCGTTTGCCTGTTACGCCATATGGAATCTGTTTCGTCAGATATTTCAGACTGATTATTCTCTGGCGCTGACTTTTTTAATTTGGCATGAAGAAATATAACTTTGATGTCAACAAGTAAGTAAATTGGGTTTAAAAATTAGGTTTAATTTCGTTCTTCTTGCCCTTTCAACGTAATGTGCAGCGTTTACTACAGTGGTGAAACCCACAAACATTGGTATGATTCTGAAAAGGTATTCATGAGGAATATCGGATCCGATCGGTGGCTCCTGACACGGCCAATGGAGACAACTCTGATCCATGATGTCTGCCACACTCAGCAATATTCACAGCGGCATGCTCATAATGGAGTCTGGACCAGACAAACAAGTTATTGATATCATAAGCATTGTGAAACAGCTGGATTTTACTGAATGTGATGTTAAAAAGCAAACAGGCAAAAACAGATAACTGTATTGGGTTCGTCATGTGGCTGGCATTCAGTAGTTATCTATTCTCAGTGTATTTATTTCAGCATACAATATACTAACTTCATCCTCATATTTCTGATCAGGTACATTCCGAGTAATGTTAAAGATCTGTGTGGTGAAGATTTCCTCGTCAAATAAGGAAAGTGTGACAAACAATCCATCTTGAGTATTACCACATTTGATACTCTGATGCTTCGCAGGGTTGTCAGCGATGAGTTGCTGAAATCTGACGGAAACCTGAACCGTCTGTCATATATTTTCTAGACATAATTCCAAAATCTATGTGGCTTGTGGCTTGCAAAGCAAAATCTTTTAATATTGAAGTGTGAACTGGTTAAATTTGTATTTAATTTAGATTCAATCTTTTGATTGGGAGCGGCTTCAGTCTTCATTCAGCCCAATTAAGGTACCAGCTTATGATCTTCTCATATTTGTTGTTATGGATGATAATGCTTGGATTTTGAGATAAACATGATGGAAACATAATGTACACAACAATCTGTATTGATAAATCCTACGTTGTTTGTTGTTTAACTTCGCACTTGGCAATATTCCAGCCATATGACGTCAGTCTGTAAATGATCAAGTCTAGACCAGATAACCCAATGATTGATATCATGAGCATCGATCTACGCAATTGGGAAACAATAACATGCATCAACCAAGTCAGCGAGGCTGACCACCCGATCCCGTTAGTAGCGTGTTACGGCAAGCATGAATTGCTAAAGAGCTGTTCTCTACCCGGAACTTTACAGTTCATCCTGTGTTGGCAGATGGTGGATTTACACTGATGACTGTTTGCACGAGGCCGACAATAATGATAATATAAGTGAAAAGCTGAAGCAGTTTCATTGACACCCATTGAGATTTGAAGTTTTGTGGAGTCCGGGTACACATCGTGGTCACCTGCTTTGATATCACACCTCTCAGATGTGACACGCCTTTCTGTTTCACATCTGTCATTGGGGCTGATGTGAACTGCCTGGTCTCAACAAACATCCGTCAAATAGCATTGGATCACGAAATACTGACTATTTGTTTGTCAAATTGGGAAACAAATAGACAAAGAGAATAGGGCACATTTTATCAATGGAACAAAACACGTCGTCTATCATGTGTCCACCAGTATTACGTGATAAATGATAACATTACACTTTCCGTATAGAATCTTCCAACTGACAACATGAGGAAGCGACGTGTAGTATATATACTACTCAAAAGAAATTAAAGAACACCCAATTTGTTCACATGACTACAGTTAATTTGTCATGGCTGGTGCGTATTGCAACACACTGCCTTTCAATTAGGGGCGTTCCATACTACTTCTTTTGAGTAGTATATAACAACATGTGTAGTGATGCGAATCGAGGCTCTGTAACTGAAAAATGAAACTGTAATATGTCACTTGTATTTGTACATGCATACTGCTCCAAGGTTTAAAAGAATACATGAATAGTAAACCTAAATGGTTTGTGTGAAATGCATGTCTTTTCTTTGATGAATGACATATTGGACGGATACGGAAAGAAATGCATTTCGTATAATTCAGTTTCCATTTCGTAAACCTATACATTATGGAAAGTGTGTTTATTTGTTTGTTTGTTGTTTAACGCCGCACTCAGCAATATTCCAGCTATATGACGGCGATTTGAAAATAATCGAATCTAGACCAGACAATTCAGTGATTTACATCATGAGCATCGATCTATGCAATTGGGATACGATGACATGCATCACCCAATTCAGCGAGCCTGACCACACGATACCGGTAGTCGCCTTTTACGGCAAGAATGGGTTGCTGAAGACCAATACTAACCCGGATCTTCACGATCTTTCGTGAAAGATTTTAATGTTTCTTGTCGTGGTAAAAATATGAAAATTATTAAAAGACAGCTATAATCAGGTCTAACAATTCATAAATTGTCGCTTGCTAACGGCTTCAAATGTCCTAAAGCTAAAAGTAGCTGTATATATTTCTTTAGGAGATATTAACTACACAAGGTCTGGCAGCGTCATTTCTGACATAGAGAAGTGTTTAAACCACCAGGAGGAAGCCTTCTGAGGGATCAAGACACTCCTGTATCTTTGGCAGAAGTGTGTGGACCTCGGGGGCATTATGTTGAAAAATAGTTAGCAACCACCTCCATCAACTCAGTCCATCATATATTGAACATCAAAAGTTCCTGTGACACTGAATAAGATTGAATGCAAAGTTATGTTTTTTTACCAAATCGGAAACAATTTCGGTTTGCAACAGATGAATGACTCCTGTAAGTGTTCAAATGGTTTGATTTGCCATATTGTCATCAGAAAATGCGTGATTTCATAAAAAAACATGAACATGCCAAAATGTCAATTTACAAATCAATAGAGTGTGTGTTCACCTCTGGTTGCGATGCAAGCAACACATCTTCGTCGCATGGAATGGACCAGGCGTCGCACAAAGTCCTGTGGGATATCTGCCCGTATCTGCTGGAGCATGTTTCGAAGTCACTGGATTGTCTGTGGAACACGTGTTTGACGTCGATGGCGCCGATCCATCTCATCCCACGTGTGCTTGATTGGTGAGAGATCAGGGGAGCGAGCCGACCAGGGGATGGCATTCACGTTGTTTTGTTGAAGAGAATCCTGAACAAGTCGAGCAATATGAGACCGGGCGTTGTCATGTTGAAAGGTAATGCCTGGGCCGTGACGACGCAAAAGCGGTAAAACAACAGGGCCGATGATCTCATCGCGATAGCGCTGTCCATTGAGATTTCCCTCTACCACTATCAAACGGGTCCTCTGTCTTGCTGTAATCCCAACCAATACCATAACGCTGCCGCCCCCGAACCGATCTTCTTCCATGACACAATGATTGACGTAACGTTCACCTCGACGTCGGTACACTCGAATCCGTCCATCGCTGTGGCTGGGGTGAAATCGAGACTCGTCGGTGAAAAGAACTTCTGCACCACTGTACTTGTAGACGTGCTTGACGGTGGTTTCCTGTCAAAATGGGGCGTCTGGCGGGTCTTCTGGCGACAATCCCTGCACATCTGAGGCGGCGACGTACGGTTTATGAAGATATCCAGTTGTCTTGTCGATTATCGGTTGTGCGTGGCCTGCCACTCCGAGGATGGTCTCTGACTGCATTCGTCTGTTGCCAACGTTGACATTAACACCCAAATGGTGTTTCTGTGGACGTTAAATTGTCTTGCATCATCACGTTGACTCGATCCTGCTTCAAGCATAGCAACGGCCCGCAGACGGACAGACGTGGCATTTCGTAATTTTGTTGTTGTTCTGGGTGGTTGCTGTCAGCACGATGCTAAACAATGCATATGGAATCCCGTTAACGCACATGTTTTTTATACCCATTCTTTGGTAGTGAAATGCATTGGGCTTGCATAAAAGTCATCTTTTGCATAGAATGCATGTTTTTTTCTGTAGCAGTTGCGGTTTTGTGACTTGATTCCATACATGTACATGTACTGCCATATTGAGAACCAAACTTTACTTGTTTGAAAAATAGGCTAAAATATTGGTGTCACAGGAACTTTTGTTGTTGAGTATAGTTCGGCTCGGACGTCTTCATCCACCACTTAGACCTTCCTCCATCACATAACTGTGTGCGTCAGCATGAGGTGAGGGGTCATGTGAAAGACGATCATAGATGCAATATCATAGTGTGACCTACTTAGTGAGATGGTGCTGACCCACAGCGACATGCTGTTCAGTTTATCAGCGCTTATCTTTACAGTGTAATGATGTTGGCGTTACCAGACTCCACCACATCTGTCTCTTATTTAAGTTAAGAACCGTGAAGATCCGGGTTAGAATTGATCTTCAGCAACCCGCCATAAGAGGAGACTGACTTGGTTGATATATTGTATCCCAATTGTGTGAATCGATGCTTATGATGCTAATCACTGGATTGTCTGGTCCACACTAGATTGTTTACAGGCCCGTGTCTTATAGCTGGAATAATGCCGAGTGTTCAAACCAAAGGTCTCGTCTTAAACCAATTCATGTTGAGTCAATGAGGTGGCTGGGAAGAAGATATCACCATCACTTAGGTTGATTAAAGTGGGTCTCATTTGAAAAAATATACTCTCTTCAAATGTATGAAAGCAATTTTATTCAGGTTTCCACGAGAAAGGAATGTCATCATTTCATCAAAAATTAAACGTAGTGTTTTAACTTTATTTCGTGAATATGACAAACAAACGGACTCACAAATTGGTTTCCATCTAAAATCTCTCAATAGCTTCAACTTGCTTCAAAGAATTTGTAACGAAGCAAAAGTGATCAATTCATGGAGACTTTAACTTCCTGATAATTGTGCTGTTGCTAATGTGTCAGCATCTACCCGTTTGATGTTAATGAAAGCCCTATTCCCATGCGTTTGTGCAAGAAGTAAGGAACCTGCAACTACGGTGTTTTAATTATGCAAATGTCCCATATTTTGGGAAAATAATTTGGTTGTCCTTTAAAACTTAAATGTAATCATGCAATGTTGTTTAATCGGAATAGAACACAGTGGTGTGGATTAATTCTCCATACTGACATTTAACAGAAAAAGAAGGAACTGTGTACCTACAACGGGAGTTGCATGGATAATGAATATTCATGAATAGTCAAATTATATCTCTGCGAATCCCGACCATTCAGCGACTCTGCTTCTGACCTAGAGGGCACATATGCATGTTATTTAACAGCCACAGTTCTGTTTGTCAGAACGTTCACCATGGGGTTTCAGTCGAGTGTTCCGCTTCTCTGTTTTGCTGTACTGGCAGTGATGCAGTGTGGTGGCCACACAAAAGATGAGAGGAGAATGTTTAGTAATTTTCAGCAAATGCTACAAATTACTAAACAGAAAGTAGGTGCTGTTGGGGACAAACAGAGACGGGATATGGAAACACTGAATAGTGGACTTAACAGTCGTATTGAGGAGCGCGTCAAGCATCTTTTTCGGAAGTGGGCAGGAGTGCCTGAAATACGTAAGTACAACACATTTGTCATTCGATGACAGATTAACTGCAGTTATATGAAAGAAAGGGTTGGTCCTTAATTTCTTTTGAGTTTGTTTGTTTGTTGTTTAACGCCGCACTCAGCAAAATTTCTAGCTATATTACGGCGGTCTGTAAATAATCAAGTCTGAACCAGACAATGCAGTGATTGATATCATGAGCATCGCTCCAAGCAATTGCTTGGTTGCTTGGTTGGTTGTTTAAAGCCGCACTCAGCAATATTCCAGCTATATGACGGTGGTCTGTAAATAATCGAGTCTGAACCAGACAATCCAGTGATCGACATCATGAGCATCGATCCACGCAGTTGAGATACGATGACATGCATCAACCAAGTCAGCGAGTCTGACCATTCTTTGAGAAGAATATCTAAGGTTTTAAAATAGTTTTTATTTACGTGTTTCATGTGACTGTTACGTGTTTCCTGTTATGAAGGACACTTTCATATTACAATGATTTTCGTCTGGCACAGCTATCTACTGCCCATATCCTGTGTTATCTGATAAGACCTTGGAGATGTCCTGTAAAGGACCATTCACGGAGGGTACGGTGTGTGAGCTCAAGTGCCCAATGGCCATCCGCCTGATTGGATCTTCTATCATCACATGCACCCGGCCTGCAAGTGGCTATGCTGGCTACTGGGATGGAGATGGAGAGCCACAGTGTAAAAGTAAGTACAACCAAGAAAGGCTACTGATTATAACGTTCGTAGCATTGGGGATTTAGGTTATTCGCTGTGCAGAGTTGCGTCCCTCGGGTACGCCAGAAACCTATGAATGTGGGTTTGAATCCCGGGTCGCCCCGATTATGTTTCTGGGTTTGTCAGCACCATACCGTGATCGTGGCTTTCACCGAAGTGGTAAACGTCAGAGACCTGCATCGCTTCGGGCTTTCCTCCCACATTAAGCTGACACGCAGCGATATAACTGAAATAATGTTAATAGTGACGTTAAACCCCACTCACTCATTTAAAGAAGTACTGGCTTAATGTTGGGGTCCCACTTCATTTCGAAAACTCCACTTATGAATAGATAGATTAGATTTCTGGATGACTGGCTCGCTAAGAAACAATTTTTACAATTAACATAAATAGGCTTACATGAGGAAGCGTTGAGAGGTAGAGATTTAGAGCTGGAGTAGTCGGTGGAATTTCGTACTGTAGGAAAATACTCTTTCGAAAGCTCTACTGGGAGACACAAATGCCAAATAGTGAAAAGCAGCCTCGCGATTTAATATCTTATGGTTGTGAGATTACTCACAAGTAAACAAGGTGGCGCAACATATTTCGTTATTTTGAAGTTGGATGGTTCAACTTCTCAATTACAATTAAACCAAGAATTTGGAAATTACTCCATTTTGATTGGTCAAGCAGAGGTATCAAATCACAGTAACCACCTCTGAAACAGTTGATTTGACGGCCGTACCACCGCGAAAGCTAATATTTTTATAAAAAAAATTATTTCCCAGTCACTGTCGGTGGGCATTTTTAAACAATTAAATGTACAATTGAATATACTACAATACTACAATATACATAGTAAGTGTGACAATACATTTTGGGGAGAAATCACGATAGAAATCACTAAGAGAGTATATTTCAGGTATTAAGGACCAAAGAGAGGAGAGAGCTTGCAACTTGGTGCTTTTATATACGTGTTCAATTACAAATTCAATTAACACGGTTAAATCTACAGGTAACCTAGCTCTACTTTGAAAACACAGTATGTGTATATATTAATTGTAGCCACGTTTTAGCGTGTATGCTTCAAACCATGCTTGTAATGCATGGTGATTTCACAAACCTCCATCGGGCAGAACAAGTATTACATAATCCACTTCCACAATTATTTTTATCAAAGGTGAAAAGTGAAGTGGAATTGGTGTTAACGTTGCGTTCAAGATTATTGCACTTCCATAGGGACGTGTATGTCTATATGCGTGTGTGTGTGTGTGTGTGTGTGTGTGTGTTGTGTGTGTGTGTGTGTGTTGTGTGTGCTGGCCCACCACTGAGATACCATGCCGCAGTTTAACATGGATACTCCACTTAGACACTGTATGCTGACTCCGTGCCTTCCAGTACTTGCTTTATCCCCTAAATGCCGAACGCAAGGCAGGGGAAGAACAAGTATTCTACCATGACATTGATGAATGCTTGCTTCTGATTGGTTAAAAAGAGGTTTCCTTTTTGTTACGGAAACCCCTCTCAAATATATTAAGGCTTGTCACAAAAAAACGTCAAATGAATAAATAGATAGCCTACATATCGATTCATAGAAAACGGCTGCCGATCGATCACCCATATGAACTGTAAAACGTATCTATATTTCCTCTAATACCAGCCAGGTCTCTAATACATGCCGAGTCAAGGGTTGTCGCGAAATTAACAGACGGCATAGCGTCAAATAGAGGAAATATGGTACTTTGATGCCGGATGTTTTCGGCGTTGGCTGGGCCGCAACCCTGACTGCTTCGATGATGACATTAAAAGAATTAACAAAGGCATATCTTTTGCATACAGATGAAATGTTTATGAAACTGTTAGGGAAATGTTCTATGATGACGAGAATCGGAACAATTTAAGCTATTTTAACATTGAAACAACCAACAATGAAAGTAAAATATTACATTATACAAAATTGTTTGAAAAAACTTCATTCATCACAAACTGTTGTTTACAAACCATTTTGTAATCGATATTCGTCGCTATCTACGTCAACCACCATCGTAAGGATTTGGCAGAAGAGGATTTTGAAATTCCATTCACTCAGAAAACACTTGTCCATTCGAAAATCCACGAAATCAATGTCCCTACATCTTTGAAGTCAAACTTGATGAAATTCATTTCAGAACACGCACAATTAAGAAAATCATACACGACCCACTATATCTGGGCCACGAATGTCTCATTCCATTCACACTCTGGCTTTGGAATTCATGAAATCTTGAAATTGAAATGTTCTGAGATAGGCCCTACCTCGTGTAAAAAATGTCCGGCTCGTCGGCAGGCTAAAAAGCGGCTGTTCAGTCATACTCAGTTCCATTGGTAATCATATTGTACCAGCAGGCTCGATCATTCCCAGTAAATTTATGGGTTAATGTTGAACCACATCATAGATCGGGGTTGTCATCTTGCTTACGGAGCAACGGAGAATGTAAACACAAGATTGTAAGCCATTGACAGCTGCGAGGTGTGAGTAACCGTGGTGAAGGTCAAGTTCTGCCACATACAAGTTCGGGATGGAGAGGCATTTATTTTGATGTTATTATTGTTTACTGGGGGTAATTGCTAACACTTACATATGTTAAATGTATAATAGAATAATATAATTCAAAAAGTTTGTTGTAGAAATGTATTCGTTTAGCATTTTAAGACCTTTTTCTACAACCTGTCATCCCTACAATAGAAATGATGGCATGTTCGATTTCCAAGAAATGACCTCTCTCGCAGCTTCCAAGAATTGACAGTGTTCAACAGTGTACATCAAGTTGGTAGAAATAAAAACATCTGTCTTTGGACTAAGTTTGGGGTGTTATTTGTCAACTTCTTTTGAAAAACTACGTGTTTTGAACACTTATTTTGAACTACTCACGACTATGGTGTTTTTAATCTTGAACTTTAGTAATAATTGTTACAAATATAAGTACATGTGACCACTTTTCGGAATGTTCTAAGATTGCGGACCTGTGTGCCTGTGTTGTTACACGTTGCAAGAGTGGGCCGTTTTCAAGGCGTTGTTGCCGTCATGGTAGAATGGAGATAAACGTACTGTGTTCCAAATTATAATAAAGCGGTATCTATTCTGCAGTGGGACTACATCAAACTTCAAAACACAATAGGTTTATCTCCTCAACGTCTTATGGTATGAAGCGGCTGGGGAAAGAACCACCGAACTTTACAGCTCTTCGGGCGGACGCTCTATCCACTGGACCACGAAGGCGGTCAAATACTATGAAGAGGGGTCCAGGCGGATATTGCGTCTGTGACTTCGAAAGCTTCAATCATCGCTCATACCTTCGTAAAATGTCATTACCTCACTCTAATTGATTTATGTTGTAGAAGCAACATGTCCACCATTGCGTGCACCCAACAATGGCGCTCTTGTTTGTGACAAATGGAGCGGCGGTTTCATGTGCCAGATCCAGTGCAACGAAGACTATGATATTCCATCCAGTACTTCTCTTCCGACATACGTCTGCCAAGATAATGGTGTTTGGAATAACCAACATGTACCAGATTGTGTATGTAAGTATAAACATGTGCACTAAATAGACGATAGATCTAAATGAGATGTGGTGTCAGATGTATGTCGCGTCATGAGGCAAGGAATGGATGTTTCTGTATCAGACGTTCAGAAACAGATGTGTCCTGTTGTGGAAGTTGAATAGAGACAGGATATAAGCTTTAATTATACACTGTATATATGACGTCTTACGTATACTATACTCGTACTGATAACAAATGGAAAAGAAACAGAATTCCATGTTACAAGGAGTGAAATCCCAATCTTTTTATATATACGGTATTTTGAGTTATATCACGGCGCGTCAGTTTGATGTGGGAAGAAAGCCCGAAGTGATGATTGTCTTAGACGGATTCCGCTTGTGTTGAAACGTACGAGCATTGGTATGGAGCTGACAAACCTGAACACATAATCAGAGCGAACCGATATTCGAACCCACAATCATCTTTTTCTGACACGTAAAGGGGCGCAACTCTGCGCGGCGCATTGGACGACTATGCCACCATATCACAGATTTAGGGTAGAAAGTTCTTTTTGTAAGGAATATCATCAAAAGACATTTTTATTTTTTTCAGATCGTGAGTATGGCGAGCCATTAAGGATGCCGCAGAATTACTATTTTAGAGGACAGTGCCATCCCGGTCATCCAGAAGTGAAGAAATCATTTCTGGACTACGCAGAGGCTCGTGTTATGTGCCCAATTCGTGCATATTGCACTGTGGAAAACGTGGAGATAAAGTGTGGGGATGAAGTTGATGATGAATTTGAGGATTTTTAATTTTAATCACCAACACGTGTGTCAAATATGTAAATGTGTGTCAAATATCTTTTGAATGGTATGGCATAATACACATATCACCTGCATGGCAAAATTCACATCATATTTTAATTGTTTGAAAAGTCTAACACACAATGTGTCAATGAGTGGAATAATCTCACTGAGATAAATGAAGTACAGGTTAGTGGATATTCTGTATCTTCAAGAAAGATAATTTCATTCAAAAGCAATTGTCATGGACTCTTGTTAATATGCAAGCTTCTGGAAATATTAAACCTGTCTTGGCTGCTCGTGATTGGTTCTTGATCTTTAAAATGGGCGGGCGAAAATAAACCCACATACAATACTTCATATTAGATCGAGCTCGAACTCAAGATTTGTTATCGGGTTGTTCTGAAGTCCGGTTCCTGACGTAAAACAAAATGGAATGGGTGATCAAGTCAATGTACAGTGAGTGTAGTTCTTAAAGTTCCAATCATCAGTGAAAATGTTCCAAAGATTTCTTCTTGATTCTGATATGTCAGAACTTGAAGTCAACTCTGGTTAAATAGATGCCATCGATGTACCTGATGTCTATATGTCAGTCCAAGATAACTTCGGTCTCTGTCTTAAGTAGCGAACATACTAATGTTACACTTGACACGCGGAAAAAGGTTATCGATAAATACGTGGCTATTCAAGAAGTGGGAATGTTTATCGAGAAAGTTCGTGTTTGACATAAAATTGTATATCCCCACATCTGTTCTTAACAAAAAGCATAATTAAATGTAGAGGTAACAGCTGCGTGTGAGTCGGCCTATTTAGTAAAATAGGGTCCCTTGAAGATTCCGGGTTAGATTGGTCTTCAGCAACCTATTCTTGTATGCAGGTCGCTATATAAGTGCCATAATCTTGAACGTGGCGTCAAACAACATTTCACCTCACTTGTGGGAACCGGAAAAAGCCCAATTACACACAAAATGGCAGTTATAAACCCAGTAAACCCAAATCATCAAAAGCCACCAGTTCCCAACCAGACAAATCTATATAAAAAGTTTCAACAAGAAATATTTAACGGTTTTGGAAACAGGAAACGGACGACTGTACATGCTGATCGCTATATCCCAACGTTTCTCAAACCGGGGAGATAATAAATACTTAATACTTAATGACACTGGTGGTTCTGTACACGATGGTGTTGGAGCATTGCGTCGCTAAGGACATGCAGGACGATTAAGTGAGTTTTGTTTTAGGCCGCTTTGAACTGTGTGTCATGCAGTTATATTACGGCGTGGCAACTGAAGTTGACAAACGCCTTTGGTGAATCCCATGACCAGGGATCAATAGTGGTGCTATTCTGGATTCGAACCCACACCTTTGACTACAAAGCTACCGTGCCTTCCAGGGCCCATAGGACTACTACATCACACACTGCTCAATCAATAACAATAGCAATCTAATGACAAGTTCGGGTGGAGTGAGTCCAGGCGCAGTGTCGGCAAATAATAATTCTCAGATTTCATCAGATTGAAGTAGTGTATCGCCTCAAATTATCGCATGGAGGTGGGGTAGTCGGGTAGTTAAAATGTTTGATCATCATGCTGAAGACCTGGTTTCATTTCCCCAAATGGGTACAATGTGTAAAGCACATTTCTGTGCCCCGCCGCGATATTGCTGAAATATCTCTAAAAGAGACGTAATACCAAACTCACTCTCATTATCGCCTGGTGGAAAACACGCTCACTACTGACATATCATTGATTCTCTCCATGGTACGGTGGTACCATGTCTAGACCCAGCTGGTACACATATTGCATAGATGCAATCATGGCTTCATGACATGGGCATAGGTTTCAGTAATGATAAATGTGAATCCAAATCGGGATCAAGCATCACTTTCGGCAGTTCACGTTGCCGTTTGAATGAATCATCAAAAGATAAGTTAGTTGGGTGGTTTGCTGTATAATGCCGCACTCAGCAATATTCCAGCTATATGACGGCGGTCTGTAAATAATCGAGTCTGGACCAGACAATCCAGTGATTGATATCATGAGCATCGATCCACACAATTGGGATCGATGACATGAATCAACCAAGTCAGCGAGCCTGACCACCCGATCTCGTTAGTCGCCTTTTACGACAAGCATGTCACATTTTACGGCAAGCATGGGTTGCTGAAGACCTATTCTACCACGGGTTTTCACGGGTCGACTGACGTCAGTATTAGCTCTGAGGTCGCTTTGTGAAACAGGATGCCATGAAACATGGAAGAGGATCAATTGAGAAATGTATGGTCATGTTGACGTTGAAATTTCACATGGAATGGCTAACTACGAATCGTGATTGTTCCGAGGCTCTTGTTTCAAGTCGTGATTGCAGCCTCACAGTGTCGACCAGGATGTTTTGTCACACATGGCGGTAATACAAACACAGGGAAGTAGTTTTATCTTTGTACGATAGCGTATAACACGCAGGTCTGTTTACCAGGTTTGAAATGTATTTCAGTGACTCTTATCTGCTATACTCATCTTACATCCTGGTATCCGTGTCAAACAGCCAAGCGTCATACACACGGTCTCCGGCACAGGTCCAAGGTGCCACACTCCGTGTCCTGGTGGCCTGTGAGAATTCTCTGATTATAGGTTCAAATCTCATATAGGTTCTGATTATGATTCTTTGTCTGTCAGCACCAATCCCTTTCTCATATGGTAAACCTAAAGAGTAAATGGTTCAGACCTTCAGCTGTTCGGGCTTCTCTGCCACATTATGTCATGCTTGATATTTTGTACATAGTGTGAGTTCAAATGGGCGTTAAAACCTAACTCACTCCGTCATAACACACTATCTCTTCCACTCGTGACCATTACACTCATTGGTATCACCTCATACGGGGTGAGTTAGGAGTTAAATCATGAGTTTGGTATTACGCTGCATTAAAGTGTGTTTCAGTGATATCCCGCTGTGGCAGCTTTAAAAGAGGACAAGAAGCCCATTTCTACTCTTGGAGGTGAAATGTGGTTTAGCACTTTGTTTGTTTGGATGTTTTACGCCGCACTCAGCAATATTCCAGCTACATGTATATGTCGGTGGTCTGTAAATAATCGCGTCTAGACCAGACAATCCAGTGATTGATATGATGAGCATCGATCCACGCTATTGGGATCGATGACATGCTTCAACCAAGGCATCGAGCCTGACCCTCCGATTCCGTTGTTCACTTCTTACGACAAGCATATTCGCCTTTTACAGCAAGCATGGGTTGCTGAAGACCTTTTGTACCCTGCTGTATATCTCGAATGGCCAATACGACATCGTCGCATAATGACCTCTTTAAATCCGGACTGATAGCCCAAGTAAGTGTAACCGATATGAGGTTTAATTTCATGTAAGATCGCTTTGTGGAACAAAACCCTGTTCAACCTCTGAATGGTCTGATCCAGACTTGATTTTTTACAGACCGCCGTCATATAGCTGGAATATTGTTGAGTGCGTCTTTAAACAACAAACAAACAAACGTAAGTCAATGTTTAGCGCTAAGATCGCTTAGTGGAACAAACCCTGTTCAACATCTGGATGGTCTGATGTCTACTCTGTCCTGAAGAGGGAATGCAATATATCACCAGTTTCTTTTGTATTACAGAGGTTTCACATACAATGACCTTCATGTGACGTTTTCACACTTGCTGACTAAATTACATCTTTAATTAATTAACATTGTGTGAGTTGAGGATCCATTCAGATAATAGCAATCACTAGTTTGCCTGTTACGCCATATGGAATCTGTTTCGTCAGATATTTCAGACTGATTATTCTCTGGCGCTGACGTTTTGAATTTGGCATGAAGAAATAAAACTTTGATGTCAACAATTAAGTGAATTGGGTTTAAAAATTAGGTTTAATTTCGTTCTTTTTGCCCTTTCAACGTAATGTGCAGCGTTTACTACAGTGGTGAAACCCACAAACATTGGAATGATTCTGAAAAGGTATTCATGAGGAATATCGGATCCGATCGGTGGCTCCTGACACGTCCAATGGAGACAACTCTGATCCATGATGTCTGCCACACTCAGCAATATGCACAGCGGCATGCACATAATGGAGTCTAGACCAGACAAACAAGTTATTGATATCATAAGCATTGTCAAACAGCTGGATTTTACTGAATGTGATGTTAAAAAGCAAACAGGCAAAAACAGATAACTGTATTGAGTTCGTCATGTGGCTGGCACTCAGTAGTTATCTATTCTCAGTGTATTTATTTCAGCATACAATATACTAACTTCATCCTCATATTTCTGATCAGGTACATTCCGAGTAATGTTAAAGATCTGTGTGGTGAAGATTTCCTCGTCAAATAAGGAAAGTGTGACAAAAAATCCATCTTGAGTATTACCACATTTGATACTCTGATGCTTCGCAGGGTTGTCAGCGATGGTCACAGTTGAGTTGCTGAAACCTGACGGAAACCTGAACCGTCTGTCATATATTTTCTAGACATAATTCCAAAATCTATGTGGCTTGTGGCTTGCAAAGCAAAATCTTTTAATATTGAAGTGTGAACTGGTTAAATTTGTATTGAATTTAGATTCAATCTTTTGATTGGGAGCAGCTTCAGTCTTCATCCAGCCCAATTAAGGTACCAGCTTATGATCTTCTCATATTCGTTGTTATGGATGATAATGCTTGGATTTTGAGATAAACATGATGGAAATATAATGTACACAACAATCTGTATTGATAAATCCTATGTTGTTTGTTGTTTAACGTCGCACTTGGCAATATTCCAGCCATATGACGTCAGTCTGTAAATGATCAAGTCTAGACCAGAAAACCCAATGATCGATATCATGAGCATCGATCTACGCAATTGGGAAACGATAACATGCATCAACCAAGTCAGCGAGGCTGACCACCCGATCCCGTTAGTAGCGTGTTACGGCAAGCATGAATTGCTAAAGAGCTGTTCTCTACCCGGAACTTTACAGTTCATCCTGTGTTGGCAGATGGTGGATTTACACTGATGACTGTTTGCACGAGGCCGACAATAATGATAATATAAGTGAAAAGCTGAAGCAGTTTGAGATTGACAGTTTCATTGACACCCATTGAGATTTGAAGTTTTGTGGAGTCCGGGTACACATCGTGGTCACCTGCTTTGATATCACACCTCTCAGATGTGACACGCCTTTCTGTTTCACATCTGTCATTGGGGCTGATGTGAACTGCCTGGTCTTAACAAACATCCGTCAAATAGCATTGGATCACGAAATACTGACTATTTGTTTGTCAAATTGGGAAACAAATAGACAAAGAGAATAGGGCACATTTTATCAATGGAACAAAACACGTCGTCTATCATGTGTCCACCAGTATTACGTGATAAATGATAACATTACACTTTCCGTATAGAATCTTCCAACTGACAACATGAGGAAGCGACGTGTAGTATATATACTACTCAAAAGAAGTTAAAGAACACCCAATTTGTTCACATGACTACAGGTATTTTGTCATGGCTGGTGCGTATTGCAACACACTGCCTTTCAATTAGGGGTGTTCCATACTACTTCTTTTGAGTAGTATATAACAACATGTGTAGTGATGCGAATCGAGGCTCTGTTACTGAAAAATGAAACTGTAATATGTCACTTGTATTTGTACATGCATACTGCTCCAAGGTTTAAAAGAATACATGTATAGTAAACCTAAATGGTTTGTGTGAAATGCATGTCTTTTCTTTGATGAATGACATATTGGACGGATACCGAAAGAAATGCATTTCGTATAATTGAATTTCCATTTCGTAAACCTATACATTATGGAAAGTGTGTTTATTTGTTTGTTTGTTTTTTAACGCCGCACTCAACAATATTCCAGCTATATGACGGCGATCTGTAAATAATCGAATCTAGACCAGACAATTCAGTGATTGACATCATGAACATCGATCTACGCAATTGGGATACGATGACATGCATCACCCAATTCAGCGAGCCTGACCACAGGCCTTTTACGGCAAGAATGGGTCGCTGAAGACCAATTCTAACCCGAAGCTTCACGATTTTTCGTGAAAGATTTTAATGTTTCTTGTCGTGGTAAAAATATGAAAATTATTAAAAGACAGCTATAATCAGGTCTAACAATCAATAAATGGTCGCTAGCTAACGGCTCCAAATGTCCTAAAGCTAAAAGTAGCTTTATATATTTCTTAGGAAGATATAAACTACACAAGGTCTGGCAGCGTCATTTCTGATATAGAGAAGTGTTTAAACCACCAAGAGGAAGCCTTCTGCGTTAGAGGGATCAAGACACTCCTGTATCTTTGGCAGAAGGGTGTGGACCTCGGAGGGCATTATGTTGAAAAATAGTTAGCAACCACCTCCATCAACTCAGTCCATCATATACTGAACAACAAAAGTTCCTGTGACACTGAATAAGATTGAATGCCAAGTTATGTGTTTTACCAAATCTGAAACAATTTCTGTTTGCAACAGATAAAAGACTCCTGTAAGTGTTCAAATGGTTTAATGGTTAAAAATGCGTGGTTTCATAAAAAGAATATGAACATGCCAAAATGTCAATTTACAAATCAATAGCGTGTGTCTTCACCTCTGGTTTGCGATGCAAGCAACACATCTTCGTCTCATGGAATGGACCAGGCGTCGCACAAAGTCCTGTGGGATATCTGTCCGTATCTGCTGGAGCATGTTTCGAAGTTCCTGGAGTGTCTGTGGAGAAAAAATCATTCCTATATTCCAGGAATCTGGAAAAACACCAGTATCTAGAATTTTATTATACGGGTTTATAAAATTTGTTATACTTTTCAGATATTCAGGTGGTATACCATCCTCACCGCCTGCTTTACCCACTTTTAACCCATTTAAAGATTGTTTAATTTCATTTTCAGTAATTTCACCTGATAAGAGCTGGTCAGTAAAAGGCATATAATTACAATGTTGACATGAATGGGAATCTAAAAAATCCTGAACTGATTTATCAAATTCATTTACATCTCTGTTAAAATCTGGATTCAATAAATTCTTAAAATATCTAAACCAAGTATCAGGGGTTATATCACCTTGTCGTGCGTTACTTCTCAAATAGTGCTTTATAGTATTCCAGAACTCTTTACAATCACTCATATTTGCAGCCTCGGTTAATTTTTTTACTCGTATGTATTTTATACTCATTTTGTTTAGTTTTACACTTCTTTCTGAATTCAGTTTTTGCACATAAATAGTCTTTTAAGTTTTCAAGTCACTCTTGAATGATCTGAAACGATTTAGTAGCATGTATTTCTTAGATTTAAGTTGACAGCACTCTGCATCAAACCATAACGGTTGCTCTTCAGAGGTTTTATTTCTAGACCATCTATAGACTGCCTCCGCCTTTTCCCCACAGTAGATCAGTATATCAGCTAATTTGACTGTATTCGTCTGTTGCCAACGTTGCCATTAACACCAAATGGTGTTTCTTTGCACGTTAAATGGTCTTGCAACATCACGTTGACTCGATCCTGCTTCAAGCATACCAATGGCTCCAAGACGATCATTTTCGGACAGGCGTGGCATTTCTTAATGTTTAATAATTTCATAAAATTGTCGTTTTTCTGAATGGTTGTTGTCAGCACAATGTTAAGCAATGCATATGGAATCCCGTTAACGCACATGTTTTTATACCCATTCTTGGGTTGTGAAATGCATGGGGCTTGCATAGAACTCAGCTTTTGCATGGAGTGCATGCTTTTCTGTAGCAGTTCCGTTTTTGTGACTTGATTCCATACATGTACTACAATATTGAAAACCAAACTTTACTTGTTTGAAAAATACACTAAAATATTGGTGTCACAGGAACTTTGGTTGTTGAGTATAGGTCGGCTCGGACATCTTTATCCACCACTTGCACCTTCCTCCATCACATAACATAACACATGAGTCAGCATGAGCTGAGAGTCATGTGAAAGACGAACACAGATGCAATCTCATAGTGTGACCTACTCCGTGAGATGGTGCTGACCCACAGCGACATGCTGTGCAGTTTATCAGCGCTTATCTTTGCAGTGTAATGATGTTGATGTTACCAGACTCCACCACATCTGTCTGTTATTTAAGTTAAGAACCGTGAAGATCCGGGTTAGAATTGATCTTCAGCAACCCTATGCTTGCCATAAGAGGAGACTGACTTGGTTGATAATTTGATGTTATTGTATCCCAATTGTGTGGATCGTCGCTTATGATGCTAATCACTGGATTGTCTGGTCCACACTAGATTGTTTACAGGCAGGTTTACAGGTCTCGTCTTAAACCAATTCATGTTAAGTCAGTGAGGCGGCTGGGAAGAAGATATCACCATCGCCTTAGGTTGATAAAAGGGGGTCTCATTATAAAAATTATACTCTCTTAAAAAATAAATAAAATGTATTTAAGCAATCCAGCTCTCAATAAAAAGGAATGTCATCATTTCATCAAAAATTAAAGGTAAGGATAATTGTGTTTTAACTTTATTTCGTGAATATGTTCCGAGACATTCTGACACACAAATTGGTTTCCATCTAAAATCTCTCGATAGCTTTAATTTGCTTCAAAGGATTTGTAACGAAGCAGAAGCAAGCAATTCATGGAGAGTTTAACTTCCTAAACATTCTGTTGTTGCTAATGTGGCAGCATCTACCCGTTTGATGTTAATGAAAGCCCTATTCCTATGCGTTTGTGCAAGAAGTAAGGGAACTGCTACTTCAGTGTTGTAATTATGAAAATGTCCCATATTTGGGGAAAATAGTTTGGTTGTCCTTTAATACTTAAATGTAATCATGCATTGTTGTTTAATCGGATTAGAACACAGTGGTGTGGATTAATTCTCCACACTGACATTAAACAGAAAAAGAAGGAACTGTGTACAACGAGAGCTGCATGGATAATGAATATTCATGAAGAGCCAAATTATATCTCTGCCAATCAAACGACCATTCAGCGACTCTGACCTAGAGGGCACATATGCATGTTATTTAACAGACACAGTTCTGGTTGTCAGAACGTTCACCATGGGGTTTCAGTTGAGTGTTCCGCTTCTCTGTTTTGCTGTACTGGCAGTGATGCAGTGTGGTGGCCAAGCACATGAAGAGAGAAGAATGTTTAGTTATTTTCAGCAAATGCTACAAATTACTGAACAGAAAGTAGGTGATATTGGGGACAAACACAGACGGGATATGGAAACACTGAACAGTGGACTTAACAGTCGTATTGAGGAACGCGTCAAGCATCTTTTTCGGAAGTGGGCAGGAATGCCTGAAATACGTAAGTACAACACATTTGGGTGATAATTATAGGAGGGGTGGGCTAAGGAGCCTTTTGGTCGGGTCGGGTCCAAATAAATACTACTTGTTTGCCAGCCTTAGTTAAATCGTTTGAGCTTTTTAGTATTTGATTTATTAGTACAGGGCAGTTTTTGATGTTTTTATTTTGGAGGGCTTGTAGTCCACTGAGCGAGTCGGTAAGTATTAGGATTTTTGTTGTTTTTTAGATTGTTGTTTATGAAGGGCTGAGGCCATGCCCATTAGTTCGGCCGTGAATATTGATTGATTGTTTGGGAGTCGGTAGGAGTGTGTGGCTTTAGTTGGTTGTGTGATGTGGACTCCGAAACCTGTGTGTTTGGAGATCGGATCTGAGGATCCGTCTGTGTAAATGTGACACCAATTTGGCCAATTTTCATGTATGTATGCTAGTGTGGTGGTTTTTGCTATGTTTGGGTTTGTTTGTTTGTTTATTTATTGTGCTAGCTAGTGTTATGTCAATTTTGGTTGTTTTAAGTTTTGGGGTGAAGCTATTTGATTTTTTATTTGGTGTTCATTTAAGTAATTGGTTATTCTTTTGGATATTTGAGTAAGTAGAGGGTGTTTTCGAGCTGGGGCTTGGTTTTTGGGACTGATGTTTTTGTTTATTAGGTTTTGAATTAGGGGGTTGGATTGAGACACGGCCCAGATATTTAGGGTAAATTGTTCCCTACGTAGATTTAGTGGCATTTCTGTTAAGGCCTGGCGTGAAGTGTAGGAGGTGCCATGTTGTGTGCGTGTTATTAGTTTTAGAGCCTGATATTGGATTGAGTCTAGTTTTATGCTTAGGGATTGGTTTAGGGTGTCGTATATGGCACATCCATAGTCTATTTTAGATCTAATTAGCGATATATAGAGTGAGAGGAGGGTGTCTTTGGAGGCCCCCCAGTTTGAGTGAGTTAGGCATCTTAGCGTATTTAGATCTTTGCTACATTTAGTTATTAGATTATTTATGTGAGCGTCCCAGGAGAGATGTTCATCGAAAATTAGTCCTAAGAATTTGTTTTTTCGAATTGGATTGGTTTGTTGTTTAGCTGGAGTTTTGGGGAGGCAGGTTTCATGTTTTTGTGTTTAAATACTATTCCTGTATTTTTTCCGAGTTAAGGGAGAAGCCCCATTTGTCAGCCCATTGCTGTATTTTGTTTAGAGATTTTTGAAGTAGGTTTTTGGGCCGTTTTGATGCTTTTTGTGCGGATCCAGAGGGCTCCATCATCCGCGAATTGAGATGTGTTTATTTTAGGGGATAGGCCCTCGAATAGATCATTTATCATTATATTGAAGAGTGTGGGGCTGAGGATACTGCCCTGGGGAGTGCCATTTTGTAGGGGACATTGGTCCGATAGCGCTTGGTCTATATCCACGGTTATTTTACGATTGTTTAGGAAGTCCTGGATGTAGTTTACTATTTGATCTTTGAGTCATATTTTTGTAGTTTTTGTATTAGCCCGTCGTGCCATACCATTTCGAAAGCTTTGGAGAAGTCGAAGAAGATGCCTGTAGTATATTGTTTGCTGAGTTGTCCTGTTTCAATGTCCTGCTCTAAACGGGCGAGGTTATCTAGTGTTGAGCGGCCAGGAGTGAAGCCACTTTGATCTGTGTTTATGATGTTATTTTGAGTTAGGTAATGTTGTAGTCTGTTTTTAGCCATAGATTCCATTAATTTACATAAGTTTGAAGTTAAGGAAATTGGTCTATAGGAGTTTCCAGGGAGTAGGTACTTGTCCGTTTTGATAGATGAGATTGTATAGTTTAAGTAGTGCCTGGAGTAGTTTAGGGGGGAGTTTTTTAATTATTTGGTAGGAAGTTAGGTCCAATCCTGGGGCTGTGCCCTTTTTCCTGTTTTGGATGACGTAGAGTAGCTCCTCCATTGTGTAAGGGTGGTATGTTTCTAGGTTGTCATTATTTGATTCTTTGGTGGATTTGTTTTCTGTTTTAAGCTTATCTTGAAATTTTAGGCTAAGGTTGTTGTTACTGCTTACGGCCGAAAAGTGGTTGGCGATGTTATTTGACTTTTCGGCGGGGTTTGTTAAATTATTAATGTTAGGTGTTTTTTTTATGACACTTTAAGCCTCTAATGGCGTGGAATTTTAGCCAGACCATTCTGGCGTCTGTACGGTTATTTATTTCTTCACAGAAGTTTTTCGAGTTTCTGGTTTTAGATATTTTGACTAGACTTTGAACTTGGTGGTTTAGTTCGTGAGCTATTTTTAGATGTTTATAGTCGCGTTTGGCTTTATTGAAGGCTGAATTACGTTTAAATCTTGTTTGTTCTATTTCTTCGTTCCACCATGGTACCGTAGGTTTGCATGTTTAAGTTGTTTTAAAAGGGATGGAGGTTTTGGCTGCTTTTGTTATGTAATCTGTTGGGTTTTTACAGTAGATTTCTGGATCATTATTTTCTTATTCGTTTAAATTAGCCTGATTGCAGATCACTTGAAATTGATCCCTGTTAGCTTGGTTATAACGGAATTTTGGTTCTTGATTTTCTGTTTGTATTGGTACGTTTGTGTTTTCCTATGGTTATGTTTATGGGGAAGTGATCACTACCTAGTGGGACTTCGTGTACTTCCTATTGAGTACTCTGGGCTAGATCTGCGGTGCATATAGTTAGGTCGATAGCCGACATTTTAACCTTATCGTACTTCGTGGGTTGGTTGTTATTTAGGAGTATTAGGTCGTTTGTTTCTATCCATTTGGATATTAGTTTTCCATGATTATCTATTTTATCATTTATGCTCCTGATTGACCGTGTCCGTCATTTTTGTAGATAGAGGAATTACGTAACGTGGTGTAGGGTCAGTGACCCAAATACATGTACATAGGTAACATCCGGCAACGTAAGGAGGTGTTAATTGACATTTATAGGTAGCACTGGGCAAGAAGGGTCCTGCCCGGAGGGAGCCAATAATTAGAGGGGACACGCCGAATGTATGTTGTATGGAAAGAGGATAGAATTTCGGTGCACTTCGGAAACAAATTGAAACAATTAGGTATTTTGGATAAATGGAGTTTCAAAGAAAAGTATTGAAATGGTTTGCACTATAACAAAACTAGGTTAAAAAAGGCAGGGTTCGCTTAGCTCAAATGTAGGGTTCATTTCCGGAACATTACTCCTACACGGTAATTTTGTCATTCAGTTTTTGTGTTTTATACAGATACCTAATGGAGGCAAGATTCCATTGCACTGCATTCCCAAGAGTATAGATGTTTTCCCGACAGAAGGCGGTAGTTTAGAGAGAGTTTTTCATATCTTCTTGTGTCCCTGGGTATTCAAAAGTATCCATTGTGTCGTACACATCAAACTCGGTCATTGTCCTACCTCGGTAGGTGTCGTGTTCATCTGTACTTCATATGAATATTCATGTTGATTCACACGTTTCATGTAAGGCTGCGCACCAGAGCTTCATACGAGGCTGACAATAATTCGTAGATTCAATACAGACCAGTAGGAACGGAGATTAAAAAAGGGCTAAGGTTGAAAAAGATGCACACAAACACATCTCATTTGTTTTATGTTGACATATGTTGAATTTATATCCGCGCTATTTCAAATGTACTGACAGTGAAACTTAATTTTTTCCCTGTAGTCTTCATTGTTCCCTTATTCGTTTCCCTCAATATATATAACATCTTGGGACAATATGATCTTTGTTCATGTCTTTCAATACCACTTGAGGGACTTCGTACAGATTAATTAAGTCACAGCTTTCTAATGCATAATGCATCCTCATATGAGTTTAAATCAATGGTAACGCCAATGTAATCTCTGTATATGTATCCGACCTGGGACATGAAAGAGAAAGCATTTAAAAATATATTGATCTACTTTCTGAGCATGTGTGTTAGACTCATTAGTTAACACAGTCTCTTCGCCAGTGGTAATGTTTTCTTCAAGGGGGTACGGGTGGCCCAGTCATCTAAGCGCTAAAGTGCAGAATTGCGTCCCTTGGGCACGCCAGAAACTAACGAGCGTGGGTTCGAATCCCGGCGATTATACAACTGTAAGGCGCAAGAAGGTTAACAGACCATTACCATCTCAACCTACCCTATGATCTACCTATTCACTGCTGGGTGTACAGCGGTATATTTGGAAATAAGTCAGTTGCCGTTGGAGAAAACCCAGGTGTCAGGCGATGACAGATTAACTGCAGTAATATGAAAGAATGGGTTGGTTCTTAATTTCTTTTCAGTTTGTTTGTTTGTTTGTTGTTTAACGCCGCACTCAGCAATATTCCAGCTATATGACGGCGGTCTGTAAATAATCGAGTCTGGGACAGACAATCAAGTGATTGACATCATAAGCATCGATCCACGCAGTTGAGATACGATGACATGCATCAACCAAGTCAGCGAGCCTGACCATTCTTTTGAGTAGAATATCTAAAGTTTTAAAGTAGTTTTCATTTACGTGCTTCATGTAACTGTGACGTGTTTCTAATTATGAAGAACACTTTAATATTACAATGATTTTCGTCTGGCACAGCTATCTACTGCCCATATCCAGTGTTATCTGATAAGCTATTGGAGACATCCTGCAAAGGAGTATACACGGAGGGTATGGCGTGTGAGCTCAAGTGCCCAATGGCCATCCACCTGATTGGGCCTAGAATCATCAGATGCACCCGGCCTGCAAGTGGCTATACTGGCTACTGGGACGCGGGAGATGGAGAGCCACGGTGTAAAAGTAAGTACAACCAAGAAAGGCTATTGATTATTACTTTCGTAGCATCGGGGATTTAGGATATTATTTGAACAGCAAATGCTGTGTGAAAGGTACTGCTTTGCATTTCAGTGATTGTATAACCGAAATATACGGTGGCCCATCCCCGCCACTGGTGAGATCATTTTCCCCTGTATACCTTTATATCATTAAAAAATGATCTCACCAGTGGAAGTATCCGGCGGCTGCCAGAAAAGTATTTGGCGGCCGCCAGATATAATTTAGAGGCATATAGACACGAATGCTAAATAGTGAAAATTAGCGTCGCGATTTAATATCTTATGGCTTTGAGATTAATCCAGCAGGTGGGGCTATATATTTCGTTATTTTGAAGTTGAATGGTTCAAATGAAACAGTCGATTTGAGGGCCGGATCATCACGAAGGCTAATATTTTTAGAAAAGTAATTATTTCCCGGTCACTGTCGGTAGGCATTCATGCTAAATGCTGAAGTCGAGGCAGGGGAACAACAAGTAACGTTTTTTGGTAAGAAGGGACCGGGGATAGAACCTGCGAAATTCAGCTCTGCGGGCAGACGCTCTATCCACTGGACCACGGAGGCGGGCAAATAGTATCAAACGTATTTAGCAAAGACCCCCAATAGTCCAGGCTGATAGTCCGCCCGTGACCTCGGAAGCTTCAATCATTGCTCATACCTTCGTAAAATGTCATTACCTCGCTCTCATTGGTTTATGTTGTAGAAGCAACATGTCCACCATTGCGTGCACCCAACAATGGCGCTCTTGTTTGTGACAAATGGAGCGGCGGTATGATCTGCCAGATCCACTGCCGCGAAGGCTATGATATTCAAGACAATATTATCACTCTGGTCTACATCTGCTCATCTAATGGTGTTTGGATTGAACAACATGTACCAGATTGTACATGTAAGTATAAACATGTTTACTAAATTATGACAACGATAGACCTAAATGAGATATGTCTCCTCATGAGGTAATGAATGGATGTTTCTGTATCAGGCGTTCAGAAACACGATATGTCCTGTTGTGGAAGTTGAATAGAGACAGGATATAAGCTTTAATTATACATGTATATATGACGTCTTACGTATCCTATACTCGTACTGATTACAAATGGAAAGAAAAAGAATTCCATGTTTCAATGAGTGAAATCCCAAACTTTTTATATATACGGCGCGTCAGTTTGATGTGGAAGGAAAGACCAACGTGATGCTGGTCTTAGACGGATACCACTTTGGCGAAACCCACGGGCATGGTGAAACCAACGAGCACGGGTATGGAGCTGACAAATCTGGACACATAATCAGAGCGAACCGATATTCGAACCCACAATCATCTTTTTCTGACACGTAAAGGGGCGCAACTCTGCGCGGCGCATTGGACGTCTAGGCTACCATATCACAGATTTATGGTAGAAAGTTCTTTTCGTAAGGAATATCATCAAAAGACATTTTTTTATTTTCAGATCGTGAGCATGGCGAGCGATCAAGGATGCCGGAGAATTACTATTTTACAGGACAGTGCCATCTCGCTCATCCAGAAGTGAAGAAATCATTTTTGGACTACGCAGAGGCTCGTCATATGTGCCCAATTCGTGCACATTGCACTGTGGAAAACGTGGAGATAAAGTGTGGGGATGAAGATGAAGATGAATATGATGATTGGATCGATTAATCACCAACACGTGTGTCAAATATGTAAATGTGTGTCAAATATCTTTTTAATGGTATGGCATAATACACATATCACCTGCATGGCAAAATTCACATCATATTTTTAATTGTTTGAAAATTCTAACACACAATGTATCAATGAGGGAAATAATCTCATTCAGATAAATGAAGTACAGGTTGGTGGATATTCTGTATCTTCAAGAAAAATAATTTCAGTCAAAAGCAATTGTCATGGACTCTTGTTAATATGCACGCTTCTGGAAATATTAAACCTGTCTTTGCTGCTCGTGATTGGTTCTTGATCTTTAAAATGGGCGGGCGAAAATAAACCCACATACAATACTTCATATTAGATCGAGCTCGAACTCAAGATTTGTTATTGGGTTGTTCAGTAGTCCGGCTTCTGACGTAAAACAAAATGGAATGGGTGATCAAGTCAATGTACAGTTAGTGTAGTTCTCAAAGTTCCCATCATCAGTGAAAATGTTCCAAAGATTTCTACTTGATTCTGATATGTCAGAACTTGAAGTCAACTCTGGTTAAATAGATGCCATCGATGTATCTCATCAAACTCCAAACTCCATATGTCAGTCCAAGATAACTTCGGTCTCTGTCTTAAGAAGACTGTCTTTAGCGAAAATACTAATATTACACTTGGCACGCGGAAAAAGGGTTATCGATAAATACGTGGCTATTCAAGAACTGAGAATGGTGTGTTTATCGAGAAAGTTCGTGTTTGACAAAAAATTGGATATCCCCACGTCTGCTCTTAAAAAAAAGCATCATTAAATGTAAAGGTAACAGCTGTGGGTGAGTCGACCTATTTGGTAAAAAAGGGTCCCGTGGAGATTCCGGGTTCGATTGGTCTTCAGCAACCTATTCTTGTAAGAGGCGACTAAAGGGATCGGGTGGTCAGGCTCGCTGATTTAGTTGATGCAATTGCGCACATCGATGCTCATGATGTCAGTCACTGGATTGTCTGGCCCAGACTCGATTATTTACAGACTGCCGTCATATAGCTGGAATATTGCTGAGTGTGGCGTTCAACAACAAACAAACAAAACATTTAGAATATAAATAAACGTCGGATTAGTTTTTTTCAGTGAAATAGTCACAACTGAATGGGCAGAATGTGGGGCAAAGTTACCAGTACATTGAATATTCCTACATTTGATAGTAAGCTTACGCATTCTGTAAATTATACACTGTAGAAATCCCACCTTTTGTCCCGTTTGAGTAAGATAAGTAATGCCCTCCCAACCGTGCCATTTATTTATACAAATATGAAACGCTCTGTTCACCTTGACCGCCTCCGTGGTCTAGCGGATAGAGTGTCTGCCCGGAATAGAATGCCGTTGGTTCGATCCACTGGCCGCTTCATATCAAAAGACGTTAAAGTATGGTACTGCCTGGCGCTCGGCTTTAAGGGGATAAGACAAGACTCGGCCCAGAGTCAGTATAATGTGTTTAATGTGAGAGCGACATGGTATCTCAATGTATTAGCATTATAAAACCGGGGTAATTCTGGAGTAGCCGCACGCACGCACACACACACACACACACACACACACACACACACACACACACACACACACACACACACGTGCCATAATCTTGAACGCGACATCAAACACCATTTCACCTCACTTGCGGGAGCTGGAAAAAGTCCAATTACACACAAAATAGCAATTTTATAAACACAGTTAAAGAATAAAAATCCTAAATCATCAAAAGCAACCAGTTCCCAACCAGACAAATCTATATAAAAAGTTTCAACAAGAAATATTTAAGGTTTTTGGAAACAGCAAACGGACGACTGGACATGCTGATCGCTATATCCTCCCATTTCTCAAACCGGGGAGATAATAAAAATCTCATGCTTTTATACTTAGTGACACTGGTGGTTCTGTACACTAAGCTTTGCGACATGCAGGACGATTAAGTGAGTTTTGTTTTAGGCCGCTTTGAACTGTGTGTCATGCAGTTATATTACGGCGTGGCAACTGAAGTTGACAAACGCCTTTGGTGAAGCCCACGACCAGGGATCAATAGTGGTGCTATTCTGGATTCGAACCCACACCTTTGACTACAAAGCTACCGTGCCTTCCAGGGCCCATAGGACTACTACATCACACACTGCTCAATCAATAACAATAGTAATCTAATGACAAGTTCGGGTGGAGTGAGTCCAGGCGCAGTGTCGGCAAATAATTATTCTCAGATTTCATCAGATTGAAGTAGTGTATCGCCTCACATTATCGCATGGAGGTGGGGTAGTCGGGTAGTTAAAATGTTTGATCATCATGCTGAAGAAGTGGTTTCATTTCCCCAAATGGGTACAATGTGTAAAGCACATTTCTGTGTCCCCCGCCGCGATATTGCTGAAATATCTCTAAAAGAGACGTAATACCAAACTCACTCTCATTATCGCCTGGTGGAAAACACGCTCACTACTGACATATCATTGCTTCTCTCCATGGCGGTGATTTCTGTGTAAATATATGTTCATACATCACATGTCAAGACCCAGCTGGTTCACATATTGCATAGATGCAATCATGGCTTCATGACATGGGCATAGGTTTCAGGAATGATAAATGTGAATCCAAAACGGGATCTAGCATCACTTTCGGCAGTTCACGTTGCCGTTTGAATGAATCATCAAATGATAAGTTGGTTGGTTTGTTGGTTTGTTGTATAACGCCACGCTCAGCAATATTCCAGCTATATGAGGGCGGTCTGTAAATAATCGAGTCTGGACCAGACAATCCAGTGATTGATATCATGAGCATCGATCCACGCAACTGGGATCGATGACATGAATCAACCAAGTCAGCGAGCCTGACCACCCGATCCCGTTAGTCGCCTTTTACGACAAGCATGTCGCCTTTTAAGGCAAGCATGGGTTGCTGAAGACCTATTCTACCACGGGTTTTCACGGGTCGACTGACGTCAGTATTAGCTCTGAGGTCGCTTTGTGAAACAGGATGCCATGAAACATGGAAGAGGATCAATTGAGAAATGTATGGTCATGTTGACGTTGAAATTTCACATGGAATGGCTAACTACGCATCGTGATTGTTCCGAGGCTCTTGTTTCAAGTCGTGATTGCAGCCTCACAGTGTCGACCAGGATGTTTTGTCACACATGGCGGTAATACAAACACAGGGAAGTAGTTTTATCTTTGTACGATAGCGTATAACACGCAGGTCTGTTTACCAGGTTTGAAATGTATTTCAGTGACTCTTATCTGCTATACTCATCTTACATCCTGGTATCCGTGTCAAACAGCCAAGCGTCATACACACGGTCTCCGGCACAGGTCCAAGGTGCCACACTCCGTGTCCTGGTGGCCTGTGAGAATTCTCTGATTATAGGTTCAAATCTCCTATAGGTTCTGATTATGATTCTTTGTCTGTCAGCACCAATCCCTTTCTCATATGGTAAACCTAAAGAGTAAATGGTTCAGACCTTCAGCTGTTCGGGCTTCTCTGCCACATTATGTCATGCTTGATATTTTGTACATAGTGTGAGTTCAAATGGGCGTTAAAACCTAACTCACTCCGTCATAACACACTATCTCTTCCACTCGTGACCATTACACTCATTGGTATCACCTCATACGGGGTGAGTTAGTAGTTAAATCATGAGTTTGGTATTACGCTGCATTAAAGTGTGTTTCAGTGATATCCCGCTGTGGCAGCTTTAAAAGAGGACAAGAAGCCCATTTCTACTCTTGGAGGTGAAATGTGGTTTAGCACTTTGTTTGTTTGGATGTTTTACGCCGCACTCAGCAATATTCCAGCTACATGTATATGTCGGTGGTCTGTAAATAATCGCGTCTAGACCAGACAATCCAGTGATTGATATGATGAGCATCGATCCACGCTATTGGGATCGATGACATGCTTCAACCAAGGCATTGAGCCTGACCCTCCGATTCCGTTGTTCACTTCTTACGACAAGCATATTCGCCTTTTACAGCAAGCATGGGTTGCTGAAGACCTATTGTACCCTGCTGTATATCTCGAATGGCCAATACGACATCGTCGCATAATGACCTCTTTAAATCCGGACTGATAGCCCAAGTAAGTGTAACCGATATGAGGTTTTATTTCATGTAAGATCGCTTTGTGGAACAAAACCCTGTTCAACCTCTGAATGGTCTGATCCAGACTTGATTTTTTACAGACCGCCGTCATATAGCTGGAATATTGTTGAGTGCGTCTTTAAACAACAAACAAACAAACAAAACTGACGTAAGTCAATGTTTAGCGCTTAGATCGCTTAGTGGAACAAACTCTGTTCAACATCTGGATGGTCTGATGTCTACTCTGTCCTGAAGAGGGAATGCAATATATCACCAGTTTCTTTTGTATTACAGAGGTTTCACATACAGTGACCTTCATATGACGTTTTCACACTTGCTGACTAAATTACCTCTTTAATTAATTAACATTATGTGAGTTGAGGATCCATTCAGATAATAGCAATCACTAGTTTGCCTGTTACGCCATATGGAATCTGTTTCGTCAGATATTTCAGACTGATTATTCTCTGGCGCTGACGTTTTGAATTTGGCATGAAGAAATAAAACTTTGATGTCAACAATTAAGTGAATTGGGTTTAAAAATTGGGTTTAATTTCGTTCTTTTTGCCCTTTCAACGTAATGTGCAGCGTTTACTACAGTGGTGAAACCCACAAACATTGGAATGATTCTGAAAAGGTATTCATGAGGAATATCGGATCCGATCGGTGGCTCCTGACACGTCCAATGGAGACAACACTGATCCATGATGTCTGCCACACTCAGCAATATGCACAGCGGCATGCACATAATGGAGTCTAGACCAGACAAACAAGTTATTGATATCATAAGCATTGTCAAACAGCTGGATTTTACTGAATGTGATGTTAAAAAGCAAACAGGCAAAAACAGATAACTGTATTGAGTTCGTCATGTGGCTGGCACTCAGTAGTTATCTATTCTCAGTGTATTTATTTCAGCATGCAATATACTAACTTCATCCTCATATTTCTGATCAGGTACATTCCGAGTAATGTTAAAGATCTGTGTGGTGAAGATTTCCTCGTCAAATAAGGAAAGTGTGACAAACAATCCATCTTGAGTATTACCACATTTGATACACTGATGCTTCGCAGGGTTGTCAGCGATGGTCACAGTTGAGTTGCTGAAACCTGACGGAAACCTGAACCGTCTGTCATATATTTTCTAGACATAATTCCAAAATCTATGTGGCTTGTGGCTTGCAAAGCAAAATGTTTTAATATTGAAGTGTGAACTGGTTAAATTTGTATTTAATTTAGATTCAATCTTTTGATTGGGAGCAGCTTCAGTCTTCATCCAGCCCAATTAAGGTACCAGCTTATGATCTTCTCATATTCGTTGTTATGGATGATAATGCTTGGATTTTGAGATAAACATGATGGAAATATAATGTACACAACAATCTGTATTGATAAATCCTATGTTGTTTGTTGTTTAACGTCGCACTTGGCAATATTCCAGCCATATGACGTATGTCTGTAAATGATCAAGTCTAGACCAGAAAACCCAATGATCGATATCATGAGCATCGATCTACGCAATTGGGAAACGATAACATGCATCAACCAAGTCAGCGAGGCTGACCACCCGATCCCGTTAGTAGCGTGTTACGGCAAGCATGAATGGCTAAAGAGCTGTTCTCTACCCGGAACTTTACAGTTCATCCTGTGTTGGCAGATGGTGGATTTACACTGATGACTGTTTGCACGAGGCCGACAATAATGATAATATAAGTGAAAAGCTGAAGCAGTTTTATTGACACCCATTGAGATTTGAAGTTTTGTGGAGTCCGGGTACACATCGTGGTCACCTGCTTTGATATCACACCTCTCAGATGTGACACGCCTTTCTGTTTCACATCTGTCATTGGGGCTGATGTGAACTGCCTGGTCTTAACAAACATCCGTCAAATAGCATTGGATCACGAAATACTGACTATTTGTTTGTCAAATTGGGAAACAAATAGACAAAGAGAATAGGGCACATTTTATCAATGGAACAAAACACGTCGTCTATCATGTGTCCACCAGTATTACGTGATAAATGATAACATTACACTTTCCGTATAGAATCTTCCAACTGACAACATGAGGAAGCGACGTGTAGTATATATACTACTCAAAAGAAGTTAAAGAACACCCAATTTGTTCACATGACTACAGGTAATTTGTCATGGCTGGTGCGTATTGCAACACACTGCCTTTCAATTAGGGGTGTTCCATACTACTTTTTTTGAGTAGTATATAACAACATGTGTAGTGATGCGAATGGGGGCTCTGTAACTGAAAAATGAAACTGTAATATGTCACTTGTATTTGTACATGCATACTGCTCCAAGGTTTAAAAGAATACATGAATAGTAAACCTAAATGGTTTGTGTGAAATGCATGTCTTTTCTTTGATGAATGACATATTGGACGGATACGGAAAGAAATGCATTTCGTATAATTCAGTTTCCATTTCGTAAACCTATACATTATGGAAAGTGTGTTTATTTGTTTGTTTGTTGTTTAACGCCGCACTAAGCAATATTCTAGCTATATGACGGCGATCTGTAAATAATCGAATCTAGACCAGACAATTCAGTGATTTACATCATGAGCATCGATCTACGCAATTGGGATACGATGACATGCATCACCCAATTCAGCGAGCCTGACCACACGATACCGGTAGTCGCCTTTTACGGCAAGAATGGGTTGCTGAAGACCAATTCTAACCCGGATCTTCACGATCTTTCGTGAAAGATTTTAATGTTTCTTGTCGTGGTAAAAATATGAAAATTATTAAAAGACAGCTATAATCAGGTCTAACAATTTATAAATTGTCCCTTGCTAATGCCTTCAAATGTCCTAAAGCTAAAAGTAGCTGTATATATTTCTTTAGGAGATATTAACTACACAAGGTCTGGCAGCGTCATTTCTGACATAGAGAAGTGTTTAAACCACCAGGAGGAAGCCTTATGCGTTAGAGGGATCAAGACACTCCTGTATCTTTGGCAGAAGTGTGTGGACCTCGGGGGCAATATGTTGAAAAATAGTTAGCAACCACCTCCATCAACTCAGTCCATCATATATTGAACATCAAAAGTTCCTGTGACACTGAATAAGATTGAATGCCAATTTATGTTTTTTTACCAAATCGGAAACAATTTCGGTTTGCAACAGATGAATGACTCCTGTAAGTGTTCAAATGGTTTGATTTGCCATATTGTCATCAGAAAATGCGTGATTTCATAAAAAAACATGAACATGCCAAAATGTCAATTTACAAATCAATAGAGTGTGTGTTCACCTCTGGTTGCGATGCAAGCAACACTTCTCCGTCTCATGGAATGGACCAGGCGTCGCACAAAGTCCTGTGGGATATCTGTCCGTATCTGCTTGAGCATGTTTCGAAGTCACTGGATTTTCTGTGGAACACGTGTTTGACGTCGAAGGCGCCGATCCATCTCATCCCACATGTGCTTGATTGGTGAGAGATCAGGGGAGCGAGCCGGCCAGGGGATGGCATTCACGTTGTTTTGTTGAAGAGAATCCTGAACAAGTCGAGCAATATGAGACCGGGCGTTGTCATGTTGAAAGGTAATGCCTGGGCCGTGACGACGCAAAAACGGTAAAACAACAGGGCCGATGATCTCGTCGCGATAGCGCTGTCCATTGAGATTTCCCTCTACCACAATCAAACGGGTCCTCTGTCTTGCTGTAATCCCAACCAATACCATAACGCTGCCGCCCCCGAACCGATCCTCTTCCATGACACAATGATTGACGTAACGTTCACCTCGACGTCGGTACACTCGAATCCGTCCATCGCTGTGGCTGGGGTGAAATCGAGACTCGTCGGTGAAAAGAACTTCTGCACCACTGTACTTGTAGACGTGCTTGACGGTGGTTTCCTGTCAAAATGTGACGTCTGGCGGGTCTTCTGGCGACAATCCCTGCACATCTGAGGCGGCGACGTACGGTTTATGAAGGTATCCAGTTGTCTTGTGGATTATCGGTTGTGCGTGGCCTGCCACTCCGAGGATGGTCTCTGACTGCATTCGTCTGTTGCCAACGTTGACATTAACACCCAAATGGTGTTTCTGTGGACGTTAAATTGTCTTGCATCATCACGTTGACTCGATCCTGATTCAAGCATACCAACGGCCCGCAGACGGACAGAAGTGGCATGTCGTAATTTTGTTGTTGTTCTGGGTGGTTGCTGTCAGCACGATGCTAAACAATGCATATGGAATCCCGTTAACGCACATGTTTTTTATACCCATTCTTTGGTAGTGAAATGTATTGGGCTTGCATAAAAGTCAACTTTGCATAGAATGCATGCTTTTTTCTGTAGCAGTTGCGGTTTTGTGACTTGATTCCATACATGTACATGTACTGCCATATTGAGAACCAAACTTTACTTGTTTGAAAAATAGGCTAAAATATTGGTGTCACAGGAACTTTTGTTGTTGAGTATAGTTCGGCTCGGACGTCTTCATCCACCACTTAGACCTTCCTCCATCACATAACTGTGCGAGTCAGCATGAGGTGAGGGGTCATGTGAAAGACGATCATAGATGCAATATCATAGTGTGACCTACTTAGTGAGATGGTGCTGACCCACAGCGACATGCTGTGCAGTTTATCAGCGCTTATCTTTGCAGTGTAATGATGTTGGCGTTACCAGACTCCACCACATCTGTCTGTTATTTAAGTTTAGAACCGTGAAGATCCGGGTTAGAATTGATCTTCAGCAACCCTATGCTTGCCATAAGAGGAGACTGACTTGGTTGATATATTGTATCCCAATTGTGTGGATCGATGCTTATGATGCTAATCACTGAATTGTCTGGTCCACACTAGATTGTTTACAGGCCCCTGTCTTATAGCTGGAATAATGCCGAGTGTTCAAATCAAAGGTCTCGTCTTAAACCAATTCATGTTGAGTCAATGAGGTGGCTGGGAAGAAGATATCACCATCACTTAGGTTGTTTAAAGGGGGTCTCATTTGAAAAAATATACTCTCTTCAAATGTATGAAAGCAATTTTATCCAGGTTTCCATGAGAAAGGAATGTCATCATTTCATCAAAAATTAAACGTAGTGTTTTAACTTTATTTCGTGAATATGACACACAAACGGACACACAAATTGGTTTCCATCTAAAATCTCTCAATAGCTTCAACTTGCTTCAAAGAATTTGTAACGAAGCAAAAGTGATCAATTCATGGAGACTTTAACTTCCTGATAATTGTGCTGTTGCTAATGTGTCAGCATCTACCCGTTTGATGTTAATGAAAGCCCTATTCCCATGCGTTTGTGCAAGAAGTAAGGAACCTGCTACTACGGTGTTTTAATTATGCAAATGTCCCATATTTTGGGAAAATAATTTGGTTGTCCTTTAAAACTTAAATGTAATCATGCAGTGTTGTTTAATCGGAATAGAACACAGTGGTGTGGATTAATTCTCCATACTGACATTTAACAGAAAAAGAAGGAACTGTGTACCTACAACGAGAGCTGCATGGATAATGAATATTCATGAATAGTCAAATTATATCTCTGCGAATCCCGACCATTCAGCGACTCTGCTTCTGACCTAGAGGGCACATATGCATGTTATTTAACAGCCACAGTTCTGGTTGTCAGAACGTTCACCATGGGGTTTCAGTCGAGTGTTCCACTTCTCTGTTTTGCTGTACTGGCAGTGATGCAGTGTGGTGGCCACACAAAAGATGAGAGGAGAATGTTTAGTAATTTTCAGAAAATGCTACAAATTACTAAACAGAAAGTAGATGCTGTTGGGGACAAACAGAGACGGGATATGGAAACACTGAATAGTGGACTTAACAGTCGTATTGAGGAGCGCGTCAAGCATCTCTTTCGGAAGTGGGCAGGAGTGCCTGAAATACGTAAGTACAACACAATTGTCATTCCATGACAGATTAACTGCAGTTATATGAAAGAAAGGGTTGGTCCTTAATTTCTTTTGAGTTTGTTTGTTTGTTGTTTAACGCCGCACTCAGCAAAATTTCTAGCTATATTACGGCGGTCTGTAAATAATCAAGTCTGAACCAGACAATGCAGTGATTGATATCATGAGCATCGCTCCAAGCAATTGCTTGGTTGCTTGGTTGGTTGTTTAAAGCCGCACTCAGCAACATTCCAGCTATATGACGGTGGTCTGTAAATAATCGAGCCTGGACCAGACAATCCAGTGATCGACATCATGAGCATCGATCCACGCAGTTGAGATACGATGACATGCATCAACCAAGTCAGCGAGTCTGACCATTCTTTGAGAAGAATATCTAAGGTTTTAAAATAGTTTTTATTTACGTGTTTCATGTGACTGTTACGTGTTTCCTGTTATGAAGGACACTTTCATATTACAATGATTTTCGTCTGGCACAGCTATCTACTGCCCATATCCTGTGTTATCTGATAAGACCTTGGAGATGTCCTGTAAAGGACCATTCACGGAGGGTACGGTGTGTGAGCTCAAGTGCCCAATGGCCATCCGCCTGATTGGATCTTCTATCATCACATGCACCCGGCCTGCAAGTGGCTATGCTGGCTACTGGGATGGAGATGGAGAGCCACAGTGTAAAAGTAAGTACAACCAAGAAAGGCTACTGATTATAACGTTCGTAGCATTGGGGATTTAGGTTATTCGCTGTGCAGAGTTGCGTCCCTTGGGCACGCCAGAAACCTATGATAGTGGGTTTGAATCCCCCGAGTATGTTTCTGGATTTGTCAGCACCATACCCGTGATCGTGGGTTTTACCGAAGTGGTAAACGTCAGAGACCTGCATCGTTTAGGGCTTTCCTCCCACATTAAGCTGACACGCAGCGATATAACTGAAATAATGTTAATAGTGACGTTAAACCCCACTCACTCATTTAAAGAAGTACTGGCTTAATGTTGGGGTTCCACTTCATTTCGAAAACTCCACTTATGAATAGATAGATTAGATTTCTGGATGACTGGCTCGCTAAGAAACAATTTTTACAATTAACATAAATAGGCTTACATGAGGAAGCGTTGAGAGGTAAAGATTTAGAGCTGGAGTAGTCGGTGGAATTTCGTACTGTAGGAAAATACTCATTCGAAAGCTCTACTGGGAGACACAAATGCCAAATAGTGAAAAGCAGCCTCGCGATTTAATATCTTATGGTTATGAGATTACTTCAGCAGGTGGCGCAACATATTTCGTTATTTTGAAGTTGGATGGTTCAACTTCTCAATTACAATTAAACCAAGAATTTGGAAATTATTCCATTTTGATTGGTCAAGCAGAGGTATCAAATCACAGTAACCACCTCTGAAACAGTTGATTTGACGGCCGGACCACCGCGAAAGCTAATATTTTTAGAAAAGTAATTATTTCAGTCACTGTCGGTGGGCATTTGTAAACAATTAAATGTACAATTGAATATACTACAATACTACAATATTCATAGTAAGTGTGACAATACATTTTGGGCAGAAATCACGATAGAAATCGCTAAGAGAGTATATTTCAGGTAATAAGGACCAAAGAGAGAAGGAGAGAGCTTGCAACTTGGTGCTTTTATATACGAGTTCAATTCCAAAATCCAATTAACACGGTTAAATCTACAGGTAACCTAGCTCTACTTTGAAAACACAGTATGTGTATATATTAATTGTAGCCACGTTTTAGCGTGTATGCTTCAAACCATGCTTGTAATGCATGGTGATTTCACAAACCTCCATCGGGCAGAACAAGTATTACATAATCCACTTCCACAATTATTTTTATCAAAGGTGAAAAGTGAAGTGGAATTGGTGTTAACGTTGCGTTCAAGATTATTGCACTTCCATAGGGACGTGTATGTCTATATGCGTGTGTGTGTGTGTGTGTGTGTGTGTGTGTGTGTGTGTGTTGTGTGTGCTGGCCCACCACTGAGATACCATGCCGCAGTTTAACATGGATACTCCACTTAGACACTGTATGCTGACTCCGTGCCTTCCAGTACTTGCTTTATCCCCTAAATGCCGAACGCGAGGCAGGGCAACAACAAGTATTCTACCATGACATTGATGAATGCTTGCTTCTGGTTAAAAAGAGGTTTCCTTTTTGTTACGGAAACCCCTCTCAAATATATTAAGCCTTGTCACAAAAAAACGTGCGTATGAATAAATAGATAGCCTACATATCGATTCATAGAAAACGGCTGCCGATCGATCACCCATATGAACTGTAAAACGTATATACATTTCCTCTAATAAGAGCTGGGTCTCTAATACCAGCCAGGGTTCTGATACACGCCGAGGCAAGGGCTATCGCGAAATTAACAGACGGCATAGCGTCAAATAGAGGAAATATGGTAGTTTGATGTCGGATGTTTTCGGCGTTGGCTGGGCCGCAACCCTGACTGCTTCGATGATGACATTAAAAGAATTAACAAAAGCATATCTTTTGCATACAGATGAAATGTTTATGAAAATGTTAGGGAAATGTTCTATGATGACGAGAATCGGAACAATTTAAGCTATTTTAACATTGAAACAACCGTGAATGAAAGTAAAATATTACATTATACAAAATTGTTTGAAAAAACTTCATTCATCACAAACTGTTGTTTACAAACCATTTTGTAATCGATATTCGTCGCTATCTACGTCAACCACCATCGTAAGGATTTGGCAGAAGAGGATTTTGAAATTCCATTCACTCAGAAAACACTTGTCCATTCGAAAATCCACGAAATCAATGTCCCTACATCTTTGAAGTCAAACTTGATGAAATTCATTTCAGAACACGCACAATTAAGAAAATCATACACGACCCACTATATCTGGGCCACGAATGTCTCATTCCATTCACACTCTGGCTTTGGAATTCATGAAATCTTGAAATTGAAATGTTCTGAGATAGGCCCTACCTCGTGTAAAAAATGTCCGGCTCGTCTGCAGGCTAAAAAGCGGCTGTTCAGTCATACTCAGTTCCACTGGTAATCATATTGTACCAGCAGGCTCGATCATTCCCAGTAAATCTACGGGTTAATGTTGAACCACATCATAGATCGGGGTTGTCATCTTGCTTACGGAGCAACGGAGAATGTAAACACAAGATTGTAAGCCATTGACAGCTGCGAGGTGTGAGTAACCGTGATGAAGGTCAAGTTCTGCCACATACAAGTTCGGGATGGAGAGGCATTTATTTTGATGTTATTATTGTTTACTGGGGGTAATTGCTAACACTTACATATGTTAAATGTATAATAGAATAATATAATTCAAAAAGTTTGTTGTAGAAATGTATTCGTTTAGCATTTTAAGACCTTTTTCTACAACCTGTCATCCCTGCAATAGAAATGATGGCATGTTCGATTTCCAAGAAATGACCTCTCTCGCAGCTTCCAAGAATTGACAGTGTTCAACAGTGTACATCAAGTTGGTAGAAATAAAAACATCTGTCTTTGGACTAAGTTTGGGGTGTTATTTGTCAACTTCTTTTGAAAAACTACGTGTTTTGAACACTTATTTTGAACTACTCACGACTATGGTGTTTTTAATCTTGAACTTTAGTAATAATTGTTACATATATAAGTACATGTGACCACTTTTCGGATTGTTCTAAGATTGCGGACCTGTGTGCCTGTGTTGTTACACGTTGCAAGAGTGGGCCGTTTTCAAGGCGTTGTTGCCGTCATGGTAGAATGGAGATAAACGTACTGTGTTCCAAATTATAATAAAGCGGTATCTATTCTGCAGTGGGACTACATCAAACTTCAAAACACAATAGGTTTATCTCCTCAACGTCTTATGGTATGAAGCAGCTGGGGAAAGAACCACCTAACTTTACAGCTCTTCGGGCGGACGCTCTATCCACTGGACCACGAAGGCGGTCAAATACTATGAAGAGGGGACCAGGCGGATATTGCGTCTTTGACTTCGAAAGCTTCAATCATCGCTCATACCTTCGTAAAATGTCATTACCTCACTCTAATTGATTTATGTTGTAGAAGCAACATGTCCACCATTGCGTGCACCCAACAATGGCGCTCTTGTTTGTGACAAATGGAGCAGCGGTTTCATGTGCCAGATCCAGTGCAACGAAGACTATGATATTCCATCCAGTACTTCTCTTCCGACATACGTCTGCCAAGATAATGGTGTTTGGAATAACCAACATGTACCAGATTGTGTATGTAAGTATAAACATGTTCACTAAATAGACGATAGATCTAAATGAGATGTGGTGTCAGATGTATGTCGCGTCATGAGGCAAGGAATCGATGTTTCTGTATCACACGTTCAGAAACAGATATGTCCTGTTGTGGAAGTTGAAAAGAGACAGGATATAAGCTTTAATTATACACTGTATATATGACGTCTTACGTATACTATACTCGGACTGATTACAAATGGAAAAGAAACAGAATTCCATATTACAAGGAGTGAAATCCCAATCTTTTTATATATACGGTATTTTGAGTTATATCACGGCGCGTCAGTTTGATGTGGGAGGAAAGCCCGAAGTGATGCTGGTCTTAGACGGATTCCGCTTGTGTTGAAACGTACGAGCATTGGTATGGAGCTGACAAACCTGAACACATAATCAGAGCGAACGGATATTCGAACCCACAATCATCTTTTTCTGACACGTAAAGGGGCGCAACTCTGCGCGGAGCATTGGACGACTAGGCCACCATATCACAGATTTAGGGTAGAAAGTTCTTTTTGTAAGGAATATCATCAAAAGACATTTTTTTTTTTTTCAGATCGTGAGTATGGCGAGCCATTAAGGATGCCGAAGAATTACTATTTTACAGGACGGTGCCGTCCCGGTCATCCAGAAGTGAAGAAATCATTTCTGGACTACGCTGAGGCTCGTGATATGTGCCCAATTCGTGCATATTGCACTGTGGAAAACGTGGAGATAAAGTGTGGGGATGAAGTTGATGATGAATTTGAGTATTTTTAATTTTAATCACCAACACGTGTGTCAAATATGTAAATGTGTGTCAAATATCTTTTTAATGGTATGGCATAATACACATATCACCTGCATGGCAAAATTCACATCATATTTTAATTGTTTGAAAAGTCTAAAACACAATGTGTCAATGAGTGGAATAATCTCACTGAGATAAATGAAGTACAGGTTGGTGGATATTCTGCATCTTCAAGAAAAATAATTTCATTCAAAAGCAATTGTCATGGACTCTTGTTAATATGCAAGCTTCTGGAAATATTAAACCTGTCTTGGCTGCTCGTGATTGGTCCTTGATCTTTTAAATGGGCGGGCGAAAGTAAACCCACATACAATACTTCATATTAGATCGAGCTCGAACTCAAGATTTGTCATCGGGTTGTTCTGAAGTCCGGTTCCTGACGTAAAACAAAATGGAATGGGTGATCAAGTCAATGTACAGTGAGTGCAGTTCTTAAAGTTCCAATCATCAGTGAAAATGTTCCAAAGATTTCTACTTGATTCTGATATGTCAGAACTTGAAGTCAACTCCGGTTAAATAGATGCCATCGATGTACCTGATGTCTATATGTCAGTCCAAGATAACTTCGGCCTCTGTCTTAAGTAGCGAACATACTAATATTACACTTGACACGCGGAAAAAGGTTATCGATAAATACGTGGCTATTCAAGAACTGGGAATGGTATGTTTATCGTGAAAGTTCGTGTTTGACATAAAATTGTTTATCCCCACATCTGTTCTTAACAAAAAGCATAATTAAATGTAGAGGTAACAGCTGCGTGTGAGTCGGCCTATTTAGTAAAATAGGGTCCCTTGAAGATTCCGGGTTAGATTGGTCTTCAGCAACCTATTCTTGTATGCAGGTCGCTATATAAGTGCCATAATCTTGAACGTGGCGTCAAACAACATTTCACCTCACTTGTGGGAACCGGAAAAAACCCAATTACACACAAAATGGCAGTTATAAACCCAGTAAACCCAAATCATCAAAAGCCACCAGTTCCCAACCAGACAAATCTATATAAAAAGTTTCGACAAGAAATATTTAACGGTTTTGGAAACAGGAAACGGACGACTGTACATGCTGATCGCTATATCCCAACGTTTCTCAAACCGGGGAGATAATAAATACCTCATGCTTTAATACTTAATGACACTGGTGGTTCTGTACACGATGGTGTTGGAGCATTGCGTCGCTAAGGACATGCAGGACGATTAAGTGAGTTTTGTTTTAGGCCGCTTTGAACTGTGTGTCATGCGGTTATATTACGGCGTGGCAACTGAAGTTGACAAACGCCTTTGGTGAAGCCCGCGACCAGGGATCAATAGTGGTGCTATTCTGGATTCGAACCCACACCTTTGACTACAAAGCTACCGTGCCTTCCAGGGCCCATAGGACTACTACATCACACACGGCTCAATCAATAACAATAGTAATCTAATGACAAGTTCGGGTGGAGTGAGTCCAGGAGCAGTGTCGGCAAATAATAATTCTCAGATTTCATCAGATTGAAGTACTGTATCGCCTCAAATTATCGCATGGAGTTGGGGTAGCCGAGTAGTTAAAGTGTTCGCTCGTCATGCTGAAGACCCGGTTTCATTTCCCCTAATGGGTACAATGTGTAAAGCACATGTCTGTGTCCCCTGCCGCGATATTGCTGGAATATCTCTAAAAGAGGTGTGATACCAAACTCACTCACTCACATTATCGCCTGGTGCTTTTTGCTTGGTCATGGTCCCGTTCCACCAAGCGATTTTAGCGCTAAGACGAGTATGACTCTCATACTTTTACACAAACTCACAATTGTAGCTCTAAGATAGCTTTGTATACCAAGAACGGGGTCCTAGTCACATTAAACCATACAATGCGAACATACTGAAATGGCACTTGACACTATTAACAGCAGCGAGCTTTGGAAAAATCAGCAGCTATTCCAAAATCGAAATCGAATGAATAAAAAGATCAACTTTATTTCGAAAACACAATCAGATTAAATCATAACATGATCAGAACTATCAAAACGTTTAATGAATTCATATGTACACGAAAATACAGCTTTTAGATTCAGAAGTTCAACTACTAGTATTGCCCTGATTACTAAGATCATATACAGTGAAACCCGTCAATCAGGGCGACACTGTTCCTCATGTTTAAAACCGGACGGATTGAAAATAAGCCTGATTAACAAGCCCAGGTTTGTTTGTTTATTTGTTTTTTAACGCCAACCTCAGCAAGATTCGAGCTAATTGACGGCGTTCTGTAAAATAATCGATTCTGGACCAAACAATCCAGCGAATGACATCATGAGCATCGTTCCACGCATTTGGGATAAGATGACATGCATCAACCAAGTCTACGAGCAAGACCACCCGATCCCATTAATCGCCGCTTACGACAAACATCGTCGCCTTTTACGGCAAGCATGGGTTGCTGAAGACCTATTTTACCCCGGATCTTCATTGGTCAAGGAGCCGAGTGTAATGCCCTTTGTACCATTTACCGTTTTAGAGAAATTCGTGCATATGCTTCCCCATCCCCGTTTCCTTAAAGCATATAACGTTTCGTGACACATTTTCGACACAACTAAATTGAGCAATTTAGCAAACGCAAATTGTTTCAGGAATAATTTGCATTCATTGTTGTATACTTAAAGCGCACAACTTTCCCCAAAAATAGTATGCGTTACACATTTCAACTACATTAAAATATGAGGTGAAATGAAAATGATTAAAGGATTGAATTCTGAGGACAGCAAATACTACAGCTAGATGACAGACTTGAAGAGTCAATGGAAAAAAGTACATGAATGGAAAATGTATATTATTTGACATCAACACCTTCAACCCAAACCCCCCAAAAGGACCCCGAACTCATTGTAGTTTGACATAGTTGGAAAATAGTTCCTTTGATCAAACATGACCTATATTTTGAACTTTTATCCAATACTGTCGTTGAAATATATGTGTTCATGAATATTTTTTCACAAATAAAACTATTTATATATGTCCAGACACGCCCATTTTAAGCATAAAACATACCAGACATACTTTCACAAAATGTGGACACGAACCTTACATGCGATAATAGGTGAAAAAATGGGTGACATGTCTTCTCAGAATTCCGGTGTATGAAAAAACCCCAATAAGCTTTTATACTGTATGATACTGATGGTTTTGTAAACGATAGTGGGTTTTTTTTCGTCCTCAAGACACGCAATCTAAATATGTTGCGTCCTTTCACACTTTGTATGCGTATAGGACGAACAATAGTGCGTCCGGTTTGTTTGTTGTTTAACGCCGCTCTCAGTAATATTCTAGCTATATGACGGCGGTCTGTAAATAATCGAGTCTGGACCAAGCAATCCAGTGATTGACATTATGAACTGGGATACGCTGACATACATCAACCAAGTCAGCGTGCCTGACCACCCGATCCCGTTAGTCGCCTCTTACGACAAGCATAGTCTCCTTTTACGGCAAGCATGGGTTGCTGCAGACCTATTCTACCCCGGAGCTTCACGTAAAACCTAGAGTAAATGTTTGCGCCACGCCTTATGTTTCAGCTATATGTAGGTTGAAGAACCAGAAAGAGAGATTGATAGCATCAGCATCATGTCCCTATTCCATTTTAATGGCATTTTACAAGCATGGTGTATTGGGAACCTATCCCGACTTAGGGACCCAAACTATACATAGTAAATACATGTGACGTATTTAAATAGCGTTGAGTAATAGAAATATTTCATGTCAGTCACAAGCAACGAAATTATAGTCATTAACACAAATCGACAGTTCATAAAAGAAACAGAAATAAGTCTGCAAACCGGCGAAATATCCTGAAGGAAAAAGTACAGATATCTACATAGGGAGTTGAAAGAAGAAAGTATTGGGCCGACTCATTAAATGATTGAAACACGAGTTCTCTGACTGTATCATCTGTCATGGATTAAACCTGTCAAACTCTACCATATCGACACGTACCAAAGGTACATATTGGTACCTGTGTTTTCAGACCCGTGGCAATTAGTACAAGTTGATACTCATGGTGCGTAATTCATGAACACGCTCAATCACCTCTTATTTCACAAGAATATTCTAATGTCGTGATTATAAACAATATTATGTATTTTTACCCCCCCCCCCCCAAAAAAAAAAACACCCCCAAAAAACCAAACAAACACACACAAAAAAACACACAAAAAACAAACACAAAAACCCATTCATCTTTACGATCGTTTTACTTCTAAACCTGAAATCGCTTGCGTTAGGAAAACACTATGGAGCAGTCCGCAACTCTGTGTAGCGACAAGTCAATATCAAAATCGTCAATGGGTAGCAACAGAGAAACGGTCACCGCAGCTACGCGTTCTAATCATCCATCGGACGACGGGTTATCCAATCTGATTTACTGGAATAAATCGCAGGTGCAATGGACATGCCAACGATTTGAATATTGCAAACACAAGAATGTTGCAGAATATTTTCTCAAGGTGTTGCAACCAACATATTATAACAAACGTTTTCTTGGCTTTCGTCTTTTTCGAAAATGTAAGACTGGATCATAAGCCGTACGCATTCAGATTAGGAAGTATAATTTGATTTTCATCCATGTCTTTCGAAAATGTGAGACGGGAGGCATTATATTTTTCCTGTCATTATCAAAGTGTGTTCAAGGCATTGTGTACATTAACTGTCGACGTATGTGATTCAACTGTGGCTGGACTACGTTTTCGGCATAATTCATCACTTGGCATAATTAAAGAAAGAAGATAATACACGAATTTCTTCGTACTTGGGTGTAATCTAATAACTAACTTAATTTTGTCTTAAATGGCGTGTTGTTTGACAGCCAACTCAAGTGAACCACATACCTACCTCCAACTATTAAGCATCTAGAGATGGCCCTTGTCCTAAAATTAAACAAAATGTTTTGATTTCAGTTCTGGTAGCAGAACCATCAAACTGAACAAGATCTGCAAAATTCATGGGCGTAGAGCCAGTACCTGTCACTATACAAGTTTGTCCTTTCGTACAAACGATACATTAATAAGTTTGACTTTACAATATGTAGCAGCGTTAAAACACCAACCCATTAGACATGGCTGGTAAATATCACAAAAGGCCACTAGAATATAGGACCTTTAACCTGCTGAATAGGCAAATTTGACAGCGACTGCACAGATACCTAGCCCCATAGACTTAACAGTAGTCGTTTCCAAAGTTCAACGGGACCGAAGTTCTGGGATGAACTTTGATTCATATTACCCACTGCACTAATGAGTATGTGAATAGGCACGTCACTTCGTCACTTCGCATAGTGAAGCCTTTTGTGAAAAATAAGAAACATCCTGAAGGTGAGTGTATATATCTGAGGGGGTAATTACATATTGTATGTGTACTTTATAATATGAAGAATCATATCACATGACATCAAAATATTAGTCTTCAATGTACCTACCCTAGATTAGATTAAAAAAAAGAAGCTTTATTGCTTTTTGAACTAACGAACTAAATGAATGAGAGATAAACAGATTGATAATCCTTTTTTTCATCAACCTACACTCGACATTTCAATGACCTGTAGTTCAAGACGTCATATATGCTCCTCTCTCTGCCTGACGAGTTGACTTTTCCATCATGGGGTTGATCTTATACAGCCGCCATAGACTCTGAATGATGTCTCCCAGGACAATCTCATTCGTGTTCTTGCCGACCACTCGGAGGACGAAGATGCCATCACTGCGGAGATACTGCTCTGCAAACTTCCGGGCCAACTTCCGGTCGTCGTCTCCATGAAGCTCGTCCATGACCTTGAGATACTTCTTGACATAACCAAATTGATTCACGCGCACGTTGTTCCTGACAAGCCAAAACAGGAAGTTTGCAATGGTGATGGTTGCCACGCACACGTACCAGAACCACAGGAAGGCAAAGATTCTTTCGTTTAAAATGTTGTAGGGCAGGTTGCAGTGAAGTGTAAATGGTTGGATGTTTGTAAACTGGCGAACCTTAAAGTCGCACAACGTTTCGAACGGGAAACGGGGATTCTTCAACATAAGGTCGCTGTTGTCTGACATGAGCGAATTGATAACCTCGAAACCATACAGACTGTACCATTGTCCAAGGAAGGCATTTAGGAGGTAGAGCTGACTGAGGACCACGATAATGTAAAGAAGCTTAATGAAGATATAGAGTCGCGTCAGATACACCCCATCTCGCTTGCCGCACATACAGCAACACATCCTAGACATCCGGTGACGTATGCGCACGCATATATTCCAGTGATAGTCTCGGTGAGCCTGAAGCCATCGGTTGATATACTGTGCCATATGCCTAATCGTTTCTTCTGACTTCTCGGCTGGACACAGTTGAGTATCAACCGCCATAGTAACCAACTTGTCAAGGCTCAACCCAGTCGCGCCATTGAACAATCGCCAGAATACAGACGGAAGCTTGAAAAGGAATGCCATGAATAGAAGGATTATGGGAACCCATTGATAGTAAGGAATTTCGGTCGACTTCCGGTGTTCCTCTTGAGAAGGGATCGCATCATCCACGTGAACATAGTATGTGTTTTTAACCCAGCAGAGTGACTTGACATAGGCAACCCGTGCTGCAGAAAAGTCGGGTGGACAGAAACATTCAATAGGATTGCCAAGGAATTGACCATAACCCACAAACACAGCAAATACCGTCAGGATGATGACAGTGTACAGGTGATTTAGTCGGTCTACCCAGTCATCGTCACTGCTAGACCGGAGCTTTGCAAACGTGGCAAAACCACCCAAGATATAGTTGATGCTGAAAGGAAAAAGAAGATAGTAAAGGATTTTCTATATCTTAAAGGTAACATCATTTATTGCAGTACTGGTTGTTGTCCTATGATTCATGTACATGTATTCGCTTCAGTGTTTCCCTTGGGAGATTTTCTCTCATGTATTCACAAATCTGTTGTTCGTCAAACTTGTATTGTAAAGGCATGTAAAGCCTAGACAAAAAAAAGACTGAACATGATAATGCCTTTAACAGCCTCACCAAGGCCAGTATTTCTTCATATTAACTAGTAACCCTTGCTGGACAATACGTATTCAATTAATCCACGGCTTTGGTATCACAGTTGGGACTTGTGGACATGACAAGTTCATTTCTACACCCTTAATGGCAGAGCTCCAGATAACTTTTTGAGCAATTAAGTTTTTATTCGAAGGTTTCTATTTAAATTGGGTTATTACATTTTTCATTTTTCAGACAGTAAATAAATACAACCGAGAATGACTGTATCTGCAACTTGTGAATGTGGTTTATCCAAAGTAAAGAGACCAGACTGATCACGATCCCACTAGTCATATGCTCATGTGCCAGTGATATTACTTACAGCAAAACAAGTTGTTAAAATCGTAGGGGTCATTGAAAAATATGAAATATGAGGCTCCTTATCTTATTTAGCCATAGAATAATGACAGGACAGACAATGACTTAGTATGTGCAATATGGTGATGGAAAAATGGATGATATTCGTTTAAAACCTATTGCTACAGTTTACTATCAATTAGCTGTGGAAAAAAACAAACTGCAACAGCTTCCTGCCAATGGTCATTTGAGCGCTAAACATACCCAACCGTTTAAGAAAATATAGTTAATATAACAAAGATCTTAAATACGTGAAACAGTCTAAATGTTCAGTCAGCAGTTTAACTGGTGGAAAGTGGAAACTCCAAAATACTTACGACATGGCTTTTCCCACCAAGACCAACCAGTAGTTTGTGACTGTGATTCCTGGAAAGAGGACAATTGTAAAATATGAAGTACAGGTCACTTAAACAGGGATTATCCTGGGCATGTTACCTGTAAGAGAAAGATTACCCGTAGTCAAAAGCAATGAGAATTTGGGGAGTGTGATGAGATTTTGCTCATATCAGATATATTTCACCTTCAAACATTGGAAACTGTATTTCATTTTGGTTAGTTGTGACCTGAATTATGATGCAGTTTATGTTACAATATTATATAGATATTTCCTGGAGTATCCTATTTTCAAACACTTAATTATTCCACTGCAAATATAAAAAATGTATAAACTATTGGACAATGAGCATTGTGAGCTGAAATAAAATACTACTTACATTATTATTTATGTATTTCTATTCATTGTCGAATTTAGGAGGAATCATAAAATACCAATTACATTTAATATTTCTGCATTTATATTCATTGTCAACTTTAGGAGAAATTATAACATACTAATTACATTAATATTTCTGTATTTCTGTTCATTGTCGACTTTTGGAGGAATTATTCGCGATTACAATCATAGTTCGTTATGCAGACGTGTTTACCACGATCAGCTGTTCATTTCTTTGGCATGCGGGAGAAAACGATATGCAATTATCGAGGTATCTGCTGGTATATAAGTTCGGCTATTGGCCTTAATACCTTGAAGAGCACTGTGAAGAAACTTTGTGAAGTGGGAGGGCTGAGTGTGAAGAGAACAAACCATTCCCTGATGAAGATCCGGAGTAGAATAGGCCTTCAGCAACCAATGCTTGCCTCACTCAGCAATATTCCAGCTATATGACGGTTGTCTGTAAATAATTGAGTCTGGTCCAGGCAGTCCAGTGATTGACATCATGAGCATCAATCCACGCTATTGGGATCGATGACATGCATCAACCAAGTCAGCGAGCCTGACCACCCAATCCTGTAAGTCGCCTCTTGCGACAAGCATAGTCGCCTTTTACCGCAAGAATGGGTTGTTGAAGACCTATTCTTCTCCGGATCTTCACACGATGTTTATGAGTTACATTTGACTGATTGAATCACATATTAACATATATATGGACAAATCTCGAAGCAAACGTATCAGAGCGTTTTCTAAAGTCTCTAAATCAAACTGAAAAATTCGTAAAAAACGCATGGCGTCCATTCTTGCACGAGGGTACGTTCCCGAAAACTCTTCCACCACCGACGTCTGGGGGTTGTTTATCATACAATAAAACACTGCAGGCAGAATAAACCATAAGGGGCGCAGCATAATGTACAACCTCTTTCAATGATGTCGTTTTCCAACTCCAAAGGCAGATTTGCCTGCTGTGACCTTGAAAATGAGGTCAAGGTCACCAAAACCAACTGCTGTCTGCGGAGTCTGTATATACACCATAGTTCCAAATATGAAGACAATCCAGTGTTTAGTTCTTGAGATATCGCGGAAACAAACAGGTGGGACGTACAGACGTACAGACGTACGGTACCTTTGTGCGATTCAGCGTATTCTGTGGATACGATATCTTGTCACACCGGTATGCGATCCGTTCTTTGTGCAAAGATGAAATTATTAGCTCGGAAAGGGAGTTGAAAACGACATCCGGATGTCATCACTGAACAGCAGGAAGAAGTACTTTGGGAGACAGGTGTACTCGGAGAAGATGCACCACAGAAGCTCTTGGACACCCTCGTCTCACGGTGTCCATTCTTGCACGAGGGTACGTTCGCGAAAACTCTTCCACCATTGACGTAATTTATGTTGAACTTTGCCCTTAGGGGAGGATTATGAACACAGGTACCTACGCAGTGGTTGAAGTTCACAGTTACAGTTTTTTTACGTCAAGCAATTGAAATAAACTGGGGACATTTTCAAAACAAACAGAGGGGAATGAAGCACAGGAAGGTTGAAAGAAAACACGTGACCATCTCTAGTAATAAGGAACACCCTGAAAGATGCCTCGTCAGACTGTACGACAAGTACATGTCATTAGGGTAAATATAATTCTCTCACGAGTTCACAACTAATATTATGAACATGAACAGGTAGTTCCTCTGCGACGTTTCATTAATGAAACCTATCATAGTGGCTCTACCTGTCTGTGTAACGTAATGTGCACTTAATAATATTTTGGATAAATTTACCAATATACGTTCTTATGGTCTAATGCACTACGTTCTTTGTTCCGTCAGCTGCATGCACTGGGGACAATTCACTTTGTTTTCCGACCAGTACAGACCGCCTCCGTGGTCTAATGGTAGAGCGTCCGTCCGGAGAGTGGAAGGTTCGATCCCCAGCCGTGTTATACCAAAAGATGTTAAAAGATGGTACTTGTTGTTACCCTGTCTGGCGCTTGGCATTAAGGGGCTAAAACAAGGACTGGTGGGCTCGGAGTCAGCATACTGTGTCTGCTGAGTGGGGTATTCATGTTAAACTGCGGCATGGTATCTCAGTGAGCTAGCACTATAAATCGGCATCAGTCCGGACTAGTACAAGCAGCAAGGGGCATGAATCGGTTGCAAGTTACAAAGTATAAACGTTAACTACACGTTTGTGTATTTCCAACAGTTCTTTAATTCTGGTTCATGGTGTTACCTGCTTGTAGTTGCAACATTACCTTGGATATTAGAGGGCGCGATAACGCATTTTGGCGATCGGCTAACTTTAGATCAAAAGTCCCGGGGTTCGAATCCCAAAACTATTTCTATATATTCAGTGAAGATAGGTTTTCTGCAAGCAGGCTGATGCCTATTCTACAAATAAAACAAAGCTGACATGGAAATGAAGGTTGCATTTTGATATGATGGAAAATTAAATGTTCATATAATAGAATCAAGCAAAATAGTCTTTTCTTTTATCAGAGGACGTCCAAGGAAATGGCGGATGGAGTAGACTCGATGGTTCAGAGAATATCAAGACGACCCAGTGCTTCTGTAACTGGACCCCTGTTATTGACGCTGCAACCTTTGACCCGCCAGGCATTCAACCATCGATAACACCAACGCCAGGCCCACCAAGATGTGAGCAGGCACCCTATACAAGTGACAGACGCGATTTTAGAATGAAACTAGGTGACGGCACAACATTTTCACTGAAATTTTGAATTTATGTTCTGCATATTTTTTGTGTAATCATTTGTTTTGTTGTCTTTGTTTTATAATTCATTGACATTGTCAGTTGCGGTTTGTCAGTACCAAAACATACCCTTGCAAGAGCTGACCCTGTTGATTGAAAACGCAGAGCTCGTGCTACTTATGTACAGTAAATTATTCAACTTTTGGAGGTTGAACTTTTGGAGGTTTTCTGTAAATTATCTCAGTAATGGAGGATGTTGCCCACTCCTGGAGACCTCCTAAAATGACTAATGTTCATGTAACTTTGTTTTAAGCTAGGATTTGACCCAGGAAGATTCTGTGTAGAATAGATCTTCAGCAACCCATGCTTGCTGTAAGAGGCGACTAACAGGATCGGGTGGTCAGGCTAGCTGACTTGGTTGATGCATGTCCTCATCCCATTTTGCTTGAATCGAAGATAGTGATGTCAGTCACTGGACTGTCTGGTCCAGATTTGATTATTTACAGACCCGGTGCAATAGCTAGAATATTGCTGAGGGCTGCTTTAAACAACAAACAAACAAACATAAGCGAGGATTTATGTTGGGCCCTTCACCATTGCCAGCTGATGCAAAGTTCCATGCAACCATATCTGTTATGCACAGTAAGAGATAGCATGCAGTCATACCAGTGTGCAACCTGCTGTTTCGACTGATATCTTTTGAGGAATGAATAAACTGTATTATTATGTGTAAGTTTTTATAGACATTATTAGGTGCGGTAGATAATTTAACTCAATCAATACAACATTTTTTAGATCGTTAATTTTATGAGAGTGTCAATGCATATGAAACTATTGAAGGTGTAATAGTTAATGAAATAATGTTAATAAGGTGCCCAAACTTTGCAAGAGGGCTAGTGAAGCAGTACCACTATTAAGGTATAAAACTATATCTTATTCATAACTCACTACCCCTATTTTTCAAAACAAATTATAGGCCCTGGTTATCATGAAAAGCCACACCCTTTGCGCTTCCACTTAATCTGTTTGATGTGAGGGTGTGACCACATTACTATGCATAACAACACCAGGATGTCCACAACATTCAAAATTTATGAATTATTATATATATCCTGATTAGAAAAAATGGTAGGTAACAGTTGACAAAACTAAAGGAAATTATTTCACTCTGATTACATTGTTAATATTCTTCATAAGAATTTGTGCATCTTATTTGCAATATATTGGAACCAATTAAAAAATTAAAACCACCAGGTTGTTTGAATGATTTGAAATTTATAAATTATACGCTTTTTCTATAATCAGTAATCACCGTCCTTTAAAATCACAAACATTATACCGCACTTTTCTGTAACAGTTAGTATTTATTGATGGCCCGAATTTTAAGTTAAAACCAGTAAACCATTGTGAAAACAACTACATGACACAAAGTCCATGAAAACAAGAGTAGTCTCCCTTAGATCAACATTTACCGCACAATAACCGTGACCAGCTGGTGACCTGAGATTTGTTAAGTGCATTCATGCCAACAGAAACGTACATATTAACAATCACTTGATGATCATTTGGAAATACCTATTTAATGTGTGTATGTAGTTTGTAGGCAATATGGTCTTGCATTAAGACAAGATATGACAAATCCTAACGGAACGCTGAAGCGTGGAAACAGAGACGCGTAAATTTTCAATATGGAAGTCGAGTGGCAAAGAGGAGGACAAGTTGGCCCAAGATTTGAGACTATCCGTTTTGGCCATGGGCAAAACACAGACATCCATATACATCATGTGAAAATAATGTATTTTCTAATTTCTATCCACGTGCATATGTATCCATGAAAATAGACCTGATGTATTTCCGTGCACATCTAAATACGCAAAGTGTTGTTGACCGATTTAACAAAAAAGTTTCTCTACACTTAAGAGGAAATGTGTTTACATTGTCGGCAAACAGTGAGAGCGGTCAAAAATCCGTTTCGATGTATCGTTCACTTACAGCACTTGCAGCAGTACGAACGAAACGGATGCTAAATGCAGAGCTTGGAAACGGATTTTGTTGACTGCTGCAAGTTCGTACATCCATGGACCCCATCCAATAATATAAACAAACACTTGTCCGGAAGATATCTTGGTATGAATTGAAAAGAGACTGTTTCAAATTTCACTTACCCGAAACCTTTCTCTGACAAAACCCCCGGGATAGCAACTTTCATAAACTTCTTACCGCCATTCACAAACTTTATACCAACAGCCTTGACCTTCCAGGGCTATGACGTCACGTCCGGTCACAGACTGTTCAGGTCGACGTGATGACAAAATGAAAGCGTTGTCTGAAAGCTACACGAAGCACTGATTGATGAGACCAGTGAAGTAACAAATATGAACTGTTATTAGGTGCACATGACATGGTTTTTGTTCTCGTTATGCTACAAAACAATGAATAAATCAAATTATAAAAAGTGTATAATTTTAATACGTACCATATGTATACTGATAACTATATTGGCCTCGATCTATATAAATAATATTTAACTAAACAATATCATAAACATTGTTAACATTTATGTGAATAACGTACGCTGTAATTGTAACATCATTGCAACACCCAAACATTTCAGGCCCATATACATATTTCATAGTAAAAATAAAACATCTATAGAGACAATAAACAACAACAAAATCATATCCCTGCTTATTCATATGGTCTAACGTATAAACTTGGAATGTATATGGTGTCAGCGATACAAGAAGCGTCCTTTTTGGCAGTACACGTCACTTTTGTCATTTTGAAAATATGCTGCATATTAACTAGTTTGCTTTTGTAAGTGCCATTTGAGATCAACATATAGTAAACTACGGTTATAACGAACTCAAAGGGATAACTATTTTTAGTTCGTTTTAGCCGTAGTTCGTTATGCATATATACAGCGTAGCTACAGCAAATAGTCGGGACAAAAAAGGAAGTTCGTCGTATCCGTCAGTTCGTTATAAGCGTGTTCGTTATAAACATAGTTTACTGTATATTAGATTAAAGTTATTCCAAAATGTGTTAGTTTTGTCATTAAACGCTCTGGTTCCCGGAAGGATACCGTCTTTTCCCTGTCCTAAACACTTCATTTATTGTCGAATATAAAAAGCAGGATATAATACTTACGCAAATGGAATCTGTGGTGTCACTTATTGTAAGCAGATAAGGCAAATCTAGATGAAACTGGTGCATAGCTGGTCCATTTGACTTGTGTCAGTGTTGTATTTTTATGCTTTGAAAATTTGCCATTTACACCAATAAAGTCATGAACATATTTGCTTCCACAAAACACCTCGCCCAGTGCATATTCATTCATGGGACATCACCTCTAACCACTGGATCGTGTAATTGTAATTCTGGTTTATGGGATGGCATTTTCCTCATGCTTTTTCAGTTCAAATAGAAGATAATCGGCCATATGTTTATGAAATATAAATACATTAGTATGGAAAAATGTAATTGGTTTTTGAAGAATTATTTTTGAAGCGTTTGATAAATAGAAACGTTATCCCGTACGATGCAACACGTGTACGTTATTTAGCATCACATGAACAAAACCAAATATAATTGAAAATTGTTCTGTTAAAGAAGTGTGAAAATGTGTGTACCGTGAAAATCCAGTTCATAATTGGTCTTCAGCAACCCGTGCTTATCGCAAGAGGCGACTAACGAGATCGGATGGTCAGGCTCTCTGACTTGGTTGATGCATATCATTGTATCCCAATTGCGTTGACCTTGATTGTTTGGTCCAGATTCGATTCTTTACAGACCGCTATCATATTGCTTGATTATTGTTTTTTTGGGGGGTTATTCAATTATCAACAAACAAACTGTAAGAACATCGGGTTTAACGTGCGTGTATGCCATGGGGTGTCTGACGTATGCTTCGTGAAGGTGGAAAGCCAAATGACACAGGTCGTAGACATTTACAACGTTCGAGTAGCCCACGAGTTAGCTTATAGTGCCGACCGTCAATAGACAGGAATTGAGTAAATGCCTGGAATTTGCGTAATGAACAAACTATCAGATTCTGGCACGGCTAAGGGGGGTAATATCTACTGCGAATTGATGCGCTTCGCAATTAGACCGCTGGGCACACATGTTCCGTTTGTGCGAGAGCGGTGTTTTCGAGAATAAATTTGTGGAATAAATCAAATACAGGTTAATATATCCAGGTCAGAGTGTATGCACAAAGAATGGCGGCGCCTCAGAACACCTGAACAGCTTGTCCCACCTTGAACGCAAACTATGAATATATAAAGTTATCCGGGTTAGAACATGTCCCCAGCAATTTATGGTGGTCGTGAAAGACAGCCACATGTATCGGATGGTCAGGCTCTGTGACTTGCGTGTCTTCGTATGATGTGATAATGACAGCTTCCTGCAAATGTACCCTTTGCGTGACTTCAGAATTTGGATCGGTAAGGTAGTGAGTTGCCTGCATTAAACAGAATGGCTTCCGAGGTCGACGGCTTGCGCGAAATTAAGACGCTCGGGCACCCAATGGAGGAAATACGGTAGCTGGAATACCGCTGAATGCAGCGTTAAAAACAAACTGACAAACATAGGTAATATCGTCATTCTAATAAGTCATGCAAGACATAAACCATGCTACAGCCTCAACGACCGCCTCCGTGGTCTAGTGGTTGAGCATTTGTTTGTTTGTTGATTAACGCCGCACTCGACAATATTCCTGCTACATGACAGCGGGGTGTAAATAATCAAGTATGGACCAGACAATGCCGTGATTGACATCATGAGTTTCGATCTACGCAACTGGGATATGATGACATGCATCAACCATTTCAGCGAGCCTGACCCCCTGATCCCGTTAGTCGCCTCTTACGACAAGACCTATACCATTCGGGGGCACGGGTGGCCCAGTCGTCTAAGGCGCCACAATTCGCTGTGCAGTCCCTTGGACACGCCAGTAACCTATGATTGTGGGTTTGAATCCCGGTTCGCCCCGACTATTTATCTAGGTTTGTCAGCACCATACCCGTGCTCGTGGGTTTCACCGAAGTGGTAAATGTCCGACACCTGCATCCCTTCGGGCTTTCCTCCCACATTAAGCTGACACGCCGTGATATAACTGGAATACTGTTAAAAGCGGCGTTAAACCCAACTCACTCACTCACTCACTCACCTATATCATTCTACCCCGATCTTTATGGGCTAGTGGTAGAGCGTCCGCCCGGAGAGCGGAAGGTTCAGGGTTCGTTGTTTAAAGCTTGTTGTTAACCTGCCTGGCGCTCGGCATTAGGGGCTAAAACAAGGACTGATCTGCTCGGAGTCAGTATACTGTGTCTGAGTGGGGTATTCATATCATATTTGGTTTATATTATTTTATCTTCCCGGTATGTTGTTAGTTGTTAATTCAGTTTTAGTTTGATTTAAAACCCTGAAATGCATGACACTTGTTAAATGTTTACCGCATTAAGGAAGGTGGTGCGCACGTGCCAGTTCACCACAAGTCAGCGCGGCCTGAATAGGGTACTGCACTCATTAAATTTAACTGCGGAAAAAACGTGCTGTCGGCAATTTCGTACTCAGCAAACTGTAACACATCTGTCTATACTAAACTTTGTGTGAGAACATAACGGCTTGCACATCGTGTTTTTTACAATATCACCATATCACTCATTTTCATTCGTGTCATAGCTCATTGTCACATCAACATCCTCATCATCAGCAGTGAATCGCAGCCAGATGGTTCTGTTTCATCAAAATCATCAAACTAGACTTTCAAGTAATCTCTCCCTTGAGCTGATAGGTGCTCAACAAGTGGCCTGTTTCAATATGCCAAATTCTTCTTAATATTTTTTTCCTTCGTTTTCTTTTGTTATATTGTGATTTATAAGTGTGACACTAAAACTCTTTCTACTTTTTCTGAAGTCAGTAGTTCACCCTACTGATAATCGTGGAAGGTGCTGCTCCTCAGCTCTCGCTATGCTCCGATCCCTTATCATCTGCTTTAGCTCGTAGAGATGGTGCAGATATTTCTGTACAACTGTAATGGGTACTTCCCTAAAAATTGTTTGATATCATTCTCATTTGCGATTCCCCTTCGATATTTTTTGCATTGTTGCACGCCAGGCATCCCCAGGGCTCACATTTCGGGTTATCGCGAGGTTGGTTAGACTAACGCTTGGTCTCTATTTTGATAGAAACAAACAACTCCATTTAAACTGAACAAGAGCCCCTTTGAGATGGGAGATTCCTGAACCAGTAGAAAATCTAAGGTTGCTTCATTCAGTGCTAAGCATTACAGTAATGGCGAGGCGGAAGTGAAATTGATATGATTCCGGGAGTGTGAGACAGTCAAGAAGCTGGTCGTCATCTTCTGTCCGAGTTTCATTTGGTGTGCTTAAAGTTCGACGTTATGGTTGGTTGTTGGTTGGTTTGTTGTTTAACGCCGCACTCAGCAATATTCCAACTGTATGACGGCGGTCCGTAAATAATCGAGACTGGACCAGACAACCCAGTGATTAATATCATGAGCATCGATCCACGCAATTGGGATGATGGGGTGCATCAATCATGTCAGCGAGCCTGACCACTCGTTCCCGTAAGTCGCCTCTTACGACAATTTAACCATAGTCGCCTTTTACGGCAAGCATGGGTTGCTGAAGACCTATTCTACCCCGGATCTTAACGGGTCGTCTACGGTGTAGTCTCGTGTACGTGTATTGCAACACATGACCATACAACTCATTTGTTAGTATAGAATATCAGTTACATGGCCATTGCAGACACACTGACAAGGTAAGGTCGGCCGCCCCGGCCAGATGACAGACGCGGATTGGATAGATCCCAAACAATGGTTGGACTCCGGGCTGCGCGTTCTGACGAGGTGTTGAGGGATCTCTACACTGGTTATGTCCACATGTGTAGCATCGACCACTGAACTGGTGTTTACTTTTGTGTTTTGTTGTCTACCACATGATATTTATCTCACGGAGAAAGTATGAACGGAAGCTGGGGGTCGGTAGGGTAGCCTTGTGGCGAGAGTTCGCTCCTCATGCCGAAGGCCTTGTTTAGATTCTTCAATGGGTGCAAAGTGTGAAATCAGTTTCTTTGTTTGTTTGTTGTTTAACGCCGAACTCAGCAATATTCCAGCTATATGACGGCGCTCTGTAAAATAATCGAGTCTGGACCAGACACTCCAGTGATTGACATCATGCGCATCGATCCACGCAATTGGGATCGATGACATGTATCAACCAAGTCAGCGGGCCTGACCACCCGATCCAGTTAGTCGCCTTTTACGACAAACCTGGTCGCCTTTTAAGGCAAGTATGGGTTGCTGAAGACCTATTCTACCCCGGAATCATCACGGGTCTAGTGTCCCCTGTCGTGATATTGTTGGAATATTGCTAAAAGCCACGTAAATCTCACCCACTTGTGATATTTATAATCAGATTGAACAGTTTTTTAGAGACGTCATAGGAGGGACCATTCATACAAAGTTTCAGCTCCAGAGGATGTGTAGTTTCAGAGGAAATGTAGAGAATGTAACAGTTAAAGTACTCACGGAAATGAACAAAAACTGTTTTTCTCAATTTAAAAATCGACACAAAGTGTTACGTAGCTGTAAATACGAAATAACGAAACAACTGGAAAAGTACTAGTCTGGATTTGCTAGTTTGATCTCAGTGAACAATACAAAATATACAGTACTTTACAGGAGGTAATTTGTCGGCACTTTCAACATTCAAAAATAAAACTAAGTCCAAATTGACATAGCAGAAACAGACTATAGGCATTATGCACCTGTTCTCCCCTGTCGTCAAGGTGTCATAGGTCACCTTGATCTACTTACACCTGGTTATGTTAGTTGTTTGAATATTTACATATTTTGTATATCAACTGCATTTTTTTAAGATCTGAGGTCGAAAATACAGTTTTTTTTCATTTCCGTGAGTACTTTAATAACGAAACCGGTTTCGGTAAGACGATATATGTCCTCAGCAAGCTATGCCTGTCGAAAGAGACGACTAAATGGATCAGGTGGTCAGGTTCGGTGATTTGGTTGATTGCCTTACGTCTTTATAGATGGGGATTTCAGTGTTGGATTGGCGTAAATAAACCATTGACAGCCTGAGTTTGAGTGCACGAGAGCTGGTCAAAACGTTCTAAGCCAAACAAACAAAACCAACAATTGTGAAAGTGTTTTTTAATTTTAGTTTTCAAAATAATCTCCCTGCTTTTCAATACACTTCTCATATCGATAGTGAAGCTTTTCAATTCCATTCAGGAAGACGTTTCCTGAAGACACCTTGAAAAACACATTCACTGCAGCTTCGAGACCATCCTTGACATCATAGCGCTTTCCACGTAGGTATTCTTTCAGTTTAGGAAACAGGTTGAAATAACTTGGTGCCAGGTATGGCGAGTATGGAACCCACGTTGTGGCAGAGCCTTTGCAAGTCGAGAGGTGTGACAAGGGGCATTGTCATGAAATAGTAGAACTCCAGCAGTCAGCATTCCTCACCGCTTTTCTTTCATATAATCTCACAGGCAATGAAGCAAATTACCATTTGACTTTCTCAATGATCACACCCTTTGCACCAAGAATACAGTGGCAATACTTTTTATTCACTGATCTTGAAGTGGAATGGTGCCATTCTGTGGATTGAGTACTTTTCTCTCAGTTAAAACCTTGTTGACTGCTCGGTACTTGTTCTTTTTCATTTTTGACCCCGATCATGTTAAATTGGCTGTCACTAATATAGAAACAGCCTCAACAGACCAAATACACTTGTAATAAACTACCCAAACAATGAACTACATTGACTAGTTCACTTTTTTATGGTCCCTAGTTAAAAGTTAATCAAGCTAAGAACTTTTTGACCAGCCCTCGTATTCTTACCACAACACAACGTCAGGGAAAGATGTCCAACCGTAGCCCTGACTCACACTTTGCCAGAATTAGGGTAACATATCCCTAACCCTTCATAAATGCTTTTTTATTACTTCCATACTTCTTGATAGGGATTATGACTTTTTAAAAAAGTTGAGGCAGGGATAGTGGGTGGAAGTTTTACCAACATCAGGTACATGTAACATGCAATCTACAAATTTTATCAATTTAATGATTCAAATAGCCATGTTTTTGCACAACAACTGCGCTCATTAATTCAGCAGGTTTGTTCAGGGAGCTTGTTTCATTCAGCCTTGTTTGTTTGTTGTTTGACGCCGCACTCAGCAATAATCCAGCTATATGACGGCAGTCTGTAAATAATCGAGTGTGGACCAGACAATCCAGTGATTGACATCATGAGCATCAATTCACGCAATTGGAATCGATGACATGCATCAACCAAGTCAGCGAGCCTGACCACCCAATCCCGTTAGTCGCCTTTTACAACAAGCATGGGTTGCTGAAGACCTATTCTTCCCCGGACCTTCACGGGTCTTCATGCAGCCTTGAACAGTATCACAGACACATCACCACATGTCAGCTTGATGTGGGAGGAAAGTGATATCACTATTGTGAAAGCCACCAGGACAGGACGTTTTTAGAATGAATGTGAAAATGTAAAGATTGTTGAACCCCTCTGATCCAGTCATACCAAATCAATAACAACAAAGCACTTTCTACAAAAATAACCATTTATTGACATTACATTGAAAATGTAATGCTTCTTACACAGTTGAGTCTGCATAGAGAAAATCTTCCATGTACAATTATAGAACAAGTACCATACAAAGAAGTCAGTCCTCCAAAGGCATGCCAGTTATTGTTAATATGTAAATTCCATCATTCTATCTGATATACACCGATATATGAAACTGATATACAGTGTGAGGTGTTAATGATATACAGTTAATACACACGTATGTACATGAGATCATAGCAGTCGACATCATTAATTCCACACCATCAACTGATGGATGTTCAGAACAGATTTGTGCAATGTCCGCAACCAGGGCATCAAATACAAGGAATAATATGCAGGTATTCTTATGGAAAATAAGGACAGGATTCAGTCAAGGAGTTTAATTTATGTGATTCTGTATCACAATTGACAAGCCATCAGCACAACTTTTGTTGTTCCTAAGACAGACACATGAAACAGTGACATTGCACCACAAGGCTGCTTGCTTCCTCATCAAACTAACTGGTACACTATATCCTAACTGAAGGACTATTTTGCAAGTGAATTAAGGGGATGGGGCTTTGTGAAAAAAAAATTGTCTCCAGAAAAAAATTGAAAAAATATTATTGTTTGCAGTACATGTCTGAAGTCCTTAAAAATTAAAAAAATTAATATTGATGAGCTTCGCCTTTCACAGAAAGAAATGTTTTTGAAGAACTGACTGAAAAGATCTACTGTCTCTATTGAACATCCCCTCCAATTATTAAATGGTTGGTCTCCCCACTCCACCCCAATATATGGTTACCCTTGTACTTCATTCCTTTCCTATTTAAACCTCATGCTGTGTTGAGACAGCACATGTATGCTGACCACTCCCAGTGGCGGTTCCAAGGAGGGGGCCTCCTGAGACATTACGCCCCCTAAACACCTTTGCATTAATGAAACCATTGTCTCTATCCTTATCTGATCTACTTAGCTGTAGGAAAAAACTGAGAATGGAACCCCACATCCACTAACCCACGGAAGGTACATAATTTGAACAAAGTCTACAATAAATAAATAAAACCCCTCCCCAAACCCGAAAATGAGAACCCCTAAAAGTTCTTGGATCTCCCAGCATAGGAAGAGTATGATGCCTTTTCATTAACATAGACAAAAAGACACAGAATTTAATTATTTTTTCCTGTTCCTCCAAAGTTATGTTAAAGAACGATCAAGCTTGCGTTACTTTCAAGATGTACAGAATTTGTTTGTTGTTTAACGCCACACTCAGCAATATTCCAGCTTTATGACAGCGGTCTGTAAATAATCAGAGAATCCAGTGATTGACATCATGAGAATGGGATATGATGACATGCATCAACCAAGTCAGTGAGCCAAACCATCTGATCCCGTTAGTCGCATCTTACGAAAAACATGTATGTGCTCATGAGATGACATGTTTGAGTGAGCGTAACGCTGCTTTGAACAACACTTCATTTGTACAATGTTCAAAATTAAGGGGATCCTTAGGTCCTAGAGGTTTGGTCCTATCCTATTTAAATCTTGGGCACGTCACGGCATGTCAGCTTTATCTCGGAGGAAGATCTTAAATGGTGCAGTTCTTAGACGTTTACTACTTTGCTGAAACTCTGGCATGTGCTGACAAACCTAAAAACATAACTAGGGTGGAATGGGATTCGATCCCACTATCACAGTTTCCTGGCACACCTAAGGGAAGCAACTCTGCACAATGAATTCTGGCACCTAGACGACTGGGCCACCCTGCCCCGACAAATGTTTGAGATAGTGTGAAGGGTTACACCCTTCAGGAGATCTGCTGTCAAAGTATGAGCATGATTGTGAGAAATGGCATAGATCCCTTTCAGTCAAAAAAACCAGTTCCAACCCCTGAGGAACTGCATGCATTATCAAAAAGAAAAAAACAGTTGTTCAGTGTCCCTATAGACAATTAAAATGTATCAATAAAACAACTAAGATCAAGCAAGATTTATCATTAAAATTGACACTTTGAACGAGTTACAATGTAAAAAATGTAATAAAAACAAACCGCTTATAAAGCATGCCTTGCAAAAGCTCTTAAAATCAATATGCCAGAATGAAAAGGCATGAAATTATCAAATTTTCAATTAAAAAATAAACCTCTAACAGTCCAAATAACTGGTCTGGTCTTGCCTACAAAACAACACTGAGCACAAAGCTGGCAGCAAATTTGAAATATACACATTCTAAATACAGAATTAAACAATGTTTGCAAAAAAAACCTTTTTCAAACACTTTTTCACATAAAAGAACACAGGTTAAAACATTCCTTGCACATAACCCTTCTTAACACAGTCTGGAACATCCATGGTGCAGGTTCCGTCCTGAGCAGATAAACAAACCAGTGGTCAATAGTGTGAGCATAGATCCATAAGGAGGTAAAATGTTACAGTTGAGAGTTCAGCAATGAAGCAGTGTTCAGGATGCAGTTCAGGCCACACGCTTAATCAATCTGCCAACTTATAATACTGTTGAAATGGGGATATTTTTTTTATAGAATTTGCTCCTTTTTTAATCCTGCTTAAAAAGCTGATAGCATTTTGCACCAAACAATTATTTTCTAAACAAGGACTCACCGAAGTTGACATATATTAAACATGGGAGTCAACATAACATATATTGTTGTTCCTGAAATTGATAGGATGCATAGATGCACGACAGTATTCCTGGTTGATTCATCAGGCTTGCATCGCTTAAAGCAACAGCTGTGTTGTTGGCCCTCCCCCCACATTAAACCAGTTCAATTTATTTTAAAAAACCTGTAAAGTTAGCAAAAATAGAGTGTGGCCTCACCTGCTGGGTACAAAATCAGCAGACAATACTGATCACCAAATTTGTTTCCTATGATGATGTTTGTTTTGTTCGTTGTTATTTAAGGCCGCACTCAGCAATATTCCAGCTATACGAAGACGGTCTGTAAATAATTGAGTCTGGACCAGACAATCCAGTGATTGATATCATGAGCATCAATCTACGGATTTGGGATACGATGACATGCATCAACCATGTCAGCCAGCCTGATTACCTGAACCCGTTAGATGCCTCTTACGACAAGCATAGTCGCCTTTTACGGCAAGCATGGGTTGCTGAAGACCTATTCTACCCCGTATCTTCACGGGTAGTTTCAAATTATAAACTTACAGTACAGCCTTTACCTGAATACTTAATTCCCAGACTTTAACATGCATGTTTGATCGGCTGAACAGGAGGCCAAGCACATTCACCTCATCTGCACCCAATGTGTGACATTCCTGAGAAATCACTGGAACATTTCTTATATACAAAGTCCTCACAATTAATTATTGGTGAGGTATTTTGATAATATTAAAAACAAGGCACCAAGTAAAAACTATCGTGGTAAGATATAAAAAAAATAATATCAAACCCAAAATTCTTCTCAAAAACATTCCTGGGTACTATTATCCTTCTCATAGGTCCTTCTTCATATTTTGATTCTGCAAAGGACCTTTTTAAAGTCATTCCTTAAACCATCATACAAAAAACACTGTTTTGAGCACAAAGCAAAATAAAAAATTTTAACCTAAAACATCTACTGTTTCCTTTTTAACAAAGAACGATTAAATAGGACAAGAAAAAATATTTCCACAAAGGCATATCTTATAATACCTTGGATTCCATGCTAAAATTGTCAACAGGTTTATAAATATGCGTGGGGCATCAGGAACTTACAGTTATCGAAAGGTGTAAAATACAAAACACATCTCTCCATATACATACATACATATATATATATATATATATATATATATATATATATATATATGCTACTCAAAAGAAGTTAAGAAGCACCCGATTTCTTTTCATATGACTATAGTTATCTGCCATGGCTGGCTGGTATTGCAATACACAGCCTTCCAATTGGGGGTGTTCTTTAACTTGTTTTGAGTAGTATAGTAGTAAATAACAATGCATATAAACAGGTCTATCTATAGTCTGATGAACAATAAACTTATGTGAACTATTTTCTGTCACTGAACTCTATAGACAGCAACAGAAGTCAATAATATGTCCACTCAATTGTGAATAAATTAACTTGGTCTCGTCGCTATATGGCTGAAATAATGCTGATGCGACGTTAAATTTTACCTCACTCACTCAATAATATGTCTGTGCTGTACAACCAGTGAAATCCTGTTAATCTTGCCCTGTTTACTTATGTCTACATACCACACAAGGGAGACTACTCTATTACAATCATCTGTTAATCTGAACCCTGCTGGCCTATGTCTGCATAGCAAACAAGGGAGACTACTCCATTAAAATGACATGTTGATCTTGAAATTTGTTAATCCTGATGAAATAACCACTGACTGATTAACTAGATTAGTGCAGATTGACAAGGTTTCACTGTATGACCAAGGACACATCAACAAATATACTACTCAATAGAAGTTAAACAATACCCGATTTTTTCATATGACTATAGTGATTCTGTCAAACAGTCATATATCACGGCATGCCGGCTTAATGTGGGAAGAAAGCCTAAGTGATGCATGTCTCAGATGTTTACCACTTTGGCAAAACCAAGCACGGGTATTTTGGACTATTGGCTAAAGGTCTTAGTTTTTAAAGATGTAAGCCAGCCAAATAAAATAAGACAGGCTAGAGTGAGCATGAATAGTTGCTCCTAAACAATTCCCCCTGAGAGGCACATAATCCATAATCATAAATTTCAAGTTTTTTTCTAGATATAGTAGCCATTTTCATTTTAAAAGGAAAATTAAGAAAAATAAATAATATCTCAGTAATGCAGAAACTTCTCGCAACATGACAAAGTTGGCATTTGCCAGGAGTAAAAAGGATAATTTTGTCATGCCACTCAATGAGATTAACATGTTATTTGACAAAAAACGGCAAACATTTTCTGTATAGCCTACCACGGTAGTGGTTAGAGTGTTTGTCCAGAGATTGCTAGGTCATTGGTTTGATCCAGCGGCAGTGTCTCACCAAACATGCGGTATGTATCTCAGAAGGTCAGCACTATAAAACCGGCACAGTATCAGCAGCAACACTGTGTGTGACATACGCTTGAAGTCGGAAAGCGCACGTTAAATCTCCAATATAAGTAAGTAAGCAGCAACACACAAGTCATGGGCGGATACAGAGGTGTGTGTGTGTGTGTGTGTGTGTGTGTGTGTGTGTGTGTGTGTGTGTGTGTGTGTGCGCACACCCCCCCTTTTTATTTCGAAAAAAATCTTTATTTCTGTATAAATTACCACCAAAGACAATAAATAGATCTTAATTGTGCACCCACCCTTTTAAAAGTGCATGCACTTCGAAAATATATGGGAAAGTAAAATAATTTTGAAATAATTTTGAACCCAACATTGAACCTCATTTCACCCAATGACACGAATATTCTGAGAAAATAGTATATGGCTGCACCAAAATATGCAGTGATAAGGCAAGTCTATTGCCTCTTGCTACGAACATCTCTCAACAGTTTGACTGAAAACACAACGCAAACCCTGAGCTGAGTTAAATAAGCAAAAGCTTCAAGCCATTTCAAGCAAGCCATTTATATGTAGCAGAAAATATATATAGATAACCAACTTACAAACTAATACAAAACCTGTCGAATAAACACTTAAGTCAGGATAGTGATGTATTAGTGTATATTGGGAGGATGTTTAATGAAGTTAAGGGGACAAGTATAGGTCAAATACTTAATTATCTGGGCCCTGTTCCACAAAGTGATCTTAGCACTAAGGTGATCGTAAGTCCCATACTTGAACATAGGTTTACGATCATCGTAGCGCTAAGATCGCTTTGAGGAGACAAATTAATGACACAAAATTTGTCTCAATACAACATATACAGACATTGACACATGTTCAAATTTATTTCAAACTCAGGTCAACTGAGTGTCTGTATAGGCAAAGAGATGTTGGATGTACATATGACAGGTAGTATCAGGGATAACAACCTCTTTACTTTATAGACCCCCTCAGCGATCTAGTGGTGGAGCGGAATGTCCAGGGTTCATACCAAAAGACGTTTAAAGATTGTACTTGCTGTTACTCTGTCTGGTGCTTGGCATTAAAGGGGAAGTGTACACGCAAAAATCACTTTCTTTCTTTTTCTAAACAAAACGCAATTTTAGAATTAGTTAGTATCTGTGTTTGAAAATATTCACTCATTTTTTTTCACAGTGAAAGTAGGAAGCTCACAATAGTGTGAAAGTGATATGCCGTTATGAGGCCTTCGTTTTATGAGCGAAATAGGCCTGAGTTATCCCCCTTAGATTATGACGTAATTGGTGCCAATTCAACTGGGTCCCTGTCTATTCTCAACGCAAAAGATATCAAGGACCAGTTTGCGGTAAAACAACATGGTCTACGACACACTCCGGCGCAGTGGTGACTCAGCATAACACAATTCTGGCTGGCATCTGAGATGCTAGAATCACAAAACTGTACCTACACCACGTGAAGCGGCTCTAACAAAGCATGATGACGTCATAATGTTTATCAATTGGCACCAATGACGTCATATTGCAAGGGACATAAGCCATGGTGTTTTTGTTATGGAAATAGAACACTTGGTAAATGTGAAAAATATAAATCGTTTTAGTGCAAAAAATATGTTAATTAAATATGATGTTTTTATATTTTTGTCTATGACACTTCTATGTTAACACTTTTAATGTGGAAAAAGTACAAGAAAAAAAGGTTCATTTCCGTGTGAACTTGCCCTTTAAGGGGTTTAAACAATGACTGGTTAGCTGAGTCAGTATACTGTGGGTGGGGTATTCATTTTCAACTGCAGCATGGTATCTCAGTGGGATGGCACTATAAATCGGCACTATAAATCGGCACTATAAATCGGCATTAGTCCGGACTAGTACAAGCGACCACACACATACACATGTGCATGCATGTCGCTATATTAGCGCAATAATTTAGGACATGATGTGAAACCCCATTTCACCTCACCTCTTTACTTTATGTGACCCGTGAAGATTCCGGGGTAGAATAGGTCTTCAGCAACCCATACTTGCCGTAAAAGGCGACTATGCTTGTCGTAATAGGCGACTAACAGGATTGGGTGGGCAGGCTTGCCGACTTGGTTGATACATGTCATCGATCCTAATTGCGTGGATCAATGCTCATGATGTCAATCACTGGATTGTCTGGTCCAGATTCGATTATTTTACAGACCGCCGTCATATAGCTGGAATATTGCTGAGTGCGGCTTTAAACAACAAACAAACAAACAAACAAACAAACAAACAAAACTTTACTTTATGTACTCGACGTTTCAGGGTCACTTCATGCCCCTTCATCCAGTCAATGATGGAAAAGCACGAAGTCATGAAAAGTGCATCTACAATAAAGATGTTATCCATGATATTCCTTGTCATATGTCAAGTCACTTGCGATTGAATTGAATTTCTTTCACATGAGAATCACTCATTTACATCTCAAACAAAATGACTAAATTGATGTTTATAGAGGAGTATTCGGGTCTGGGTTGGATGCAAAATTCAACATCGATTTCAGTACATGCTTTGTAGGTAATTTGTGGAACGCTGTTATATCAAAGCCACTGATTGAACACAGTATAGTTTTACAATAAACAATTTTGTTCAATCTGGTGTCCGTTTTATATGTGCTGTATTCAATCTTTATTCGACACTGAATAGGCAATAGATCTATAGCATAATAACAACTTACTGTGGTAGAGGGTATTCACTTGTTGTACATAAGGATACATCTGACACAATATCAAGGCTGCATCGATTTCTGTTCTGGATATTTAGACTGGTATTCACATTTAGGTTTTTACTGTACAATAGTTAGAAATTTGTACCCAATACAACCCTTGCATCACAAAGTATTGAATGAGTGAGTGAGTGAGTGAATGAGTTGGGTTTAACGCCGCTTTTAACAGTATTCCAGTCATATCACGGCGTGTCAGGTTAATGTGGGAGGAAAGCCCGAAGTGATGCAGGTCTCAGAAATTTACCACTTCGGTGAAACCAACGAGCAGGGGTATGGTGCTGACAAACCTAGAAACATAGTCGGGCGAACCAGGATTCAAACCCACAATCACAGGTTTCTGGCGTGCCAAAGAGACGCAACTCTGCACAGCGATATCGCAGCGCCTTAGACGACTGGACTGGGCCACCCGTGCCCCCAGTATTGAATGAGGAGCCTTGCCTTGCAGTACAAGACTCTTTGCCTCATTGATGCATCCCTAGTATACACAAATACCCTGCTGTACGCTGAACCCTCAATGCACTGGTACTTAAATATTCTGAAACATTTTCAAATATATTTTGTACAGCTTATGTATATCTAAACAATATTCATGCTAGACATATATATGCTGTGCTAAAACTGCATCTATGCTATATCAAAACTAGGGCCATGCTGTGTATCAATAATAGATCTATATGTTACGTCTATGCTATTTTGAATACTGCATCTTGATTGAATACTGCAATAATTCTACATCAATACAGCTTCTATGCTATAACAATACTGCATCAATGTTATATCGAATACTTTATTTCGAATGAACACTGCAAAAATGCTTCATCAATTTTACATCAATGCTACCGTATTCGATGTAATAAGTGCCCAGGGCGCTCTCAAAATCAGAAAAGGGGGCGCTTATTAGAATGCAATCTTCGTTAAAAAACAGAATTAAAGGATCGTAAATTTTGTGGTATGGTGAATGCAGAAAAGGATCTGTGTCCGTATTTTACCCCTTAGAGATATATGTCTCTTACAAATAATACAATGTGCATGCTTAGCAAATACCATAGTGGGCACTTAGTAGAGCAGGGCACTAATTACGTCGAATACGGTATATCAATACTAGATCTATGCCGTATCGAATACTGTACCTATGCTGTTATATATCCTGCATCTATGTTATATCAAACACTGCATCTATGTCATTACTACATGTATAATGCATCCTTGCTCTATCCATTCCAGATGAGACTGCCTTCATGGTCTAGTGGTAGAGCATCCGCCCAGAGAGCGGAAGGTCCAGGGTTCGATCCCTGGCCCTGTCATACCAAAAGATGTTACTTGTTGTTACCCTGTCTGGCGCTCAGCATTAAAGGGCTAAAACAAGGACTGGTCGGCTCAGAGTCAGTATATTGTGTCTGAGTAGGGTAATCATGTTAAACTGCAGCAACGTATCTCAGTGCGATAGCACAATTGAAATCGGCATTAGTCCAGATTAGTACAAGCAGTCACAAACACACATGTCGCTGTATAAGTGCAATAAACTTGGATGCGACATTGAACCCCATTTCACCTCACCACTCCTCACTCATTCCAGATCCAAGCTGCATCATTAGTGTTTTAAGTTCTGCACCTATGCTTTATCAAATACTGCACCTATGCTATATCAAATACTGCACCTATGCTATATCACATACTGCACCTATGTAATATCAATACTACATTTATGCTCAATCCATACTGTAACTACCGCTATCCTTCAATCACTATTCATTTCATTTTGACATCATACTGCATAGATAAATGACTACATAACGACAACAGACTGTTACACTTACAGGCTAGTACTCTGTAGACTTCTCTCATGATTGTCACACAAGTTTTATTTGCATCAATGTTTGAACTAAATTTTTCTTCTCTCCTGTTTGATCTCGGACATCAAATTTAACTCGTTGTGTAAATTTGGGAAATTATTGCAGCGAATATTGTAATGTCAGTTTTATTTATTTTGGAGGGTGGGGGTGCTTAAAAATTTCAGGTCGGTGGGTTGAAAAAGTAGAAAAAATAACAATTCCAATTTCAAATATATTTTTTTTGATTTCCTCAAAAAACATTTCCATAAAATACATTTTTCAACAGGTTTTGATTATAATACTTTGTTTTTTGTCTTGACAAAAATCAGCATCTGTACCATTGGTAATTGAGAATGGGTAATAGATAATTACAGTTATTGTACTAGTCTGTCTTCCAGTACCTAAAGAAACAATTTAAAAAGGAGTCTAACTTAAGTCTAGAATACTTTGGCAAGTCTAGATTGCCTCTGCTGAGGATTGTTCTGGGCTTCATTTGGATTTTATTCTTTATATTGATATACATTTTTTAGATAAGATACCTTTATTTTAGGGACTAAATTTCAGTCTATTATCATACAGACAAACACTTGTGATGAGTGAGTGATTTGTGATTAATGTCTGAACATTACTTCAGTAATATCCCAGCATGTCAGCTTACTGGTGGAAGAAAGCCTGGAGTGCTGCAGGTCACTGATGTCTACCACCCTGTAGAAAACCACAAACCTGGAAAACAGCTGATGGATGAAGGATAATGAAGATGAATATAGGATTTTACCCCATCATCAGCAGATTTGGCAAGGTAAAGGGACACAACTCCGTCAAGCAAATTTCAACTCCTTAGACCAGTGGGCCATGCTTGCTCAAGATTTGTGATGACTCCACAGAAATGTGGCCATTTTGCCCAACATGAACACTCCTCCAGCAGAGGTGCAATAAATCTACATGCAATCTGGCCCCCTGTAGTTTGTGCTTGTCTGACATGGAGCTAACAGTACTTCAATGTTTTACGTTTGCAAAACCAATCATTGCACAAACGACATGGTGACAACAAATACCCACTTCTTGTCTTTCATGAAAGTAAGCTATGTAGCCTTGAGTGGTCAAACTGTGGACTCTTTTTCCATGGACTGCACTGAACCTGTGGACTGGGACAAGGCCCTCCTGGGTGGCGCTGGTCGGCCTAGGCGCCGGATTCCTGACACCTGAATTTTTCTCTCCATGACTTCATCACTGGTGATAAGGTAGGGACTCTGCAGAGAAAACATTAACTCTTATTTTCACCTGGTGTTAGCTAGACTACACGGTCAATGTATATATTCATGACATATCTCTACATATCTCTGTGTGGTATATTGACATATCTCTACATATCTCTGTGTGTTGTATTCATGACATATCTCTATGTGGTATTCATGACATATCTCCACACATCTCTGTGTGGTATTCATGACATATCTCTATGTGGTATTTCTCTATGTGGTATTCATGACATATCTCTACACATCTCTGTGTGGCATTCATGACATATCTCTATGTGGTATTCATGACATATCTCTATGTGGTATTCATGACATATCTCTATGTGGTTATTATGATATATCTCTACATATCTCTATGTGGTATTCATGACATATCTCTATGTGGTAATTATGACATATCTCTACATATCTCTATGTGGTATTCATGACATATCTCTACACATCTCTGTGTGGTAATTATGACATATCTCTATGTGGTATTCATGATATATCTCTCTATGTGGTATTCATGACATATCTCTATGTGGTCTTCATGACATATCTCTCTATGTGGTATTCATGACATATCTCTACATGGTATTCATGACTTATTGTCTGGTCCAGACCAATTATTTACAGACCGCCGTCATATGGCTAGAATATTCCTGAGTGTGGCGATAAACAAACAAACAAACAAACAAAATCTACTAACGGCAACAACGGCATCAGCCACTTACCACTTTCCAATCTCGGACGTCTTTACTTTCTTTTTCCTGTCTCTTGTCCTGAAATCAAAATTATAATTTATAACATCTTGAGGAGTACTGATTGAATCAACACATATGAGGTAAAAAAAAATGAAATATACCAATGGCCCGTTTCATAAAGTGTTCATCATATTACGAATGCCGTAACTACTAAACATTAACATAGACTTGCGGCAGTCATAACACTAAGATCGTAAAACAGGGTCCAGGTGAGTGAGTGATTGTCTTACACCAATGTCACAGCAGAATCACAGTCAAATTAGGACTTGAGAAACAAGTGGTTGATAACATGAGCACCTATCTACTTCATGTGACGCATAGTCAACCGGGTGCCATCTCCACAAACCATTCAAAGCGTAAGCCTAAAATAAACTATATAGTTTCATTCGGTTTATATTGGAGGTGGTGAGGTGAAATGGGGAAATCACATTCAAGATAGTTTCACTCATATAGCAATCAGCATGCATGTGTGTGTGGCTGCTTGTACTTGTCCAGACCTAGTGCCAGCCAAATTAGAGGTGAGGTGAAATGGGGTTTAACGTCGCGTCAAAGATTATTGCATGTATGTGTGTGTGTTTCAGTGGCTGCTTGTACTGGTCTGGACTGATGCCAATTTATAGTGCTAGCTCACTGAGATACCATGCTGCAGTTTAACATGAATACCCCATTAGGACCCAGTATACTGACTCTGAGCTGACCAGTCCTTGCTTTAGCCACTTAATGTCGAGCGCCAGACAGGGTAACAACAAGTACCATCTTTTAACGTCTTTTGGTATGACACCTTCGGCTCTCCGGTTGGATGCTCAACCACTAGACCATGGAGGCGGTAGCCAACTTAGAAACCAATTCTAAACTTTATTACAGTGTGAAACAAACCACTTTCGTGCTTTGACAACTCAATTTTATTGGAGATACTATTAGTATCTCAACTAGTTTTGGACAGTTGACAGTGAAGAGGACCTCTGTTGACTTCTGACACTGTTATAATAGAGGCTCTGTATTTCTAACAATTATCTTAACTTGGACACCCCACTCAGAAACATTACACTGACTCCAAGCTGGTCAGTACTTATTTTATCCCTTGATACTGAGGTTTGCATCATTAAGAAATCAGTAAAAAGGTACCTGAAAGAAGAGTGAGTGAGTCAGTTGGGTTTGAATGAAGAGAGCTAATATGCAGGAATACTGCCCACATTGTGTGTAGTGGGATCTGCTTGATGGTGGACTTACTATACAGCTGAACACCCAGCTGGCAGGCACCCAGATGATCAAGGACAACACGATGACCGTCCCCACAATGTTGCTTCTCATGATTTCCACTGTAACAGGAACAAAATACATACTGATCATCAGGCTTCTGCTGGACACGCGTTGATGTTTGTTTGTTTGCTTGTTTGTTTGTTTCCTTCTTTCTTGCTACACGCCGCACTCAGCAATATTCCAGCAATATGATGGCGGTCTGTAAATAATCAAGTCTGGACCAGACAATCCAGTGACTGACACAGTGAGCATCAATCCACACAATTGGGATCGATGACAAGCATCAACCAAGTCAGTGAGCCTGACCACCCGTCTCCTATTTTAAGACAAGCATAGTCCCCTGTTTCGGCAAGCATGGGTTGCTGAAGACCTTTTCTACCCTGGATCTTCATAGGTCCACACAATTATATGATCTGCGAGTCTGGATGGCCTAGATATTGTAGTTTGATGTATTGAAACAACCTGCACATTCAAACTGAACAGATATTACTATTCTGATCTCTCATGATCAAGTTTACTTTCGAACAAGGAAATTAACATGTAATATTAACATAGACCTTCTGGAGGTTGTGCCATTGAAGTTTGGATGTCAAGTACATCACACGTCACAGTTGTCAATCCGGGACTCCCAGGTAAGGTGAAATGGGTTTTACACCAAGTTATGTAGGCAAATTGACAAGATTTGGCAGGTCAGGATGTGAGGGATTATTTATTTAATCATATTCAGGCTTTTTCGACAATGTGGGCAACTAAATGAAAGAAATATGTCTCCTTACAAATTTTTTTGTTGGTCTGCAAAAATAGAACTATTGCGAGTGTGTCTTGCTCCCAATCTTCACAGAAGTTTCCTGCTCACAAAACTTTCCTCATTCATATTCAACTTACCAAATTTACTGGGTGTGAGTTTCTCTATGAAGTCAAAGAACCTGTAGACAAGATCCGTTGTGGACTTGGTGCAGGTTCCTTCCTGAAAACAGATGGCACTTTGTGGTTGCATATGTTCTCACTCTAACCCTAGCCCATCAACCAATCCCACACGCAAGCAATCCTCCATCCCACACCATCCTCCATCCCACACCATCCTCCATCCCACACCATCCTTCATCCCCACTCCATCCTGCATCCCACACCATCCTCCATCCCACACCATCCTCCATCCCACATCATCCTCCATCCCACATCATCCTCCATCCCCACCCCACACCATCCTCCATCCCACACCATCCTGCATCCCACACCATCCTCCATCCCCACATCATCCTCCATCCCACACCATCCTCCATCCCACATCATCCTCCATCCCCACATCATCCTCCATCCCACACCATCCTCCATCCCACACCATCCTCCATCCCACACCATCCTGCATTCCACACCATCCTCCATCCCCACTCCATCCTCCACCCCAGATCATCCTCCATCCCCACAACATCCTCCACCCCACACCATCCTCCATCCCACACCATCCTCATCCCACACCATCCTCATCCCACACCATCCTCATCCCACACCATCCTCCATCCCACATCATCCTCCACCCCACATCATCCTCCATCCCACACCATCCTGCATCTAACACCATCCTCCATCCCCACACCATCCTCCATCCCACACCATCCTCATCCCACACCATCCTCCATCCCACACCATCCTCCACCCCACACCATCCTCCATCCCACACCATCCTTCATCCCCACATCATCCTCCATCCCCACATCATCCTCCATCCCACATCATCCTCCACCCCACACCATCCTCCATCCCACACCATCCTTCATCCCCACATCATCCTCCATCCCCACATCATCCTCCATCCCCACATCATCCTCCATCCAACACCATCCTCCATCCCACATCATCCTGCATCCCACACCATCCTGCATCCCACACCATCCTCCATCCCACACCATCCTGCATCCCACACCATCCTCATCCCACACCATCCTCCATCCCACACCATCCTCCATCCCACACCATCCTCATCCCACATCCTCCTCCATCCCACACCATCCTGCATCTAACACCATCCTCCATCCCACACCATCCTCCATCCCACATCATCCTGCATCCCACACCATCCTCCATCCCACACCATCCTCCATCCCACACCATCCTCCATCCCACATCATCCTCCATCCCCACATCATCCTCCATCCCACACCATCCTGCATCTAACACCATCCTCCATCCCACACCATCCTCCATCCAACACCATCCTCCATCCCACACCATCCTCCATCCCACATCATCCTCCATCCCCACATCATCCTCCATCCCACACCATCCTGCATCCCACACCATCCTCCATCCCACACCATCCTGCATCCCACACCATCCTCATCCCACACCATCCTGCATCCCACACCATCCTCCATCCCACACCATCCTCCATCCCACACCATCCTCATCCCACACCATCCTCCATCCCACACCATCCTCCATCCCACACCATCCTCCACCCCACATCATCCTCCATCCCACACCATCCTGCATCTAACACCATCCTCCATCCCCACACCATCCTCCATCCCACACCATCCTCATCCCACACCATCCTCCATCCCACACCATCCTCCACCCCACACCATCCTCCATCCCACACCATCCTTCATCCCCACATCATCCTCCATCCCCACATCATCCTCCATCCCCACATCATCCTCCATCCCCACATCATCCTCCATCCCACATCATGCTCCATCCCACACCATCCTCCATCCCACACCATCCTCCATCCCACACCATCTTCCACCCCACACCATCCTCCATCCCACACCATCCTGCATCCCACACCATCCTTCATCCCCACACCATCCTCCATCCCCACATCATCCTCCATTCCCACATCATCCCCCATCCCACATCATGCTCCATCCCACACCATCCTCCATCCCACACCATCCTCCATCCCCACTCCATCCTCCATACCCACACCATCAACCATCCCCACACCATCTTTTATCCTCCATCCCACACTATCCTGCATCCCACACCATCTTTTATCCTCCATCCCACACCATCCTCCATCCCACACCAACCTCCATCCCACACTATCCTGCACCCCACATCATCCTCCATCCCCACATCATCCTCCATCACCACATCATCCTCCATCCCACACCATCCTCCATCCCCACATCATCCTCCATCCCCACATCATCCTCCATCCCCACATCATCCTCCATCCCCACATCATCCTCCATTCCCACATCATCCTCCATCCCACACCATCCTCCATCCCACACCATCCTCCATCCCACATCATCCTGCATCCCACACCATCCTTCATCCCCACATCATCCTCCATCCCCACATCATCCTCCATCCCCACACCATCCTCCATCCCACATCATGCTCCATCCCACACCATCCTCCATCCCACACCATCCTCCATCCCCACACCATCAACCATCCCCACACCATCTTTTATCCTCCATCCCACACTATCCTGCATCCCACACCATCTTTTATCCTCCATCCCACACCATCCTCCATCCCACACAATCCTCCATCCCACATCATCCTCCATTCCCACACCATCCTCCATCTAACACCATCCTGCACCCCACACCAACCTCCATCCCGCACTATCCTGCACCCCACACCATCAACCATCCCACATCATCCTCCATTCCAAAACCCTGAAAATGAGTCAACCTACCTTTGAGCAGTAACCCTGGTAACAAGGCCTTCCTTCCTCTAGATTTCCCCCCTGGGCTTTACACCCCTCTGGGCCACTGTCTGTGTGTTTACAACATCTGGCGCAGGCACTCTGTGCTATAGGGAGACATCAAAATCATCATTTAATCCTCAAACAACCACAACCACAATATGATCATAACCTTATTTATATAGCCATGAATTGTATCATTCTAGGTTCACAGATGTTTTTATAAAACAAGTTTTAGGCCAGTCATATATAAAATAAAAGATAAACATGTTTCCTCTAATATTTTCTTATCAACCCTCCTCAGTCGTGAGTTGGTTGAAATATCCTTTGCTGCCATTTTAACTTTTGAAAATTGCTAGACATTTGTATTGACTTTAAAGAAGATGGATGACTTGGATTTATACAGTTGATCAGAGTATTTAGTGTTTATTTTATTTTCAATTTATACCAGTTTATATTTTTATCTTTTTTTAAACCAGAACATGTTAAAAGATGGCACTTGTACCGGTACATATAAGCTTATACATAATGACAGACGCAGGATTGGTCAGGGGTAAAACATATTTTGAATGTCATTTTCATTTCCAAATTGGCAGTATTTGGCCTTGGTTTATTAGATCAATAAACAATGGCCATAAAACATGTATAATGTGGGGGAAGTTCTTGTTTGTTTGTTTGTTTGTAGTTTAACGCTGCACTTCAGCTATATGACATCGGCCTGTAAATAGTCATGTGTGGACCAGCGAATCCAGAGATTGACATCATGAGCATCGATCCACGCAATTGGGAACCATGACGATCATCATTCATGTCACTAAGACTGACCACCGGATCCAACGACAACTCAGGGGTAGGTAACTTTCAAGGGGAGGTAAAGCTAACAAAACCACAGTGATATGCTTTTAACAGAGCCCCAGATAAGCTGTGTATCTGCGTAAAATATGCATCAGAAATACAGGATTATGCAGTAAAATAAAATCCAAGCGTATCAAACACGCAACGAATATTACAGATAAGCTACAAAAATAAAACTTGTGCGTATCATCAAAATATTGTGAAGTAACCCTGCGTATTCGATCAGCAAATCAGTAACTTATTTTGAAATTATAAACCGGCATTCGGTCAACCTGGCCAAACTCCACGATGACAGTTACATCACCATCATTTGCCATCACACTTTCTTGCGGAAGTATCGTGGTATTTTTAAGTTCTATAAAGCTCTCGAACCCACACAACACCAGTTTGCAGGGACTAGATGAATAGTGCTTTTAAATATTTAACTTAAATACCCACATGTGTAAAAACTAGAGGGTAACAGAAATTTGAATACCCAGATAGAGTTACTGATACCCAATGATTTTAAAATGCATATGTAAAATACCCACAACACCAAAAGCTTATCTGGACCTCTGTTTTAACCTATAATTGAACATCTGTATCACTCTGTGTCAGCTTACTGTGAGAGGAAGTTCAAAGGTGGAGCCAATTGTCCACATCACCACTTAGGTGTAACCATGAACATAAAGTCGATGATGATGGTTTGTTGTTTAATGCCACAATATTCCAGCTATTTGCAGCGGTCTGTAAATAATCGAGTCTGGACCAGACAATCCAGTGATTAATATCATGAGTATCGAGCCATGCAATTGGGATCAATGACATGTATCAACCAAGTCAGCGAGCCTGACAACCAAGTTCCGTAAGTCGCCTTTTACGACAAGCTTAGTCGCCTTTTACGGCAAGCATGGGTTGCTGAAGAGCTATTCTACCTGGATGATAATCAGATACATGACCTGATGAAACCTGACCATTGCTTGTCGTGAGTGAGTTGAGTTTTACATCCCTTTTCGCAATATTCCAGCAATGTCATGGTGGAAGACCCTAGAAATGCGCTTCACACATTGTACCCATGTGGGGAATCCAAACCTGGGCCTTTGGCGTGACAAGCAAACGCTTTAACCACTAGGCTACTCCACTGGCCCCCTTTGTTTGTTGGTTTTTGTTTACAGGACACCTCACTCAGCAATATTCCAGCTAATCACGACAGGCTGAAACTAATCAAGTTTGGATTGATGTTGTTTAACATGGCACACAGCAATATTCAAGCCCTATGGCTGCGGAACCAGACAATCCTGTGATAGATCTTATGAACAACAAGCCATGACGTTGGGGTAAGATGACATGCAATTAACCAAGTCACCGAGCCCTACCACCCGATCCTCTTATGACAAGCATGGGGTGTGAGGTCTTAATGGGGCGGTGGGTTATGCTTGTTTGTTTGTTTGTTGTCTAATGCTGCACTCAGCAATATTCCAGCTATATGACTGGACCCGACAATCCAGTGATAGACATCATGAGCATTGACCTACTCAATTTGGATACAATGACATGCATCAACCAAGTCAGCAAACCTGACCACCTGATCCCGTTTTTCACCTCTCCTGACAAGCATGGTTGCCTTTTACGGCAAGCATGGTTTACTGAGGATACAGTGGGTTATGTATACAAGTAGGTAGATGAACATCTTACTGTCCGAGCAGATGCACGGCTCCATGTCCATAACTTCACAGAAAGACTTGCATATACCATCGTAGCATTTCCCACTGTAAAACATATATTGTTATAGCTATGAACAAGGAATCCTAAACCATCCAGTCCTAAATGACAGACAATCATTACACTGCAAAAGAGTTTCTAAATACCAGGACCGATTGTATCCAACTCAAAAGATGGATTTATGTGTCAAACCTTCAGTAACTAATGTATCATTAAATCCACCTGTAATGTTTTAAAGATGCTGTATTTTCATGAGTCATGAGTCAAAAGGAAAGTTCTTGGGCATCATTTACAGTCATTAAAACAAACTTGGCTGGGAAAATAATGTTGAATGCTTTGCATGCATAAGGAAAGAGTGTGTTTTCAGAAACCGAACTCAGCATTTCGAATACATAAGTGATGAAGAAGTTCGGGCAGACTACCTTTTGGGAAGGGCAAGCATCTGATACATCTGTGATGTTGTGAGAGATGAATTACAGCCCAAATCTTCAAGATATATTCGCAAGTTTTGAGCTACAGTTGAATGTTTGATAATTACGAAGTCGGAACTAGAAGCATTGTGATATGCTAATAAACGTTTGATACAACCTATTTTAAAGAGTGAGTGAGTGAGTGAGTGAGTGAGTGAGTGAGTGAGTGAGTGAGTGCTTAATGCCACTTTGAACAGTATTCCAGTTATATCACAGTGAGTCGGGTTTTTGTGGGAGGAAAGGCTGAAGTGATGCAGGTCTCAGACTCTTAACATTTCAGTGAAACCCATGAGTATGGGGAAACTGCTGACAAACCAAAAAACATAAATGGACGAATTGGGAATCAATCCAAAATCATAGGTTTCTGTCATGCACAACAGACGCGACTCTGCACAGGGATTTGCAGCACCTTAGATGACTGGGCCACCTGTGTCCCCTTTAATGATGCATTTAACTAACGATGCATTAAGAAATTAATGTATCATTTGGGTTTAATGTAGCCATTAGTTAATGAAGGTTTGATACAATCAGGTCCTTAAAAACACACATGTGTAACTGATTAAGTCATGCTTATTTTTGTTTTTGATTTTTGTTAACCATTTATTATCATATGATTTTGTAGTTAATAAACTTACACAGATTGTGAATTCCTTCAAACCCAAATTATTTTGTTGGTAGCAACACCAAACAGTGATTAATGTTTGTTCACAATTTGGGTATTAATCTTGAAGTATTACAGTAAATTGTACATACCCAACTATACAATCTGTTCCATTCGACTTCGGCTCAGCCATTGGACAGTCATAACTAGAACCGCTGGAATAGTGCTAAGGAAAACATTAATGGGAGGTCAATTGTTGTTCGTACAGTTATTTTTTTCCAAGGAACAGTTGGACCTACACAGCCCAACCCCCTCATAATGATGGACTGTTACAACAAGTCTATGTAAGGGACTGGTCATTGGTCATAGTGGGGGTAGCTGGTGAGATTTGTATCATACTTTGTTTATGCCCGGTTTCTTCATGATAAATGGCACTATAAGTCCCAGACAAATTCTGCGTTTCCGTGATCGTGGAATGATTGGCAAAAAATGTAACTTCCTGCAGAATAGCTGAAACATCACGGAAGTTGTCTTTTGTTATCAATCAATAGACTAATTTTAACGAATTTTGCACTCGAAAGATGCCCATTCATTTAAAATGCGATTCAAACATGCAAAATATGAATCCTACAATAAAATGAAATTTGAAATATATCACTCACTCTTAAATGTTCTTGTGGTATAACAACTAAATAAACTAACTATTAAGGCTAATCCTTAATGAGTCTAAATTGAAGTAATTGCTGAATGTTATTCTAATATAGGTGATGACAGATTTACTTTAAATAAAATAGTTCAAGGCAATCTATAAGACTATGTAGACATATCTTTTGTCTTATTGGATATTATGTCTGGGAGATGGGATCTTGATACCTTAGGCTAGTATTTATCTGAAAGCTTTAAATCTATTAAACTATGTAGACATAATTTTTGTCTTATTGAATAGTATGTCTAGGAGATATGTTCTCGTTACCTTAGACTAGCATCTATCTAAAAAGCTATGACTGAAATTACTGATATTTCGTATATGCATTTTACCTGATGATATGTATTACTTGCTAAACTATAATTATATGAAATGTTGTATAAATATCACACAATGATAACTCATAAAAGCACATGCTGTGGATCTAATTATTATATGAGAACTTAGTATAAATGTTATATCATGTTATATCATGATATAACCATGACACAACATCTAACCATAAATAAATATAAGATGATATGCATTTGTATTTGCATAATTTTATGTCTTGAAATTTCCAATTGCAAGGGATTAAATATTGTAAAGAACCCAGGATTTGTAATTTTAGCTGTAGAATTTTGATATTTTACTGGAGAAGTCGTCTGTGTCAGCACAATATTAGTGTGGCTGACAACTGACCAGTTACATGAGATAGTGAGTGAGTGAGTATGGTTTTATGCCGCTTTTAGCAATATTCCAGCAATATCACGGCGGGGGACACCAGATATGGGCTTCACACATTGTACCCATGTCGGGAATCGAATCTTCGGCGTGACAAGCTAACGCTTTAACCACTAGGCTACCCGACTGCCCCTACATGAGATAGTGAAAATGTGAGGACTGCTAGTATTCAGTTCACCATCCAGATGTCTTATAATAATTTTCATCTTTTACCACCAATATACATTTGTCTACTTTCAACCTGACAACTTTTGTAAGAATTTACAAAATAAATAACTCTTGCTTTCCTACACGATCATTTCCGTGAACATGCAGTTTCTTGAAGCAGTTTCCTAACGTGTTTCTGGTATTGTTTCAAGAGCTCATAATCCTAAGTGCTATAATTAGGAATAAGTTAAAGGTGTCAGGAAATGGTAAATTACATTTATAAGGCATTAATCTCTGAGATATATATTATCTCTGCATAATAATGTCAGTTTGTGGGGAGATGGTTGCGAAGGATACTTGCACTTGGTGGACTGTAGACAGCTGTTGGGGGACGTGATTCTACACTGGTAGTCCTCAGTGGCCATCTGGCAGTTCTCACAGCACTCCGAATTCATGGGGCTGAAATATAGACCAGTGTTAGTTCATAACTCTCTCCCAGACTAGACTGAAGTACAGACCAGGATTAGTTCACATCTCTCTCACTGAACTGAAACACAAGCAAGGATTAGTTCATAGCTATCTCAGAGACTAGACTGAAGCACAGACCAGGGTTAGCTCATAACTCTCTCACTTGACAATGTAATATTTTCTGTGGAAAACAAACACATTTATACTGCAAATGTAGGAATTGTGTATGCGCTGGTGATATGCTTCATTCCAATGTGCTTTATAGATGGGGTCTATAAATTAGCATTGATTTTGAAGGCTTTTACAGGGTGGTTGCCTTATAGGTGGGGGGGCGCTTATAGTCAGCGATATACGGGATATATCTACCTGCACTACATAATCTATCTGCACTATATATTTACCTGCACTATATATCTACCTGTACTATATATCTACCTGCACTATACATCTATCTGGACTATATATCTAACCGTACTATATATCTACCTGTACAATGTATCTACCTGCACTACCTGGACTATATATCTACCTGTACAATATACCTACCTGCACTACCTGGACTATATATCTACCTGCACTACCTGGACTATATATCTACCTGCAACTGGCTCCTGACTTGAACCGACACTGGCTGGTGCAGCAGTCGTCACCATCAGGTCCGGCGTCACAATTCTCCAGGTTGTCCACGATGCCGTTCCCACAGTATGGCACATTGTCCTTCCTCTCTGTCAACACCAAGACCAAGTGAGTGAGGGAATGAGTTCATATGCCAACATCAGCATCAGTCCTATCACAGTGGCCCTCATCCGATATCAAGCTTGTTACAAAATTTCCATTGGCTGATAGTATGAACTGGTTACGAATCCTCCGACTCAAAATACAAAGAAAATGGAAAAAACAATTGAATAAACATTATAATTTTTAACCAATATTTTTATTAGTGCCAACCCCCTAAAGTCTTGTAGTAGAATAAAAAAAGTATTTCTAGAATCCTGCAAAGCAGTAACGAGATTACTTTGTCATCAAAACTCACGACTTTGCTTCCACAATGACCTTGTCTTGTCATGTCAGAATCTTTTCATATTTTTATGTGTTTCCTACCGAACTGAATGTCTTTTGGAAACATCCGAAACCAACTAAGATTGTCTCAACAGTTTGTCATATTTCCATCCAATGCAAAATTTCAAGACTCTTGTATCACTATAGCCACATGATGTCAGTCTGCACAGGACTCCTGTCTGTTCAAGTAGCAGACTCAAAGGCTTTCATCATTATTTGTTTGTATGTTTGTTTGTTTTTGTTGATTAACGCTGCAGTGAGCAATATATTCCAGCTATATGACAGTGATCTGTCATAATCGTGTCTGGACCAGATAATCCAGTGATTGATATCATGAGCATTGATCCGTGCAATTGGGATACAATAACATGCATCTACCAAGCCAGCGAGCCTGACCAACCGATTCCATTAGTCGCCTCTTACAAGCATGGGCTGCTGTAGACCAATTCTAATCTGGATCTTCAAGGGTTCTTTAATCATTAACGATGTCTGCCTGTCTATATTCAGAGTATTTAACTATTTCTAACATAGGCAATTTTAAATGAAGATGATTTTATTCAACTTCCAGATTGAAAAACAAACGGAGTTAGTGTGTCTGTCTGGACTCTCCTATTAAACATTGGGAAATCACTCAGTCATAACAGTTGGGTATAAATGTATAATTAATAGTATTTGATAATCTAAAATACTTTAAGCACATATGGATAAAATGTTGATCTACAAGCAAACAAAATAAGTTACATATTTTAGTGTGAATATTTTTGAGCAAATGGACAAATATATGCACATTTAGTACTCCCCACTATCTGAAATGTGCAGCACTATCATAATACAGTATTGTTATGCAACAAGGTAACAATGCAGTGATGTCATACTTCAAAGAACTCAACAGTGTTACTCTCATTGGCTTTTGCTGAAAGCAATATGCGACCTATCATAAAAAGAGAATGATTTCAAGTTTTGTATGGTGTCTTACTCTGTATGACAATCTGACTGAAGTCTACGATTTTCTCCTATACTGGCAATAGTCTTTCCTAAAATATGTTGTTACAGACTCCGAAATATGAGAGTTCGAGTTGCGCAGTGAACACAAAAATAATGCCAGCAAACATCCTTTATGTGTAGGTTGACTCAACAATTTCACAAATATTTGAGAGTGAGTGGGGTTTTACACTGCTTTTAGCAATATTCTTTGCATATCAGGTTTTGGAGACAGAAATGGGCTTTTCACACATGTGACGAGCCAATTCCAGGCCACCCCACTGCTCCTATATCCCATAGGGTGCATGTTGTGAATTGTATAAAAGATGTAATACCATGACCAGTATCGATCCACAGACTCTCTACTTTATCAGTGCCAATACTTGCATTCGAATTACCTCCCTTGTTTGCTCTCTTGGATATGAGATCTTTATGTAACAAACCCCATGGTTTTTCACCCGCCATTGATTTGGGTTAGTTATTTGGAAACTAAATGTATACGCCAGTAAAAACGTAACAGTGCACAGTGCCAGGGCAAGATGAAGTGAAGGGACAGATATATGGACTTACCTACAAAACACTTGAAAGCTTTGGCTCTCAGCACATCGGACACATAACGCCTGCTGCAGGGGGAGAATATCTGGGCAGATATGAACACAAATCACTCCATTAGTTGGGATAGAGCTAACATATTTTTCTTATCAACTAACCTTTCATTACTAGCTATGAATAAGTCTGAGCACAAGGAGTCCATCTTCCCGAGGCAAGAGAGTTAACTGACTATAAAAGTCCAGTTTCCACCCTTGCCGAACTAGGCTGGTATTATGGAGTTACATTTTGGCTGGACTAACGAGTCTAGGCATAGTCCAATCAAAATCGCGCATCAAAATTGAAATACGGTTCGTAAACTGTCGTTCAGATTTCGGTTGATTGCAGGATTTGCAAAGCCCAGTAATTCCAGCCTAGTTCGGCAAGGGTGGAAACTGGACTTTTAAAGTCAGTTAACTCTCTTGCCTCAGGAAGATGAAGGAGTCTGGGTGCCGGATGGTCCAAGTGCTCTAAGCTATTTAAACCATGGCCAACATTCAAAGAATCCTAGCACCTCAAATGTTAAAACAACATTGTTTTGAGAACCGTATTTTAAAAGATATTCAAGAACTCCAGCTGAAAATACTGTGCACTGACACACTGATCCCCGTAATATTTGTCTAGTGTTGCGAGAATGCTTTAGTTCATGAATCCGGTTCAACATAAATATGCATTTATTATCATTATTTGATAATTCTGATATTGACAAGAGAAATGGTGCTCATCGTACATGGTTGTTTTCCTCCCATCCGCTGACGGCGTAGGGGTACATGATGTAGCGGCCCTTGTTGAAGGAGTCGGGGGCACACTCAGACGTGTCTACGTCGTGCTCACTGCCCCAGTTGTGGCCTGAAAAAACATGAAGCTGCAGACAACAACAAAATACATGTACAGTCGAACACTGTTGTGTCGAACTTCGGTTGTCTCGAGTAAAATCTTGGTCCCTGCCTTTTCCTTTTGTATTCATTTTTTTTAGGTGTCGAACCTTGGATAGCTCGATGTATTTAAACACAATGGTGTTTGTCTGTATTTACAAAAACATCATTGCTGTATATGCTTACACAAACATCATTACCATATATAGTATACTAAAACATGAAGCATGTATGATTCAAGTTATTCAGAACTATGTTCAGAGTCCGTAAGCACTAATTTTATCGTGTATACTGATCAAGCAGTTAATGATACTTTAACTACAGACAATCTTAAAAAGTTTAACTCAAGTCACAAATACAAAAATCTTTTCTCAAATTGGGCTACTGACTGTTGAGCATTGTCTCTCATCACTTGAAAAGCATCAGATATCAATGTAGGAATGTGTGCAACAGAAAATATAATGTCAGGGGGGTGATAAAAAAGAGTTACTGATATATATACTGCATTTTTGTCAATGGTATTACATTCCCATAGGTTGTACAATAACAGGGATTTATCAGGATTCCAAACTAAGTGCCAATGTTAGGCAAATAGGAGAAAAAATTGTTACTTTGTTCGAACTTGGGATTATTTGTTGGGTCTTTTTTTTCTTAAATTCAGAAGTATTTAACATAGCTTTTACCACTGCACACAATACAAAAACATAAAACTATATGTTCAAGCCTCTCCCTCTATATTGCTCCCTGTATCAGTGTTATACAAGTCACCTCTTAGAAGCTATTCCATGGGCCACAACTATACAAACAGGAATTGAGAAAATTTTAATTCCAATATGGGAATTTTTACTGACATCTGTTTAGACTCAAAGACAAATGTCGGCCGAGCAGGTCGGGATAAATCATTGACTAAGGGAGAGGCCATTTGATATTCTGGGGGGAGCCTGGGCATTTTTTTTTGGGGGGGGGGGGGGAAATAGATATTTTTTCAGCTACAGCTGCAAAACCAGATATTTTTTTAAATACTTTTTTTTAAAAACAATGTAATTTTGGTAGCAGACAATTTCTGTTCTTTTTTCAACAGTCTGAAGAATAATTATATTTTTCACAAACTTTTCTGGGACATTTTATCAAAATATCAAACGGTAATGACTAAGTAAAGGACTTGAAGCCAACCATCTTAGAGTGAGTGAGTGAGTGAGTTTGGTTTTACGCCGCTTTTAGCAATATTCCAGCAATATCACGGCGGGGGACACCAGAAATGGGCTTCACACATTGTACCCATGTCGGGATTCGAAGCCGGGTTTTCGGCGTGACAAGCGAACGCTTTAACCACTAGGCTACCCGACCGCCCCTCAACCATCTTAGAGAGTGGGTGAGTAGAGTCGTATGACAGTGAGTTGTGTCCCAGAACCATCATGACAAGGCCACAAAGACTTGGCTTCACACATGGAGAATGGAACTCTAAGTCTGTGGTGTGTGACTTGAACACTTCATCCATAAAGCTACACTATATCACCCTTACATAATCAGCATCACAGCTTCTCAGCATCTGAATCAACGACTAGTTCTATGTGTCCATAAAGGCTGTGACTGGTGAGGAGGTGAGGTGAAATGGGGCTTAACGTCGCGTCCAAGATTATTGCACTTATATAGCGACGTGCATGCACGTGTGTGTGTGTGGCTGCTTGTACTAGTCCCGACTGATGCCGATTTATAGTGCTAGCACACTAAGATACCATGCCAGTGTAGCATGAATAATACCCCACTCAGACACAGTATACTGACTCTGAGCCGACCAGTCCTTGTTTTAGCTCCTTAATGTCAAACACAAGACAGGGTAACCTTTTTAATACATTCTTTCATTTCTATTTTCAGAAAATCATATTTGTAGGTCAAGACTTTTTCTTTTTTTTCTGTTAAGAAGAATACACTCACCTAATTCTATTGAGGATCAGCAATAATGAAAAGACAAAACAAAATAAAATATTATTATATATCTACAAAAGTTTCATAAGAAAGTGAGTGAGTGAGTGAGTGAGTTTCGATTTACGCCGCTTTTAGCAATATTCCAGCAATATCACGGCAGGGGACACCAGAAATGGGCTTCACACAATGTACCCATGTCGGGAATCGAACCCGGGTGTACGGCGTGACAAGCGAACGCTTTAACTACCAGGCTACCCGACCGCCCCTTCATAAGAATGAATACAGGATATTATTGTATATCTATAAGTGGCATTTAGAACCTGTGTGTAATCAGAGACAGGAATGACATATGAACTGTTTGCTTGTAACAGATAGTAGTATCTGTAGTGAGCATATCATTGGGAAAATAACTGAAGTTGGAATCTGTCATGTCTTCAACTTTACCTCACAGATACAGTTGAAGGGAAAAGCATAAAAGAGAATGAAAGTAACCAGTGATCAACCTGTAATCACCAAAGTGTTATTTCCTAATGATTCTTGTGGTTGATAGTACCATATTCGACGTAATAAGCGCCCCACTCTAATAAGCACCCACAGCAATATTTGCTAATATATTATGAACAATCCCAATTAGCACCCCTTTCGATTGATCAATGTACACAAGATTTATTTATTTGTGTATCATATGTGTTGTATACACCCTAAATTATGGGCAATTAAATTCTGGAAAAATATATCTGTTGTGTATTATACGCACAGACTTTTCTTTTGTATCATTTCAGGCTGTTAGCCTAAATCACGAAATTCATGAACTTTCAACTCTTTTTTTTTTTCATCAAAATTTTATCCTAATAAGAGCCCTCTATTTCTAATTTTGAGAGCACCCTGGGCACTTACTACGTCGAATACGGTATATCCCACCAAAGGGATGTGGATACATACATTGAGCTGTAGACCCTTGGGTGTGCTCTAGACAGCTATCTAATAGGGGTGAAACTATACAGGAAGGTCATGATACGATATGTATCATGATATATAGGTCACGATAAGATATGAAGTGCGATACACATATTTTCGTCAAATCGCGTTGAACCTTCTTGGCTATAAATATTTCAGTGCAGGTTCAAAGGAAAAGCTAGCTCTAGACACCTGTTCGTAGCGGCTATCCTTAGTTGTGAACTCCTGAGTGTGCTGCAGACAGTTACCCACATAGGTACCTACACTTATACATGAGCTGTAGACAGTTACCCACATAGTTACCTACACTTATACATGAGCTGAGGACAGTTACCCACATAGGTACCTACACTTATACATGAGCTGTAGACAGTTACCCACATAGGTACCTACACTTATACATGAGCTGTAGACAGTTACCCACATAGTTACCTACACTTATACATGAGCTGTAGACAGTTACCCACATAGGTACCTACACTTATACATGAGCTGTAGACAGTTACCCACATAGGTACCTACACTTATACATACACAGACACCTACCATGAGCTGTACACAGACACCTACCATGAGCTGTACACAGACACCTACCATGAGCTATACACAGACACCTACCATGAGCTGTACACAGACACCTACCATGAGCTATACACAGACACCTACCATGAGCTATACACAGACACCTACCATGAGCTGTACACAGACACCTACCATGAGCTGTACACAGACACCTACCACAGACACCTACCATGAGCTGTACACAGACACCTACCATGAGCTATACACAGACACCTACCATGAGCTATACACAGACACCTACCATGAGCTGTACACAGACACCTACCATGAGCTATACACAGACACCTACCATGAGCTATACACAGACACCTACCATGAGCTGTACACAGACACCTACCATGAGCTATACACAGACACCTACCATGGGCTATACACAGACACCTACCATGAGCTATACACAGACACCTACCATGAGCTGTACACAGACACCTACCATGAGCTATACACAGACACCTACCATGGGCTATACACAGACACCTACCATGAGCTATACACAGACACCTACCATGAGCTATACACAGACACCTACCATGAGCTATACACAGACACCTACCATGAGCTATACACAGACACCTACCATGAGCTATACACAGACACCTACCATGAGCTGTACACAGACACCTACCATGAGCTATACACAGACACCTACCATGAGCTGTACACAGACACCTACCATGAGCTGTACACAGACACCTACCATGAGCTGTAACCAGTGTGGACTCCTGTGTGAGCTGCCTGATGCCTGCTGTGTTGAGGGAGCTGCTCCACCCTGTGTTGAGGTAGTGCCTCTTGCCCCGCCTCGTATAGGCTAGATAAACGACACACATGCCAACCATTATCAAATAGTTCACCATACATGCCTCATGACATTACAACACAGATAATTACAACATTGTATAGATAAATAAATCACTAAATTTGTGTGTACAGGTTATTGCCATTTCCAGGATATTTTACAAGACACTTACACATGATAATCTTAACCTCTGCATATAACATGTATAAACCAATGCCTAGCATAACAGGAAATAAAACCGAAATTATCAATGTCTTATTGCAAAATTCACATTTTCATTTTTCACCAATTATGTTACCCTGAAGCAATACGCTGTAGCTTTTAACTGTACACAATATACGAAACATCAATTTTTCTAGAAACTTATATTAGAAAATGGTGTGTGTGCATTATGTACTCAAGTGCACGCTGTACACAACAAAATATGCTATAGAATGAAATCTTTAAGGTGAGGTGAGGTGAAATGGGGTTGAACGTCGCATCCAAAATTATTGCACTTATACAGCGACGTGCATGTACATGCGTGTGTTTGTGTGGCTGCTTGTACTAGTCCGGACTGATGCCAATTTATAGTGCTAGCTCACTGAGATACCACGCCGCAGTTTAACATGAATACCCCCCTCAGACACAGTATACTGACTCCGAGCCGACCAGTCCTTGTTTTAGCCCCTTAATGCCGAGTGCCAGACAGGGTAACAACAAGTACCATCTTTTAACGTCTTTTGGTATGACGCGGTCGGGGATCGAACCCCGGACCTTCCGCTCTCCCTGGGCGGACGCTCTACCACTAGACCAAGGAGGCGGTCGAAATCTTTAAGACCTTTTTATGGCCAACACTTCCTCAAATGGTGCCCAGTGTTGGGGACACCTCATACACCAACAGGAGACAATACTTACAGGGAGAACATATGCCGCCGACAGTGCCTAGTCTCGGTGACCCGATGTACGCCAGACCCAAGACGCCACCACTAAAACTCTGGTGCGTGAAGAGATGTGCCAGGCAGAAGCGACCAAAATACACATGGCTGCTGAACTCCTGTTTGAATAATGAAAGAATAATTAAATTACTACATGAAATGTGACACTCAACCTTATGATGAAAACAAATTGTTAATTTTCATCAAAAGTTTCCAAAATAATTGAGGCAGGAAGTATCATTCTTTCTTAATTATATTTTGTTTAAACAAACTGTTCAAGCCAACTGTAGACATTAACCGTCACCAAAAGTGATTCACATAAAGCATAAATGTTTTGTAAATTGCATGCATTTTTCTTCATCTACTCTGGGTACAAAAGAATTACACCATTTTGTCCGTAAAGACATAAATTTAGATATTTAAACTAAAGGGGTGCTTATTAAAACCATACACAATCAATGTTCCCGCTGGCTTTTGAAACTGCAACTCTAAAAATTACCAGTCCCCCCTAAATTTGCCAGTCCCAACTTTTAACAAATCGAAAAATGTATGAAAGTTATTTGGTTTTAATTTTTTCATCTTAATGTTCAGCGCAAAGATTTCATCTCTGAAGGAACTTAGTTATATCTTTATGTCATTCACACAAACTTCAGTCATAATTTTCTCTCTTTCATTTTAAATATTTTGAGGCGAGGTCGCAACAAATAGATATTCAACCTAGAAATAGACCAGGGGAAACCCTGATGGTAACAGACAAGCTGACTTTGTTCGAAAAATGTACTTATATGAATATCACCTATGTTTTCTTCAACAAAGAAGGATTTATAAGGTACTTTATTTGCCGGTCAACAGGGACTGGCAGTCACATGAATTACCGGTCCTAGCCTAATTTAACCAGGAAAAAACTGGTAATTACTGGTAAACGGGAACGCTTCACAATGAATTAAAATTATTTTCATAGATCGTGTCGTAGTGAACAAACTTGGTTCAAACAATGTCAGTGAAACCTTTACAGTAACAGTTGCAAGGCAATTAAACATCCCTTCTGCACTGCTGTTTCCTGTAAAAAATGGACTGTCATGTAAATTTTCATTCTTACTTGTTGGCACTTATAAAGATTACCTACAGAATTGTTCAGAAGTTGTCCATGAGTAGGGTGCTCAATACAGCAAATACGGTACCGGTTGGGAAAACAAACAACCAAACTCAACAAAACTGCAACCAGTCTTTGTTGATCTGAGATCCTAAATCACAGTTGCATGCCTTTGCCTAATGTCGACATTTAGAGTATGAATAATGTTAACATATTAAACTGGATGAACGTCAATACTGCCAACATGGCCGCCTTACATTCAGCAGCTGGCGTGTGTCCCACTGGTTGGGGTTCTTCATGTTGTAGTGTTTTTCTCCCTTAGCTACAGTTGTAGGCTTGTTGTGGATACGCATCTGTAATCAAAACGTGGAATCAGTCGAGAAACTTGTCACATTGAAGATATCTGTTACATAAAACTAGAAGTCTCACTGTACATTTGAAAATCTTACTGGCCACAACCCAGTGATAACATCTACTTCTGTGTACTACATGCACACACCTGGAAAAAACACATGGACCAGACTATATTCCAGACATCCATTTATCCTCATTCTTTATAAATAATTACTCTTGAAGAGGTCAATACGCGAAAACGAGGACCCATGACCCGATCCCTGAGGTTAAGTGACTGGACCAAGGCTGCAGCCAAAGTCCGGTGAGACCGCCATAGGGGTCAGGTCTGAAGGTCCTCGTTTTTTCATATTTACCTCATCAAGAGTAATCATTCGTTCTGTTAAACCACAATTCACTTTAACGTTTATGAAGTCTTCAAAACTATCCTCTGTTTCATTAAAGTAACTTAGCTGCGAACCATGAAATATTCGTACAAGACGCCATCTTGTTTTCTAGCAGACGAGTCAATATTCATCACGAGACGGGTCAATACTGATCATGTGATCAATGTTCAAGGTCAGTGTCAGTCACATGATTTCAGGGGCTACCCTGAAATGTATTGTTTCGTCACATGGTACAGATTAACCAATGGAATTGCGAGATTCTTAACAGAGGAAAAATAATTGCAAATATCATCATGTGATATTGACCTCAATTTGACAAATGTCTCAGATACCACTGATACCTAATGAGTGAGTGAGTGAGTGAGTGAGTTGTGTTTAACGCCGCTTTTAACAGTATTCCAGTTATATCATGGCGTGTCAGCTTAATGTGGGAGGAAAGCCGGAAGTGATGCAGGTCTCTGACGTTTACCACTTCGGTGAAACCCACGAGCATGGGTATGGTGCTGACAAACCTAGAAACATAATTGGGGCGAACCGGGATTCGAACCCACAATCATAGGTTTCTGGCGTGCCCAAGGGAGGCAACTCTGCACAGCGAATCGCGGCGCCTTAGACGACTGGGCCACCCGTGCCGCCGATACCTAATGAAAGTTTTGGTATAAGAACCCTGCATCTGCCTAGTCGCATGGACTGGGTCGTACTTAAGATGCAATGAAGCAGCTAAGAATTGACTGGAGAGTAATTTAGCTATCATGGAATAGTTACCAAACATGTCATTAGGCTTAAAAAAATAAAAATTGGTTCTCAGGAAATGACTTTTGAAAACATAGTACGGATTGGCGGTTGTTGTTTTTTCTTTTGCTTGTTCAAACTGGTATGCAACCAAATAAAACTTGTGTACCATGAATCTGGGAAAGGGCCTCACTGCATAAGCAAGCATACAAACTCCTATTGCCACCATGACAATACAAGATGCGCAGTGAAGCAGTGCGCATGTAAAGGGAGGTAACTGTGTGCTAAATTGTTTTTAAGTATTATGATTTTATATATTTTTTTTGAAAATGGAAATAAAAACGAAACATGTGGCAGACTTAATCATGATGCAGACGGTGCCTGAGAACCAAGACTATTATTTCTTTAGCTGTACACAATCAATTTTGGTTTCTGTATATTAATATGACTATGTATCTTTTTTAACCAAAACAAATGTGTTTCATTAGAACAAAATACTGGATACAATTAATAAAATTGCTATTATTAACCGAGTCATCCTGCCATTAACAGAGTCATCCTGCCATTAACCGAGTCATCCTGCAATTAACCGAGTCACCCTGCCATTAACCGAGTCATCCTGCCATTAACCGAGTCATCCTGCCATTAACCGAGTCATCCTGCAATTAACCGAGTCATCCTGCAATTAACCGAGTCATCCTGCCATTAACCGAGTCATCCTGCCATTAACCGAGTCATCCTGCCATTAACCGAGTCATCCTGCCATTAACCGAGTCACCCTGCCATTAACCGAGTCATCCTGCCATTAACCGAGTCATCCTGCCATTAACCGAGTCACCCTGCCATTAACCGAGTCATCCTGCCATTAACCGAGTCATCCTGCCATTAACCGAGTCATCCTGCCATTAATCGAGTCATACTGCCATCAACCGAGTCATCCTGCCATTAACCGAGTCATCCTGCCATTAACCGAGTCATCCTGCCATTAACCGAGTCATCCTGCTATTAACCGAGTCATCCTGCCATTAACCGAGTCATCCTGCCATTAACCGAGTCATCCTGTTGTGTTAAGGAAAGGCATCTAGTTTCCAGGGTTTTGATAGGATTCCTAAATAAGGACGTTTGGCAGGCAAACAGTGAAACTTTGTTGAAAATTGTTTTATTTATTTTCATTTTTCTAAAAAAATCAAAGGAATTGGGAAATTCGTAATTAAAAATGTGAATTTTTACTGTTATTTGCTGCAGGCTTGTGGCCAAATATCGGCCCCTGAGCAAGATCAGATACATCCCTGAGTTCCTCATCTAAGTGTTGGCAATTCCAGTCCTAACCTGATGTGGGTTTCCATAACTAGTCAGTATAATACCAGCATATTTCAGCTGCAGCAGAGAGAGTGCATACTCTGATAGCATTGTCTGATAGCCAAACCCAGAAAAAGTTGACTCTGCCTGTGTTGGAATCTGACACACATCTTCGGACAGACAAGTGAACACTTCAAGCCTGTACCCCACAGCAACTAAAGTGTGATAGGAAAATTGCTCGTAGTCATGGTTATACACAATCTCACCTCTTTGATCTGAAATCCAAATCCTATCTGTCCTTTTTCCTTATTCCATAGCGTCTCCCGGTAAATGTTGTCTATCCTCTGGATCAACCCAATCTGAAAACACAATGTATCAGGGCGTGAGTCATCCCACAGATGACATCATTACCTTGTCAGCTTGCTAACGGCTTAAGCTTTTTGGTCATGTTGACAAGGCGTCCAACCTTGCATAAGAAGGTCCATTGTTCGAAACCCATCACGGTACTTGGGCATTCAATGGTCGCTACATTGCCTCCCAATGTGGGAATGAGCAAGTTCATTTCATAGTTGCCAAAGTAAGTCTTAATACCCTACAATGCGACCTGGGACGTGCCTTCTGTTGACGGAGGAGTATGTAGCAGGGCGTGGAGTCATCCCACAGGTGACATCCTTACCTTGTCAGCTTGCTGACGGGGTTAACATCTTTGGTCATGTGGACAAGGTGTACGACCTCAGATCAGAAGGTCCTTTTCGAACAACTATTGTCCTGTGATCTTTCATGTTTGCTGTTATTGTATTTGAGTCAAGGAACCTACTCAATTTAAAACGACCCGTGAAGATACGGGGTAGAATAGGTCTTCAGCAACCCATGCATGCCGTAAAAGGCGACTATGTTTGTCGTAAAAGGCGACTAACGGGATCGGGTGGTCAGGCTCGCTGACTTGGTTGATGCATGTCATCGATCCCAATTGCGTGGATCGATGCTCATGATATCAATCACTGGATTGTCTGGTCCAGACTTGATTATTTACAGACCACCATCATATAGCTGGAATATTGCTGAGTGCGGCGTAAAACAACAAACAAACCAAACCAAACCAAATAATAACATGCAACATTAGACTTATGCCAAGGACCACTTGACTCTTATGCTTAATTTCAAACACTGCCTAAGAACTGCCTTGCTCAGTTGTCCTGCATAGTCTCAGCTCATGCAGATCTTGAAGCAATACATTAGCAGATCATTTAGTATTTTATAGCATTCAAATACAGTAGGATTCTTTTGAACAAACCTAACAGATATCAGCATAACAGACGAGGAAAAATTGATTAACTGATTCTCTGGCAATCTTCAAACAATGTTCCAGTTTGAGAGGCCAGTTCTATTTGTTTGAAAAAACGGGAACCCATGGGTTTGAATTCACATTTTTTGTGTCCGATCATCAGTTATCCCACATCAATGACAAATGTCACGATCTTTGAGATAATATGACCTCATTTGGTACGACTGTTTTGAGTGGATTTCTTACCAGATAGTTTGCAGTTCGATGTTTGAAACCTCCGCCAACACCATCATAAAACAAGTAGTCTGCGACCAAGATAAGGTTGCAAGTGTTTTTATTTAGCAGCCATGCTTGCCTCTTCTGACGTCCATGATCTGTAAGACAAACAAATATATTGCTTATTAATTGTTTGTTTGTTTGCTTGTTGTTGAGGAAGTCAACAGAGAACACAGTGATGCATCTGTGACAATCATATCAGAGGCCCAGTGGGTATGTTCCCAAGAGTCTTCTATTTTTTCCAGCTACTATAGTCATTTGATGCACATAAAGGAGTTCTCGCAGGGGACATTACGTTAGACACCTCATAGACATAGAGTGTCTGCCCGGGCAGTGGAAGATCGATTATCAAGCACGTAATACCCAAAGACTTTAAAAGAAGTTACATGTTGTTGCCCTGCCTGGTGCAGGTCAGTGCAAAGTCAGCACACTGTGTCTGAGTGGGTATTCATGTGAAAACTGTTGAGTGGTATCTCAGTGGGCTAGCACTATAACACTGGCATTAGTTTAGAATAGAACAAGCAGCCACACACACACACATGGCTTGTAATTTGAATAATCTTGAAGAGAACGTTAAACTGAATTTCACCTCACTTCACCCATAATGCTAAATTGTCTCATGTAATATATTGTGTTTATGGAATTCAATTTTCAATGCTTTGCTGTATTTTAAACTTAGACTAAATGAAAGCGCACACCTTCTGAATCTGTCTGGTTTTCTTCTGATTCCTCATCAATTTCTCCATCTCCAATATCAGGATGAATACTCTCACACATACTTTGTCTGAAAAAAAGAAATATGTTACCATGGTTACAGTAGTTTCCTTACTAAATATTTCCAAGATAAACCTTCTGTGTTTTCAATTCAGGTTACAAACTCTGATGTGAAACCTGTATCTTTACAATTTATAACCTCATGCAAAGATGTTCGGTTTTGGATGAAGTTACAGGTACCAAATCTACATTTGAAACCTCTCAATTGAAAATGCAGTTGTTTTATTTCCTAATTCACTCAAGACAGATAATCTGTAGTTCCTCATAGCTATAATGTCACAGTCTTGTACATCATCCGACACCCACCTCTTGTTGCTGTGGTTGGACAGGTGAGGGTAGGCGTGGTCCCACTTGATGTCAGAGTGGCGGTATGCAATCAGGGTGTGGTTGTCTGAGGGAGGCAGGTGTCTCCATGATGGCTGAAGGATCATCAAATAATTTAGGGGAATTGATTCTGGTTTATGAAATAATAATAATAATAATAATAATAATGATGATGATGATGATGATGATGATGATGATGATGATGATGATGATAATAATAATAATAATAAAAAATTTTTTTTTTAAAACAACAAACAATAACAATCATCATCATCATCATCAATTTGCATGGCTCTTTTCCATGCTGGTTCGCATGTTCAAAAAGAACAGAGAATTATTACTTCAGGTGAAGGATCAGTGTGTTCATTCCATTGTCATTCTCAGCTCCCTTGGGAGAATACAACCAAGATTGCCTGTGAGGTGCTAGAAGGTTAACAGTCACATTACCATCTCATATCATCATCATCATCATCATCATCATCATCATCAATTTGCATGGCTCATTTTCATGCTGGTTATCATGTTAAAAAAGAACAGAGAATTATTACTTCAGGCGAAGGAACAGTCACATTACCATCTCATCCTACCTGGTACCCACCCACTGCTGGACGAACAGAGGCATATTGAACAAACAACATTGAACAGAGTTTCCTGCCTTAGGTGACATAACATGTGCTTCAGTGTGAGGTAGGACCGAAGCAACTTCTCTCCCTCACCAACATTGCTAAACCTGATTTGTGACCTGTGCACTGCGCAAACACATGTGAAGCCAAGACCCGTGAAGATTTCGGGGTAGAATAGGTCTTCAGCAACCCATGCTTGCCGTAAAAGGCGACTAACGGGATCGGATGGTCAGGCTCGCTGACATGGTTGATGCATGTCATCGATCCCAATTGCGTGGATCGATGCTCATGATATCAATCACTGGATTGTCTGGTCCAGACTCGATTATTTACAGACCGCCGTCATATAGCTGGAATATTGCTTAGTGCGGTGTTAAACAACAAACCACCACCACCCTCATACAATCTCTGTTAAATCTAAGAATGGACTTCTCCACATACCTAAGCTCCTGCTTTGGATCTTAAACAAGTTCAAGCCTATTTGTACCACGGTATATTAGAGGACAAAGCCCCATAGTACTTGTTCGCTACGATCAACTGGCCTAACACGACACAAACATATCCTCTCGAACCATGAACCCTCTGTTGTATTAACTTCATTCTTCAAGCTTAGCCATGCGTAAAATGTCGTCAACATCGTTTTGAATAGATACCCTGAATAGTAATAAGTAAATGTTTACACACAGGCTAACCTGCTGTTTACTCTGGTGTGTTCACAGACTTCAGGACAAAGTGAAAGCCTCTGATTGACAATGTCTGGACCAGTTCCGCAAGAAAGAATATGTGATTATGATTGTGTTTTACCTTATTAATATCAGCCATTCTGAGTAACAAAACAATTATCGGGGTATGAATCGTCACATTTTGTCCTATTTTTCTAATGCTTAATGCTGTAAATATCAGCTAGCAGAGCTCTAGATAAGCCTTTGTTTTTTTTGGTATATTACCCATGGATTGGATTTTTATAGGGCATCCACAATTTTTAGTGTGTAAACATTTTTTCACCCACGTTTCTTTTCATTTGGATATTTTAACTTGAAAACCCATTCCATAACAATCCCCATAAATCCAATGAATAGTACGTTTTCCGAATGTAACTGTCAGTAAATGAATTTTGTGATCGGCTGATACACAATTGTTGTATCTAACAGTAGTAATATAAAAAAATGATATACACATTAGTTTTATTTCAAAAGCATTTTTATAGTTTTTGTTATGTATTTGATACACTAGGGATTTAATTTGTCTGCATATTTCATTTCAATTTATGTATTTTTTCACCTTACGTAACACACTGGCTTTTTCGTACCACGTCTAGTGGTAATAACTTTTAAAATTAAGAATTTGTCTTAAGCTTAATATATAGACAGAGCTGGAAATGACAGATAATGCACCTACCATATTTTCTTGAGTATAGTGCACACTTTTTTTCCAAAAAAACAGAGCTGTGTAGAAGCAGGTGCGCATTATACACGCCATAATGAGTTTTGATGTTTTTTTCCCCAACGGAAAGATATTACCGTGAGCATGTAACACCAGAAATACCATGTCAACAAGTACGCAAATTAATCATTGAATTACACTGTCTGGCCATAAAAAGTGTTCTTTGTATATCTGGACTTAAGTTTGTAACATATTTCATAAATTATATTTAAAATTCCTTTTAATATGTTTTAATTAATTTCAGCGAAATCATGTATGAAGTGATTGGAAGATTGCACAACTCACTGTTATTAACAGCAACCGCGGTCAGATTACCGCGATTGACGCCTTGAAACGAACTTCAGTTGACAGAGAATGAATACATATGTCACAAATGCCATATTTTGACTCGTTAAAAGTCATGTTTGTTATAGTTTGACGATTCTATGTCAACACGTAGTTCTCGCGATCATGTGCGCGGGAGCCTCGACGGTGACTGGTCAAACTGGTTCCATGTGAAAATCAAAATTGTTATTGATAATGGACAAGTGATAACCTTGGGTTACAGGCCTCCAGATAAGCTTTGTATTTGTGTAACAGTCCAGGTGCACAAAATAAATCAGAATTAACATGATTAGAGAAACTATCTCATTATGCTTTAATTGCATACAAATATTCATGACATATTTCAAAACCCAAACAGCATAAGAATTACATCATAAACATTCTAGACACACGTGAGTTTAAAAGAATGAAAGAGTGAAAGTATGTTGTTTTAGGGTGCAGTTAGCCATGTTTCAGCCCTAGAGGGATGACAATAACACACTGGGCAAAGCAAACCAGTGGTCGATCACATGAGCAACAATCCTCATCCTCAGGGTTCAATGACACACAATCTGCGAGGTCACTTTCTTATTTTGGTCATCTCTCTTGACACTGTTTGTTTGTTTGTTTGTTTGTTTGTTTATTTGACGCCACACTCAGCAATATTCCAGCTATATGATATGACGGCGGTCTGTTAATAATCGAGTCTGGATCATACAATCCAGTGATGGACCTCATGAGCATCGATCTATGCAATTGGGATACAATGACATGCAACAACCTAGTTATCAAGCCTGACCACCTGATCCTGTTAGTCGTCTCTTACGACAAGCAAAGTCACCTCTTACAGCATGGGTAGCTGGTGACCCATTTCACCTAGGAATTGCCACTGTTGGGGTACAGGAACATAAAACTTGTTCTACAGGGGATCTGATTACCTCAACAGAGTAAACATCATCTTTCATTGCCACTTGAATATTCCACTGTGAGTCTTCTAAATGAGCATCAACGACACCCTCTCCATCTGAAAATAACAAAGTTAAAGATTTCAATAAAACATATGTATACTACTCAACATTTGAGAAGGATACAGGATACTACTCAACATTTGAGAAGGATACAGGACTATAATACTGATATGTAATTAGAGGACTGGACTGGTGTACTTGAATTGTGTACTTACTTTTTTTTAACTTTAAATAACGCTTCAGTTGCATGGAAGTATTGGATATAATTTGTATTACAAGATCTTCAAGCAGCCAATTACACACATTCAGGTCCCAAACTCAGAATATCCCTATCAAATGTTGACTATCATATTTAAGGTGGACATGATACTTAAGGAAAATATTATTTGGAATGATATTAGTATCACACCGAACACACAGATTCAAACCATGAACCATTGTGTAATGAGATGAGCACTTTGTCAACAGGACTAAAGATCTGAACCCAAAAGACAGCAGAGATGCATCTTGGATTCAGGAATTCGAAGCGGAAGAGAGTGGTTCAGGTGCTTGCTCTGGCAAAACTCAGTAATGCAGAGCTCCAGAAAAGCGGTATATTTGTGTAAAATGCAAACAGTAAGACACCATAACCCAATTCATTTAAAACAAGCATGAAATACTCATATCCAACAGCAATATGACATGTCCAGTTGTGTGCAAGGAAAGAAATATTGTACGGTTTTCAAGATCTGCTCCAATAATGAGCACTACCATCATTTTCTGTCTAAGTCAAAGTTGTTGCCATGGAAACAGGAAAAATGAAATTTAAAAAAATTCCCAAACTGTCAAAAGGCACCAGTTCACCACAAGACCTATCTATGTGCCAAGTTTGGTTAAGCTATTTCTCATGGTTTTTGAGTTCTGCTCCGGAAACGAACAGACGGACGGACGGACGGAACCCATTCCTTTATCCCCAGACACTGTGTAGCGAGGGATAAAAAAACAATAGTATGATGACACTGTGTGTAATTACGCAATGTAGCCTTTTCAGAGTGTGTACTAGTATGTCTTACAGATCTATATTTACTGACTGACTGCAGGTATTACGCATACTGGAACTCTACTGCAGTGAATAACACAAGAAACAGTGCAACATCTCGTTTATTGTAACTTTATACAAATTGGAAGTCACCTGCATCAATTAGGGTCTGGGAGTAGAAGTATACTGAATACCCAAAGACAGCTATCAATATCCAGTGTGAATGATAACATGCGAGTAAACATGCCATGGCTCAGTTATCTGGCGCCCTGGTCCTGTTCAATGTTAGGGCGGTCGGGTAGCCTAGTGGATAAAGTGTTCGCTAGTCACGCCGAAGACCCAGATTCGATTCCTAACATGGGTACAATGTGTGATATTGCTGGAATATTGCTAAAAGTGGCATATAACCATACTCACTCACTCATTCACAGTTCAATGTTAACAAACTGCAAACAAACCTGTTAAATGTCCAGTATAGAATTCATTCCTGTTGATATGAAATGGCTCTGTATGTCCATCTTCGTTGACAGTGAAAGATTTGAAAGAGTTGGACAAAACTCTGGTGTCAGGTTTCATCACCATATAGAAGTTTCTGAAACACATGGCAAAATAAATACGATAGAAATCTTTCCCAATGAATATATACCAAACAGTGTCAAACATAAGGCATGAACGGCTAGAGGTCTAATAAGCCTAATGTTAAAGGTTAAATATTTAGGTGGTCTCTGGATTCAAAACTGCCTCCGTGGTCTAGTGGTAAAGCATCCGCCCATAGAAAGCGGAAGGTCAGGGGATTTGATTCTTGGCTGCGTCATACCAAAGGATGGTACTTGTTGTTACCCTGCCTGGTGCATGGCATTAAGGGATAAAACACGGACTGGTCAGATCTGAGTCAGTATGCTATGTCTGAGTGGGGTATCATGTTAAACTGCGGCATTGCTCGTTTGTTGTTTAACGCCGAAATCACCAATATTCCAGCTATATGATGGCGGTCTGTAAATAATCGAGTCTGGACCAGACAATCCAGTGATTGACATCATGAGCATCAATCCGCTATTGGGATCGATGACCATTAACCAAGACAGCGAGCCTGACCACCCAATCCCGTTAGTCGCCTCTTACGACAAGCATAGTCGCCTCTTACGACAAGCATGGGTTGCTGAAGACCTATTCTACTCCGGATCTTCATGGGTGTCATGGTATGTGAGTGGGCTAGCACTACAACAACGGCTTTAATCCAGACAAGTACATGCAGCCACACTTCACACACACCTAGCTTTATAATAATTTTGAACATGATGTTCAACCCCATTTGGCCTGACTTCTCTTATCACTAGGGGGCACAGGTGGCCCAGTCGTCTAAGTCGCCACGATTCGCTGTGCAGAGTTGCGTCCCTTGGGCATGCAAGAAACCTATGATTGTGGGTTCGAATCCTGGTTCGCCCCGATTATGTTTCTAGGTTTGTCAGCACCATACCCGTGCTCGTGGGTTTCACTGAAGTGGTAAACGTTTGAGACCTGCATCACTTCGGGCTTTCCTCCCACATTAAGCTGACACGCCACGATGTAACTGTAATACTGTTAAAAGCGGCGTTAAACACAACTCACTCACTCTGGCGCAGAATTCATACAGAATTCCTCTCTTTCGGGAGAGTACTTTGACTGGACAGCTCTATATCTATAGCAATTGATTTTTCTAGAGAAAAATGGTATTAGAACATTTTTATGATACTAGCAACGTTTGATTGGACATTCTTCTATAACATAACCAGATATAACAAATCTTTAGGACATTTTAAATGACAATCAGTCAATGTACAAGAAAGTATGTCTGTATTGTAGTGGTACGGTGATAAAATACACTTGATAATGAGGGATGGAGGACTCAGCGACACACTGGAAGGTTCACGCGGACTCATGCCGTACTACACACATAGCTCTAGATAGTAGGGCTGGGACGGGTAACTCGGGTACTTGGGTCGGGTGGGTCATGAGTAGGACCCGGGTACCCGCAGGACTATCCAGACCAGTTGTTAGTAACGTGATATATTGTTTAATGACAAAAATTCACTATAGCTCAGTGGATACAGTACATGTCGATACATCCATTCCTTTTGACCTGCATATGTTTGAGTAAAGATAACGCTTCAGTCAACTTCAGTGTTTGCATGATCAGATCATTTGATACATGTATCTAAATAATTACTGCCTGGGCTGCGGTGAAACAATTCCCAATCAGACATCTTGTTCCCAATTCTTGAGACCTACAGTGGGTACCCGGGTAGGGTCGGGTAATAGGGGGTCGGATACCCGGGTAGGGTCGGGTAATAGGGGGTCAGGTACCCGGGTAGGGTCGGGTAATGGGGGGTCGGATACCCGGGTAGGGTCGGGTAATGGGGGGTCGGATACCCGGGTAGGGTCGGGTAATAGGGGGTCAGGTACCCGGGTAGGGTCGGGTAATGGGGGGTCAGATACCCGGGTAGGGTCGGGTAATGGGGGGTCGGATACCCGGGTAGGGTCGGGTGATGGGGGGTCAGGTACCCGGGTAGGGTCGGGTAATGGGGGGTCGGATACCCGGGTAATGGGGGGTCGGATACCCGGATCATAGATTTGGACTCATCCCAGATCTACTAGATAGACTGCATATTAGTGTAAAATATAAACAATAAATGTCCACAGCCCAATTAATACTGAATTACTTGCATCAAAATATGCATGAATGTTATTAATAAATAATAGTATAACAACACTGTGTGTGATTACCCCATGTAGCCTTTTTAACTTACATACCTGTATGTCTTTACAGATCTCTATTTACTGACTGAACTAAGACATCACTATGCATGAACCATGTGAACTCTACTGCAGTGATAAAAGCGAAAAGAAAACCTACATTTGGTTTACTATTACTATTACATAAGGGCGGTAGGGTAGCCTAGTGGTTAAAGCATTCGCTCGTCATGCCGAAGACCTGGGTTTGTTTCCTGACATGGGTAAAATGTGTGAAGCCCATTTTTGGTGTCCCCTGCTGTTATATTGCTGGAATATTGCTAAAAGCGGTGTAAAACCATACTCACTCACTTAGATATTTATCACTGCTATGAGCTAATGCGATATTAGACACTCTTGAACAAATGCACATTAGAAGTCAACTGAAAGGGAGCAGACTTTTACTTTTAGCGGACTTAAGTTTTAAAACCTTTCACTCATTGGTTCACAAATACCAATAGATGGGACCAAGGGAGTAAAAACACATTGAATACCCAAAAGAAAACCAAAGTGAATTGTAACAAGCAGACCACCTCCGTGGAGAGCGGAAGGTCTGGGGTTTGATCCCCAGCCGCCTCATACCTAAAGACATTAAAAGATGGTACTTGTTGTTACCCTGTCTGGCGCTCGGCATTAAGGGGTTAAAACAAGGCCTGGTCTGCTCGGAGTCAGTATACTGTGTCTCAGTGGGGTATTCATGTAAAACTGCGGCATGGTATCTCAGTGAGCTAGCGCTATACATCGGCATAAGTCTGGACTAGTAAAAGCAGCCACACAAACACACACACACACACATTACTATATAAGTGCAATAATCTTGGACGAGACGTTAAACCCAATTTCACCTCACCTGTAACAAGCAAGTAAATACTCAATGGCTTAAAAAATGACTGGATCCCTGTATGAAATATGAGGCAATTGTATATAAAAGTCCTACCTTCCTAAGGCACTGAACCAGACTTCCTTATAAGCTGCACCCTGTCCATCGGCACTTCTCTTGACACGACTCCGCACCTCCACTGATTTCAAGGTTTCAAAATAACGTAATTTACTGTCTATATTACCTGTAAACAAAAACAGTCACTATAAATAACACCAGCTTACATGTTGGCTACACATTCTTCGCAAAATAATAAGTTAACGATTAATCAATATTCAGAGTGCAATTTTGTTTTCTGGTATAGGCTGCAGCTAACAACTGATTGCACAACAGATACACTGATGGAAAATTAAAACATAAAGACCTGCACTCAGACAATGTTAGTTTACTCATGTTACGACACACTTGTTTAATTTTTAAGCGACTGTGCGCTGGTACAAGTATAGTTACAAGTCTTTGATTTGGTTTGTTTGTTTGTTGTTTTACGCCGCACTCAGTAATATTCCAGCTATATGACAGCGATCTGTAAATAATTGAGTCTAGACCAGACAATCAAGTGATTGATATCATGAGCATTGATCCACGCAATTGGGATTGATGACATGCTTCAACCAAGTCAGCGAGCCTGACCAAACGATCCTGTTAGTCGCCATTTTATGGATGTCAACTTCTTTATTAACAGTATATAACATCATACATGATCATAATCACCTCATAAGAATTATCATGTTACATTTGAACATTTGTTGGGAAGAAAGAGTAATAAATCAACATTCTTTCCTTGTTATAATTTAGCCAATGCGCCCCTCACTCCATGCAGATAAAAAAATGTATTTCTTGTTGCTTGTATGTTTAAAATCCAAAGATGTCTGCTGTCCCAGTATGCAGCAGATTTTCTGGGTTATAATGATTATCTGTTTGCTACCCTTATCAGCATGATCAGCTGATTCTATCATGCTTTGACATTTGTCAACATTAATTACAAAGCAATTTTATTTCTATTTGTTCAGATCTTGTATACATGGCATAAATTTGAAGCAAGTGATATTTAATCACCTGTTTGTGGAGCATGATACCAACTGCACTCAGTGCAGTCAGTTTATAAACTGAATCAGCCGAAGCTGATTTGAACCTGCAACAGTGCAGCCTTGTCAATTGGAAATAATAGCCTGAAGTCTGCAGTATCGTTTCGGAAACACTGGTATATCCTAGATGGTGCAAATAATGCACTCACTGTGTTGAAAGAGAAAATCTTTTAACATGACTCCTGAATATTTGAATGTCAATACTGCCCTGCTGATGCGTTACTTTCAACTTCCCACCTAAGGGAGCTGTTATTGATTAGGCTATACATAGAGCTGGCATAACAGGGGTGTCCAAGTACAGCAATTACATAGATGTAATGCCTGTCATTTTCTAACCTGAACTCATACATAAGATTTGGTATTTAAGTTGCTATGTCTTTGATGGGATGTCACATTAAACATTTAACTTATGATGGTGTAGACTACCGGTGTCTCTTGTAAGGAATAACATGATCCTTCATATATTTTCCATTTTTGTTGCCATTGAGCAGTGTTGGATAGCTGAAAAGGCGTGACATTACTGTCAAATTGTGTTCTGAATGAATTTAATATCCTAGCTGTTTAGACAGAAAATCATTTTTGTATTACTTTTGTGAGTGTCATGGTTATTTTTAGATACTAAATAAAAGACGCCTGTCAAATTTCTGAGAATCTTATGTTAAACACAAATATACATATTCGTTGCTAATTCCAAAGATAAAAAGCATTAATTATCTTACCTTGCACTAATTTTATACACAAATACACTACGACCATGGGTATGCACTTCATAATGCTGGAATGAGATCGTAAAAACCTTCTTGAAACTTGAAATCACATTTCGTTTGGCCGTGTTACTAAATGCGGAAGTGATTAGGGTTATAATAAGCTCGCTATCAGCGCGTGCTATCAAATTCTGCATTGGAGGTATCAAGTTGACGGGAGGGGAAAGTCGCTGCGAGGAGCTTTAGCTTTGGAAATCACCGCATTGCAGTGTCCTCTAGCGGGGAAACCTCAGTCCCGCGGAGACGTCCCATCGATGATATATATTTGTTGAACTCTCGGATTTTGGTGATCCTTGCATGATTGTCGATTTCAAAAGTGTAATGCAAATGCAGATTATTAATGACTGTCCATTATTTCCATCTGATTTAATTACTTCACAGTTAGGCACAGCTTCCGTGACGACTAACGGGATGGTGTGGTAAGGCTCGCCGACATTGCTGATGTATGTCATGGGCGGATACAGAGGGGGGTGCGGTGCGCCCCCCCCCCCCCCCCCCCTTTTTTTCTATAAAAACTTTATATTTGTATAAATTACCACCAAAGACAATAAATAGATCTTAATTGTGCACCCCTTTTCAAAAAAGCTGTATCCGCCCATGTATGTCATCGTAGGTCAGTCACTGGATTTTCTGGTCCAGACTCGTTTATTTACAGACCTTCGTCATATAGCAGGAATATGAGAGCGGCGTAAACAATAAAAAAAACTAAAAACATTCCCTCAAAGTAATCGTTTTGCGATCTTTGAGTGGCACTAATACTTGGATATGTATAACCACAAGTTTACACAATGGTATGGATGAGTGGCTCCTTAATTATAAATATGGTGACAATGGGGATTATTCTAACACTTGCTTGAAAACTGTTAAAATCTCCATAGAAACGTTTTTTTTCTTTAAAAAGATTAAAACAAACCGAAAAAGTAAAATTCAAATATTCTTCCTAGCAATTGCTGTCAAATTGTCTAGTTATCTATATTCCCATTAGAAATGCACAGTAATATGAAGGAAGAAGATAATTTGAGGCGTAACTTTTTTCAATATCACGAAACACTTATAGTCAATTAAAACATGTCTTTAAAATATATATTTTTTTAAATCGAAAGAACATTTCCTCTTCTGCTGTTTTCATACGGAATCAAGCAAACTAGACTTAGTTAGTTTGATCTAGACCTGCCGAGGCTTTTAGTAAAAACAAATACCTAAAAAATATAAATTCCACAGTCATGGTGAAAGTCTAGGGTCCCGTAAGCCCGTTCCACAAAACGATCGTAGCACCTTAGGCCGTAAATCCCATACTTTTGACTTCAGACAATCGTAGGAATTCCTAATTTAAGATCACTTTGTTGGACGGGCCACTGGACTGGATTCATAAATGGTTGGCTGTGTACACAGTGTAAGGAAGATTGACAAATAATGGGATTTTCTATGGAAACTAGATATTTTTTTAACAACTGCAAAACCAGATATTAAAACTATGGGCCTAAATAATTTATAGTATAAAACACACCTTGCAACAATGTAACCTTTTTCAGACACTCTCTTTTTTTCTTTTAAACTGCATGAAGTAAAATTATGTTTTTCAAGAATTTATGGGGGCAATTTAGTTTATCGATCCCCGCCCATCTCCCCCATCACACCCCGTAGTCATTACGGGTATCTAACTGCAAAGGAAGATTCACAAATAAGTCACAATATCTTATCTCTTAATGATACAGAGGGGGACAAGCTTTCACATATTTTCACAATGAAGAGACTACATTTAAAAAAAAAAATAAAAAAAATATGAATCACATCGTTATCTCGAAGGGGACAAGCTTTCACTTAATTTCACAATGAAGAAACTACATTAAAAAAATATATATATATGAATCACATCGATATGTCGTTAATCACATAGACATCGTGTCTGAATTGGTAATAAAAAAATGGATTCGGATTGGAATCGTCCGATTAAACCTAGGCCCTGATAAGTACATGTGTACCCTTACGGATTTATTGATCCTCATATTGGCACGTGTCATTAATATCAACATTATTACTAGGGTTAAAACAGCACCAGTGGTTGTGCTGCAGTATCCTGATTAAAATATAACCTCATCTGACGATAGTAGTGGACAATTGTCAGAGAGTTGTTCTTACAGATCACATTCTTTCTCCCGATCAATTTCAATGCAGCGCTTGTTTCATCAATCACTGAACTATTTCAATGTTCTTAACATTTTTACGATACTGAAAGATGTCTATATTAATACGGGCATCCTTGGAGCAGTCACGTGACGATAAGGAAATCTCACCGTACTCAAAAGTGTAAAACTGGATTGTCCGACATTGTCTCGATATTCTGCTTGTTTGTTGTTTAACGCCTCACTCAGGAATATTCCAGCTTTGTGACGGCGGTCTGTAAATAATCGAGTCTGGACCAGAAAATACAGTGATTTACACGCAAATGGCATACGATGACATGCATCAACCAAGTCACCGAGCCTGATCACCCGATCCCGTTAGTCGCCTCTCACGACAAGCATAGTCGCCTTTTACGGCAAGCATGGGTTGCTGAACATCTATTTTACCCCGGATCTTGTAAGAAGAACAAGACAATTCAGGGAATGTTGCCAGATGTATATTTGTACAGGATGAACTCGTGGGTTTATAACGAATCCTTCAGTTTAAGGTAACAGGTTTGTGTATGACGACATGCTATTTTGTTCCAATACCCAGATGTTGCCATTCTTCGGGGATAAGACATTTCAAGCAAACTAAAATGGAATGATTTTTAAACTTAGCATCTCTGACAGGGTCTCAGTTAATGTTGTAGGAGAGGAGCATCATAACATTCACTTGAACTTATTCGGAAGTGTTGATAAACAAAGTGACAATGGACAGAACCCTTTTATAATCACAACATGTGCTTGCGTTTATCCGTTTTAGCTGGCGTGGACTAAAAAATTGTGCTTCTGTAAGTGCAAGAACACGGTTTCCAAAGGGCGTTCCCTGTGACCTATAATTATTATATACACATTTATATTTACGCCTTGTCTTTTTCAGCCATGTTGGTGAAAGCTGATTCCAGTTTATTTGTTGTAAATTTAACTCTGAAACACCTCCTTCGTTAAACAATGAATTAAGAAATTCAATCTAATCAAAATCAGATCTCTCAAGGAGAGGGAAACCTATCCAGTTAAAAGTTCCGATTTTAATTAAATTACTAGGTTAATGTTTTCCGTCAAACCCATACATGAGGAATCCTTTGAATAGTCGCGTAGACTTTACCTATACACTTACTCATCAGTCAAAGGGCATGTCAACGCTTTGCCCTATAAATATGCTTATATAGGACACATGTCTGAGAATAAGCCACTTCAATATGATTGGATTCTTTATGATTAACTATGATTTATAGAAGCATGGACAGGTTAAGCTTACCTCGTTGAAAACGTCAATTCAACCGGAAGATATTTCGTATTGAAACTGCTTCCTGTGAGTGGTATTTAGATGTAGATAAAGTTTTACACGGAAGCTGCAGGTTGGGAAAGGTCATTGACAAACTGAACAGGCCATGAATTTAACCTAAGTAAGATGGCTTCTGAAATGAAGCGTCTGAATTTAGAAAAGGGAGATAATCAATGTGAGATAGAATAGGTGTTTCATCAACTTCACTTATTTGATCTGTGAATGAAACTGACAAGTGACTGACAAATATGGTATGTATAACGTTCTAAACAATATTCCAGCTGTACCAAGTTGGTTTCATATATTGTAACAACCCCCCCCCCCCCCCCCCCCCCCCTTCATATTGCTGGACTATTGCTAAAAGCGGCGTAAATTTATATTCACTCACTCTTGTACACGGGGAGAAGTGGCCCAGTTGTCTAAGGCGCCACGATTCGCTGGTTTGTCAGCACCATGCCCGTCCGTGTTCGAGGGTTTCACTCGAAACCTGCACCACATAGGGCTTTTATATTCCGTGATATAACTGTGATACTGTTCCAAGCGGCGTTAAACCCAACTCACTCACTCACTCCTTTATACATGCTCGCTGTAAATGGCGACTATGCCTTTCGTAAGAGACGACTAACGGGATCGGGTGGTCAGGCTTGGTGACTTGGTTGATGCAGGTTATCATATCCAGCTGCGTGGACCGAAGCTCATGATGTAAATCACTGGATTGTCTAGACTCGATTATTTACCGATCGCCGTCACATTGCTGGAATATTGCTTAGTGCAGCGTTAAACAACAAACGAACACTCTTGTACAGCATCGAACCGCGTCTTAGAAGTCTCGTTGCCACGAATAGCTACACAATTGCAACACTGACTCACTCACTCATAGAGGGCGTCACGAGCGAACACGTTAACTAGGGTAAACATCGCCCCTGTTTGAAAAGAAAAATAGGGTTGAATATATAACGTTTAACTACATTGCACTGGAACAAACAGTCTATCGATATCGCTGTTAGAAGAACACGATTCAGATATATGTTTCATATTGTCGATCAATATAAACGTACTATAGGACAGGGGGATCGATGTAGCATATATACATGGTTATACTTGTGTTGGTCGAGTGACGATCCGAGTCGTTTGAAAATCCGTGTTGGGAGTTTCAGGGAGCAAACTAAAAAACTACATAATGTTCACAAGGATATAATAGGAGATGAAAGAACTCTGACAGAGTTGCCTCCCTTAGACCATAGGCATCTTTTAAGTTCACTGAGTGGTTGGTCGTTGACCTTATGAATGCTTCTGTCGGTCGGTCTGTTTATACGTTTGTTTGTTGTTTAGTGCCGGTCAGTAATACTCCAGCTGTTTGTCGGCAGCCTGTGAAAAATCGAGTCAGGCTTGACATACCAGTGATTGATACTATGAACAAGGACCAAGTTAAAAGCCTCACTACCCGATCGCCTCGTAGGATAAACCTAATCGAACCCGGAAAATACCTTTTTATTCCCGTGTGTGAAAATAAATATATTGGCATGATATTGGAAGAATATGATTCTTTAATTACAACTTCAAATATATAAAGATCCCGTGAAGATCCGGGTTAGACATGGCTTTCACCAGCCCGGGATCGGGTGGTCCGACTCGCCGACTTGGTTGATGCAAGTCATCATATCCCAATTGCGTGGATCGATGCTCATTGTGTCAATCACTGGATTGTATGGTCCATACTTGATTAGTTACAGGCCGACGTCATACAGCTGGAATATTGCTGAGTGCGGCGTTAAACAACAAACCAACCAACCAGCTTGTTTACCAATACGTATTTCAAACCCAATAACATAGTATCAGTTTTGAGTCTCGACACGATGGAAAGAGTTGCCTCCCTTAGACCACAGGTAAAGTTTCTAAGATTAAAAGTTGTGCGCAACGATGAGAGCCCACTGAAATGTATTTATGTGTGTAAAACTATGTGCATGGACATTAAATCGTTTGAAAATAGCCTCTTTAAAATATACATCTTGAATAGCACCGTACATTTCTAATTATAAACATATATGTTGCGTCCCAACCTAGGTAGAAAGAGTTCTCTCCCTTCGACTGTGATGGCCCTATCAACGCGCTTGATGTCAGATCAGATGTGATGCTGGAACTTGAACATCTAATTGATGATTAAATACGATCATTCCGTAGGGCTTCAACAAAGTCGTTACCGCCGTGAGTGAAAAGTGAGCACATAAAAGATGAACCTAATTAAGATATCCCAAAGGTCTGTCTAACCAGAGTTTTGGTGTTGTACGTAACACACATAAACTGGACACCTTATCAAACAGGTCAAAGTTTACATCCGATGAATATGAAGACATTACACGGAAATGACAAAGGCCAAGGTAATAAGAATCTCGCTAGTGTCCACGCATATCGCCAAGTACTGCCAAGTACCTCCTGCCAGTGAACGAAATGAGAGTATTTAAGATCCTACTTTGGTGGATGATAGCCCTTATGTGCAAACCTTTGCATTGTTTGTGGTTCAGTCGTACCTTTGGTGTTCTATCGGCTTCAAATCTGGAGGTTCTGATAGTCGGATCCTGAAAGGTGGGATGGGGGGTGGGTCCGGATACCTCCACTCCCCCCCCTCCCAATTTTGAAAGCCAAATGTAGTATGTTGTAGGCATTAAAATTGATAATTTGGACCCCTCCCTTTTGATAATACCGCATCCGCCCTTGAGAGGGCCACGAAGAAACTGGGGTTCCGTAGGAGTGGTGATGATACTGACCCGTGAAGATCCGAGGTAGAATAGGTCTTCAGCAACCCATGCTGGCCATAAAAGGCGACTATGCTTGTCGTAAAAGGCGACTTACAGGATCAGGCTACCTGACTTGGTTGATGCATGTCATCGTATCCCAATTGCGTCGATCGATGCTCATGATGTCAATCACTGGCTTGCATTATCAAATATCGTTTGTACCTTTCATATATGTATAGCCATATCACAATGCATTTATGATTTTAGGAGTACATAATGAATGTATCTTCAGCAGCTGAAAGGTTATAATTTTGGAAAAAGGGCAATCCTAAACTAAGAGCTTGGAGTTTGAACTAACGGAAAATGAAAGTGGTTTCTGAGGGACTTATATCAAACTTGTAAGGAGTGCCAATTTCACTGAACCTCATACCCCTGTAAATGTCACTCGGCGAGTTTCATCTCCCACAGGCAAGATGTTCAGGGCCCCGTTCGTCAAAGCGATCTTAGCACTAAGGCGATCGTAAGTCCTAACTTTAACATAGGCTTACGATAATCGTAGTGCTAAGATCGCTTTGAAGAACGGGGCCCTGGGCATCACTGGTCAGTCCACCTCGGTCACCCTAGCCATTTTAGACCTTTGACATTTAGACCTGCGACAGGTAGGCCAGACAAGCCCTGTGTGAATATAAATTATCTGGGTGATCTATCCTTGTCAGGGCTGAGACAGACAGGTACTATGTCTCACAGGCAGACTCCTGTAATGACTGAATTTCCCCTGCAGGTGTGAGCTTCTGTGTAAACCATGAATATTAGGAAACTTTTTAAACAACGATGGTGTAGGGTGGGGTGTTTTCTTTTTGGGAAAATGAAACATTCCGAGGTGGAACCTTGATTATCCGGACGAGATTGCTCCCTGTAGAATCACTCCATTTTGAAATTCCGGTTTAACGAATGTTGGGTATGTAGGAATGTCCCATATATGATATATACACATGTCCCAAACAGTTACCTTAAGGTAGGGTTTCAAAGTAGTCAGATTAGATGAAATGGGGTTTAACGTCGTGTTAACGATGACTGGACTCACATAGCGACATGCGTGCAGGCACGCGGGTGGGTAAGAGTGTGTGTGTGTGTGCGCGTGTGTGTGTGTGTGCGCGTGCGTGCGTGCGTGCGTTTGTGTGTTCCTTGTCCGGACTAATGCCGGTTTTATAGTGCTAACCCACTGAGACAAGATGCCGCAGTTTTAACATGGATACCCTACTAAGACACAGTAAACTGTTTCCGAGTAGCCGAACAGTCCTTGTTTTAGCCGCTTAATGCCGAGAATCAGGAGCGATACAACACGTACTATATTTTAACGTCATTTGTTATGACACGGTCGGGGGTCGAACCACAGACCTTCCGCTGTCCGGGCAGACGGACACGTGAAGATCCGGATGGAATAGGTCTTCAGCTCCCAAAGGCGACTACGCTTGTCGTAAGAGGCGACAAACAGGATTGGATGGTCAGGCTCGCTGCCTTGGTTGATGCATCCCACCAATAACAACTGCGTGGATCGATGCTCATGATATCAATCACAGGGTTGTCTGGTCCATGCTCGATTATTTGACAGACCGCCGTCATATAGCTGGAATATGTCTGAGTGCGGCGTTCAACAACAAACCAACCAACCAACCGGGAAGGCGCTGTATCCACTACGTCATGTGTCGAAGATCAGACGTCGGTAAAGCCCTCCTGAAACCTATAGCTTTACCATTGAGTCAAAGTTTGAAGGTTTAATGGCAATAGTCACCTTACATAACTTTAACAAACAAAATGCTTGTATAATTTGTGACACTTGTTTTAGGAATCCCAAAACAATACGTGAAGATCCGGTTTAGACTACGAGGGCTGTTCAAACAGTTCTAAGCCTGAATGACATTTAACTGAGGGCCATTTCAAAGTGAACTAGTCACTGTAGTACATTGTTTGAGTAGTTCGTTGTTAATCGTTGGGCAGCTATGTTTTTTTTTTATATGCTGGGAGAACAAGGCTTGGTGATGACCCTAGGTCTGGAAGTCCCTCAACTTCCATCAATGAAGATTCAATAAACTAAATAGAAAAATTGTCAGGCGGTCTACCATAGCTGAACTTGAGAAAGACCCACTGAAACTATAATTCATGAACATTTACAGATGAATTGGGTGCTTATTGGGTGCCAAAGTTTCTAAGATCTGATCTTAAGGTGGGACAAAATTGACATTGCCAGCGAAAAGTTAGAGCGAATTGAGGAGGATTTCGTCAAAATCAAAAAGAGATTAGTAACGGATGATGAAACATGAGTCTATCACTATGATCCCAAATCAAAACGCCAATCCATGGGATGGTACCATTCCACTTTTCCGGCACCAAGATCAGTGAAGACAGTTATTGATACTGTATGCTGGGATGCACTGGGTGTGATCCATGTTGAATACTTAAAAGACGATTATGCAGATTTGCTTCATCGCCTGAGAGAGTCTATCAAAGAAACGCGGCGAGGACTGCTGACTGCTGGAGTTCTCATACTTCATGGCAATGCCATGATTCTCAGATCTCTCGACCTGTAAAGGCAGCTGTGCGTCAATGTGGGTTCGAAGAGGTTCTTCCTGGCTGGAATTGAAAAGCTTCACTATCAATATGAGAAGATTATGGGGATTTAGGGGAGATTATGTTGAAAAATACATTAAAAAGAATTTCACAATTGTTGATTTGTTTGTTAGGCTTAGAACGTTTTGACCAGCCCTCGTAGGTTTTCAGCAACCCGTGCTTGCCGTGAGAGACGACTATGTTTCTCGTAAGAGGCGACTAACGGGATCGAGTTGTGAGGCTCGTGGACTTGATTGATGCATGTCATCCAATCCCAATTGTGTTTATCGATGCTCAAGATATCAATCACTGGATTGTCTGGTCAAGACTCGATTATTTACAGACAGGAATATTACTGAGTGCGTCGTTAAACAACAAACAAACAAACAAACAAACAAAATAACAAGCATAAACATAAAACCGTAACTTTTCAGCGTATAAGTACGCTCGCTTCGCCTCAACCGCAAATTTGTGCATTGAAACTTTTACAAACTGTGCAGTAAAACTGCCTATACCTTTGCGAAAAACGCCGTTTAGAACCCTTCCATTTCATGTAAAGTACAACAAAATAAATATTTGTATAACTATGAGAATCACCGGAAGTGTCACTCAGGACCATCACGGAAGTATCACTCAGGACCATCACATGAAAGACCACAAAGGTTGTGCTCTGTTGTCAGCAATCTGCCAGTGTTTGTGTGGCCTTACAAGAACCGATGCCTGAAAGTACGATCTGTGAGATGCCAAAGCCAAGCGACTATAGTCAGGGTACACGTACGCCGAAAAATGGAAAATGCTGTCTATTTGGGTGTCGAACCAAGACAGTCTCAGCTATGTAACCTCCATTTCAAGTGTCAGGGCGTCAAGTACTAATGTGCTGATCTGGCAATTATGCGAGAAAAAACATTTGAGACTCTACCTCATATAATTTAGGCTGATTCGAATACTAACCAGAATAGATAGACGTTTCAAATAGATCCACAAAATCCTGTCCATGCCCATATGAAATCCCTTTAAGAGTCCATTGTACGATTCCGACTACATCATAAGCATGTGTTTATTAATCACTACCAAATAGTAATGATACTAGGCGATGGGTTCATAGTGATGATGAAAATATGAGCGTCACTAACACATGCAAAGGCAAGTCAATAATATATACACGGGAACATATAGTATATGTTAAAATGTAAATGCATTGTAAAACTGCTACAAAAGCACCAAGGTACTGCTACTCATCAAGAACACTCCAAATAAACTGAACCCTTTGGTGAGATCACTACCCACCAAAACCAGAAACTTGGTATTGAATATTTTCAATATCAGTGTGAAATGTTGTCTGTTAGATGTCAGAGGACATTACTGAATCAGGTTGTCGCTATCACTCCCACGTAAGGCATTGAAACATTTTGTACATTTCATGTCTTTCACTTTTCCCATCTTCACGTCGACAACCCGGGTTCCATTCGCCACATGGGATATAATGTGTGAAACCCATTTCTGGTGTCCCCCACCGTGAAGTTGCTGGTTTATTGCTAAAAGCGGCGTAAAACCACATTCACTCACTCACTCACTTTTTTCTGCCATGAACAAATCTCAGTCCCATCATACCAGGTACCACAGTGTCTGTTTCCAAGGCCACTAAACTTGTTGGAAAAAGAAAGTATACACCCATGTTTGATGGTCAATAAAATGAAAACAAACAAGTGTTTTTCAATGATGGTGTATTCGCTAATAGGGTCACACGCAATAGTCCATGCACAAATTCAGTGCGAAACTCAAAACAGGTGACGTATACATGACGTTTACATGAACATGAGGGTAGGCAGATCACAGTTCAGAGGAATGAGTCAACCAGGTACTTTCTTGGTAAGTTTGTGGTCTTTAACGGATACCTGGTTCGCTCAGTAACGAGTATGACCACCGTGAGCACCAATGTACTCCCAGACTCGTCGCCTCATTGATGTTGTAAGCCGCCTGGTGACATAATCGGTAATCCGATTCCATTCAATTCTTAAAGCGTCGGCAAGGTGTTGCTGGTTTGCTAGCTAGTGGGTGTGGACGTCTCCGGATCTGACGCTTCAGATGATCGCACAAGTCAGGTGAGAGTACTGGCCACGGAAGAACGTTTACGTTGTTCGTATTTAAGAAGTCCTGGACGAGCCTTGCAGTCTGTGGTCTAGCATTGTCATGCCGAAGGAGTCTTCCCTGTTGCTGTTGGAAAAGGAATGGAACACCACGGGTTAAAGGACATCACCTCTGTATCGCTGGCCGTTGAGGTTGCCACGGATGATGACAAGTCTCGTCCGTTGTTTGCCACAAACATCCATAGGGATGAACTTCTTGAATGCAAAAGGGCACCAAACGTCCCGCCCCCACCCTGCGTCGGTATACTCGAGCTCGACCATCATTGTGAAACAGCTGGACCCTGCTTTCGTCAGAGAAAGGTACTCTCTGCCAATCACGGACATGCCAACGTTCTACTCTCCTGGCCAATTTCAGTCTTCGACGTCGATGTTCCCGGGTCAATGCCATTCCACGGAAGGGACGGCGAGCTCTAACACCTGCGTCACGCAGTCGTCGTAGCACCGTGAATCGACTGAAGCGGTGTCCTAACGCCGTTGCCGCCGTTTCCGTCGCCGTGACGAACCTGTTGCGCAGAATGTACGTGCGCAAGTGCCTATCTTCCTTTTGCATTGTCACTCGTGGTCTGCCCGATCTTGGCCTGTCTTGTGTCCTACCAGTCTGTCTGAAGCGTTGAAACAGTCTGACGACCGTTGCCTGTGTACAGTTTAGGTTTCTTGCAATCTGGGTGTGGTGCGCTCCCATCTGTTCCATACCTATGGCTCTCTCTCTCTTTGTTCCGCAGTTAACCGTAGCATATCTTTAGTGTTTTTTATTACATGTGATGTTTTAGCAATGGTTCATCGTCTTTTCATACAAATTCAGCACGTGCAATTGTACCTGGCAAAACTATTGGGTGACCTTTGACCGCTGCATATGCGTCTTTACGGCCAACGCGTTGCGTTTTGGAGACTGATTTTGCAGTTCTTGGGCAACTGTTTTAAGCCTGATACCATTTTGCTCACTTTAATAGTTTTTGGGGAAAAAATCAATTTTAAAATGTAAACTATCTTTTGCCCATGATTTTCCCATGTGGTTTCTATCTATTCTTAAATATGATTCAGGTTCATCTTTCAGTCGGTTCGGAAAAAAACCCGACTACGAACGTTTGCATGTTGCAATGTGGTATAAACGTTGAATCTAAACCTGGTAGTATATCTGATGACATTCAAGTCATGTCTGGCAGTTAACACCCTGAGCTGAGAAAACGTATCTCCATTTTTCTCCTCATATCTCAATTTTCCTAAATGACCTCGGGGGCACGGGTGACCCAGTCGTCTAAGGCGCTGCGATTTGCTGTGCAAAGTTGCGTCCCTTGGGCACGTCAGAAAACTATGATTGTGGGTTCGAATCCCGGTTCGCCCTGATTATGTTTCTAGGTTTGTCAGCACCATACCTGTGCTCGTGGGTTTCACCGAAGTGGTAAACGTCTGGGACCTGCATCCCTTTGGGCTTTCCATACACATTAAGCTGACACGCCGCGATATAACTGGAATACTGTTAAAAGCGGCGTTAAACACAATTCACTCACTCACCTGATGACCTCGACCCCGTTCCACGTAGAGATCTTAGCGCTATGACTCTTGTAGGGCAATGCTACACACAGTATGGGAGTTGCGGTCGTGTTTAGCCTCAAGGTCACTTTGTTCAACGGGTCCATGAAGTTTTTTCTTAACACTAAAAGATAACAACTGATAACTCCAAGTTACCTTCAGTCAGGAGCATCTTATTCCATGATGTATTACATCCAGATGACACGGTCTTATTTCAGACTCTACCTCTTTACAGAATTATTCATGTTTTCCACTCATTTTTAGAACAACGGATTAGATGTATTTGGAAGGGATGTATAACGTTATTATTTTCCCCTTGGGTTAGCATTTTGCTTGGGTTTTACGTCGCTTTTAGCTATATTCCAGCAATATCATGGCGGGGGGCACCAGAAATGGGCTTTACACATTGGGGAATCGAACCCGGGTTTCCGTCGTGACGAGCGAACACTTTAACCACTAAGTTACCCTAACGCCCCTTCCTGAAATAAGAACATGTTCCTATTAAAACGATGAGAGTTCAACCACAAGAACCACATCCATGTTCTGTCTTGAGCAGATGGAAGGTAGTGATAAGCAGCCTTCACGTCGTCTTTCAATTTTATTTTATTTTAGGAGGAGGGGGGTGTAAACGGTATCACCGATTTGTATGACGTCTGTAAGACGTCAGGGGTTAAACACGTTGAAAGTATTTGTCTGAAAGCATCAACGCTGAATTTTATGAAATCCCCGCGAATTTATAACGACAAAACTCTTTCCATAATCACAAGGTACCTTTTCGATCAGTAGTCCATTGTACTTTTCTGACTGCATCATATGCATGTGTTTATGAATCACTATCAAGGCACACCAGCTATACTGTTTCGTGACAGGCGCCATTAAAACGCGAGTTTCACCGTTGATGAGAGGTCCCGCCCGGGCTCGATCGTAGCGCCACCAGTGGCGATTACGAGTTATGTCCCTGCTATGCCCCCTCCTATTGACCAATCAGATTCCACTTATCATACTACTTGCATTTTCTTCAAACAAAATGGCGGCGCCCAATCAAGACGATCTGATCGATGATCAAGTTCAATATTGTAATAAAATGGGTCGTATCTCGCGAAGTGCATCAAATCACGTGAGCACTGTCACGTGAAAAGATTTTGAAAATATCTGTCGATGCCCATTTTACAGTACACATCCTTTGCAAATCCTGCAGTGGACCAAACTCTGCACTTGGAAATCTATGTTGTTTACGAACCGGATGTCGATTTCGTAACGCGATTTTGATTGGACTATGCCGAGACTCGTTAGTTCAGCCAAAAATATAACTCCATAATCCAAGACAAGTTCGGCAAGGGTGGAAAGTGGGCTTTTGAAGTCACTTAACTCCCTTGCCTCGGAAAGATAGCAGTAACTTGCTTGCTTCTGAGGATCTTTAGCAGAGTCTCTGCTAAAGTGCCCTCTGTGTTGAAATGATAGTTTTAGGTTTTAAGTGCAAGTTAACAAGTTAAAAACCATCATGCATGTTACTGAATATTTAATTGTCCGTGCGCTCGTGTATGTTGACTGACATTGGCGTTAACCGCTAATTGGCAATGAATGCGCCATAACGAGGAATCGTTCCCCGTTGAACGAACCGATCGGGATAATTTGGTATCAATTGTCATGTATAAATTGTTTGACGCTTAGCGAAAGACTAGGTAGCGGTTGGCTTGACCCCTAAAGTGTTCCACTGAAGTGATTTATTTTGTTTTCATATTGGATGAGTGAGTGCGTGTCTTTGAAGAGTATTCCAGCTCAGCTTCATTTCAGTAAAGCCAGTGAGTTAGGTCTGAGACGTTTGTCACTTTGCTAACACCTAGGAGCCCGGACATGGTGCTGACAAAGCAAGGATGAGAATCACACCAAGGGTCATTGGATCCTGGCATGCCTATGGGACGCAACTATCCAAACAACCTTAATGGTACTCAGTCGGTCATTGGGTTTGTTTGTTTGTTGTTTAACGACGCACTCAAGATTCCAGCTATATGACGGCGGTCTGTAAATAATCAAGTCTCGACCAGACAATCCAGTGATTGATATCATGAGCATCGATCCACACAATTTGGATACGATGACATGCATCAACCAAGTCAGCGAGCCTGACCACCCGATCCCGTCAGTCGCCTCTTACGACAAGCATAGTCGCCTTTTACGGCAATTATGGGTTGCTGAAGACCTATTCTTATCCGGATCTTCACGGGTCAGTATCAGGATCTTCACGGGTCAGTACCAATGTTCAGGTCTGAACCTCTGAAACCGATAGAACACTTGGCTTGCAGAAGACCAATTCTAACCCGTATCCTCACGGGTTCGGCAATTTGGAATCGGTGCCACAATTATAAACCGATCAATTGAATAGTGGTGGTTACAGTGTCTTTACTGGCTGATGGTGTTGGTTGGTTGATCATCCGTTGTGTAGTGGATGAAGTGGGTGAAGCGTCGGCCTGGAGGTCGGAAGGTCGGTGGTTCGATCCCCTGGCCGCGTCATACCTAAAGACGTAAAAAGTTGGGTTTTCTTGTTACACTGCCAGGCGACATTAAATGGATAAAACAAGGACTGGTCGGCTCGAAGTTGGTATAGTGTGAGTGTTGTGTCTATGTTAAATGTGGCATGATATTTTAGTTGGCTTGCGCTATAAAACCGATATAATTCCGGATTAGTACAAGTAGTCACATACGCGTAAATGTCACGTAGGCCATAATCCTGAACGTGTTGTTGAATCCCCTTACATCGCCTCTAATTCGGATACGCCATGAACAGGACACTTTAACTGTAGCAGTGTCTGTTCAACGATAGTCTTGGCCTTTATACATTTTATGAGTGTAAATATTTTTGTAAATATTCATGTGTCGTTTGTTTGTTGTTCAACGCCAAACTCAGCAATATAGTAACTGTATGACAGCGTCCTTTTCCCACTCCATCGCAGGAATGTTCGCGCGTCATGACGACGGCCCGAGTTCGACACAGGGCCACTGCGGTTACCATATACCCTTACCTGTTCCTCGTTTAATCCACCAATTTCGAAGCTTGTGTGTAGGCTATAGGTTCTGCTGCAAATACCGAGATGTAATCATGAGGCCTAAACGCATCGGGGATAGTGTAATAAGGCATCTAAGAAGCCAGGGAAATATGCGTGGATGTGTCGGTATAAATGTATGTAAAGTCTGATCACGTTCTTGACGAAATCACTAGAAATTGCTCTCACTACATTTGGACTCACATTCGTCTTCATAATTGTCCTGGCTTAAGGAGACGCAAATAAGCAGTATGAGAAGGTGTGGATGGATCCACTGGATTCAAATAAAGTCCCGTGAATTTAAACTCTTATACATTATTTCGTTTATTGTAACCATGAGATAACTCATCCCTTGAAGAAAGAAATTTTACGAGTGATCATCAGTAGAATGGATGTTGAATAATTTGAAACACCATTCTAAACATCAGACTTTAGTTATGTCTAAACATTTTAACTGATTCTGGAACAAACTGAAATTTACCAATTCTAACATGAGCCTTCATATGCATAGATTAAAAGGAGTGTTGTTTGAAGAAATCACTGATCATGGTATTAAACAAGATTTGGCTATTTACACTTCGCACAAGCCGTTAGGTTCTGTTCTGTTCTAATACGCACCTGAAGGACCCTTTCTGCCGGAAACATTTTGTAAAGCAACCCCTAAACTATACAATATCAAGAAATACACACAAGTTCCCCTGGTTGCAAACTGCTCCTGTATGTCGTCTTACATGTTGAGCAGAAAATGAGCGACCTTTCGAAACCCTGATGTCATGAATTCTGGATAATATTTCAAACCGTTGGTAACTATTCTTTCTTCTATAATTTTACATGAATTCGAGGTAAGGGAAACTGCCCAGTTGGATGCTGGTAGTGAGGGGTCTTTTGCTGGTTTTGGCACAGGTATAATTGTGACGTGTCTCCAAGCTTTAGGATTCGAACCTTAAAGCCAGCATATATTCAAAAACTCTCGAACTCTTCAACAGCAGATTCAGTCATATTCTGAAACAGGTCATAACACAAGTTATCTGCTCAGGGTGGGGTTGCGAGAATGGTGTTTTAAAATTTGAATAAATATCCACTGTGTTTCGTATGATTCCTTAACATCTCGAAATTCTTCAACGACGATTTCAAACCTGCTTAAATCTTTATCTGTTCTGTCAAGCTTTCTCGCTGATGTACATGAGAGAGAGAGAGAGAGCTTTTCGCATTATGATAATCGTTTTCAGCGTCTTCTTTATGCTTCAGGAGCGGTTGGGTAGCCTAGTAGTTAAAGTGTTCGCTCGTAACGCCGACCCGAGTTCGATTCCCATTTCTGGTGTCACCCGCCGGGATATTACTGGAATATTGCTAAAAGTGGCGTAAAACAATACTCATTTATTATTTATACATCAGGAAATCTGTTTACAGCGGCGTTAAACAATACTCTCTATCTCAGTATATATATCAAAGATGAAGTTGGGTTCGTATGTCTTACTTTGCTTAAGCATTTTAGAAATGTAGCATTAAAATGACGTACAGATAAAGTATATTCAAGATAGGCAAAATGATAAGTTATGCAGCAGTGGTTGTTTTTTTTATGATTAGATGAAATAAACGACGAGTGGGAGTTTTTATCGTAGAATGACTCCCTGAATAGAATCCGGCCTCGGAAATGTCGGACGAGCCCATTTTACAAACAGGTGGGTTAAGTTTGGTATTTCCCGCTTATTCTCACAATCCTCACCTCGATTACCTGTACCTTTTCTCCCAATACCGATTGTCACATCTCTCTCGCTTTTGGATGCCATCGTTCGGCCATGAATGCCCAGCTTCTTCTATGGGGAGCAACTCACGCCCCTCTAAAAAAAATTACGTCGTCCAGTTTACGACGTCATCAAGTTGCGAGCGCATGTTCGAATCTCCAGAAATGACGTCATGATAGAACAATGTTTTATCGTGAAATAAACCACGCTTCGATCCTCGTTGTTTTTTTGTGATTTATCGCGTAGCTTTCTTATATTATCTGATATACAGCTTACGCCGATTATGTATCAACATTTATGAAGCCTCAAAGTGAGATTGACCAATCAGAAACCAGAACGACTAACCCCACATGTGCCCGGAAACCGTCAAGAACAATCCAAGATGGACGTTACTATAGCTAAAATGGGTACAATTTGTAGCTAATCCTCAAAAGAACAAAACAGCAAGCAGCAGCATATGTTTAGAGGCTGTATAACAGTACTAACAACGGAGGTCACTGACTTACAAATAGCAACGTCACAGAACATTATAGGATGACGTCACAAAAAGAAACGTGACGCCAATGACGTCACATAACAAATTAATTGATACCAGCCCGTCGTTAGAGAAAAGTGGCCCGCAGATTTCTGGTAACATGCAGGCAATTGTGTGATAATGATATCTATTTTCTCTTTAATACATGTTTAAACGTTCACATTTATTGCATTTTATAATCCATTGTTAATGTTTGTGTTTACATTAAAGCGTTGTATAGGAAACATATGTACTGGTCTTGTCATTTATGCCGGTTGTAAGTGTCAAGTTTTCATTTTGACATGACATGTGCGATAAAGTTACAAGATATGGTAAACTTTTCGGCATAATACATTCGTTCTGTTCGACGCCTCGCCTCATAACTCTCTGCTAACCTAAAATGACGCCGTATACGGCAGCTAAAGACACATTAACTTATAATAGGGCTTGTTGAGTTGGTTCAGTGCATCACGGACCTATATAAGTCCGTGGGTGCATGTAGTTCAGCTGTATGTGAAAAGTTACCTGTACATACACAGTTCCTTGAGGATATCCGTGTGTGTAATTTTAAACAGGATGTTGTTTTCCTCTTTCGAGCAATCGTAAATTAACAATAACAACTTTTGAAATATACGACATCTATCTACCGATGTCTCGCTTAACAGGATTTGGCCCTGTACAAAACGGATGTTGTAGTATATAGTATCTCATGGTCACCCACTAAACTCTTTGAAAAGGGACTGAATAGTGACATTTGAGGTGTTCTTCGCCGTACGTGCGGAAGAGCATGAGTTGGTCAATCCCATTATTGGACATGGATGACCAATGCGTCATTACGTAATACGTGTCGTCAATGATTTTGTGGCTTTATTTCAAAACTACAGTAATTGGATTATGTTGCAAAATCAGTTATGACAAATACGTCACAGCATATGTGTTGTTAGTACATCAGATGAAGTATATATGGCACTAACTTATCTACATCTAGAGTGCGGCGTTAAACAACGCTCAAAACAATATATGGCTATACAGCCTTTGTGTTGTTAGTGGATCCATGAATAATGAAATCATGAATAATGAAAGTGAACTTTTCGTGAAAGTGAAAGCACATCTTGAAATTTAAATGTAAGAATGATATATGTAATTATCACCATTGGTAGCTCTGCTTTCAGCACTGATATTCTGTGGTCCATTCGCATAATTTGCACCCCTAAATTGCCTTTTACGCCAATGGATAATCGAGACTGGTTATTCTCTGACGTTGACGTTTTATCTTGTCTTTATCACCTCGTCTAAGGCGCCGCAATTCGCTGTGCAGATTTGCGTCCCTTGGACACGCCAGAAACCTCTGTGGGATCGAATCCCTGCTCGCACCGACAATGTTTCAAGGTTTCAAGTGGCGTTAATCCAATATCTACTCACTCACCCTATATCGGTATACAACGCATAAGCCGAATACAATGTGAACGTAATGTGACATGATTCGAGGCCATAGCAACTGGCAAGAGTCCCCTCTACACACCAGGAATGGTCCAGTATTCGTTGAATGAATCTCGACACAATTTCATATAAAATATTTATTTCAAAGAACACAATCTCCACATGCATACTGATACATACATTCACATGTATGTTAACATTATTACTGTTAACATATACATCTTGAAAATTCTAGGTTAACTTGTTTGGGACAGGGGAGATCTCATTGTTTCCATTCCATTAACACAACTTAAATAAGCATATCATTAAAGGTTAACCGCCTCTTTGTATTGGAGTGGGGTCCTTTATATTTATTTTCAAATCAAAAACAAATTGTGAATTAAAAAATGTTTGATTGGCAAATACACTTTAAAGCAAAATGAAACTTACAAAGTAGACACAATTTATGGATAACTTTCTGATCTCGGGATTGAAATAATACAATGCAATGAAATAATCGGAAAGTAGTTTTATTGATAACCAGGTGTATACATGGTATGGTGGGCAACGTATGTAGGGACTAGTAATACACATGATGTCAATTAATGAGCTCATTTGTAAACTTGAAATGCTGAAAAATGGCAAATAATCAGAAATAAATAAACCAGGCGAATGTACAAACAGCAGTACGGAAAGCCTAGTGGTGCGGGTGCAATGCTGCATGTTATTGTACACGTTCAGAAGCTCACCTATTACCTATATTAATTCAATTATTCACCCTTAAGCATACACATAAACAAACATATACTGCATATACAAATCCCCCAGTATTGTACACAGGCGATGCTATCCATCAAAAATATACTTTGTACAGCTTCAAATTTCGAAAATCATATAAAATATATCTCGATGTCCATGTCGTAGACGGGTTGCTAATATTAAGGCACGTGGAATACCAAAAAAATATGAAAAATATAATACATCATTTGGCCGGTTGTCTTTGAGCACGGAAGACTTGTGTCGGTCTGGCAGGTTTAAGTACTTACATGTCATAGTTACATATTTATATATGTACAACCAATCGAGACCGATTATCTTCGTGAAAAGCCATGTTAATAGAAAGTACAAGGTAGTCGCTCCATAAAATCTCCTTTTGTACAAAGCTGCTGACCAAATACATGCATAATGTAAATATACAAAACCGAAGGAAGACTTTGTGATCTTGTTGTTTGTCAGCAAACCACACACAAAAAGAAAGAATGGCTGATCTAAAGCAATATCTAAAACATTAAAATGAAGAATAATTTCAGACTAGAAACATTTTGATTATTTGTGACAACTGACGTTTCTTATAGAGATCATTGAAATTGCAAATGAGTTCCTAACCCACGCCTCCTAGTTTTATTCCTAGTCTAAATAACATGAACTATTCTAAAAAATAGTATTCAAACTAAATCAAAGGTAAATATAATCACATTTTCTTGGTCGGAAATATGTACAAGAATATCTATCTCTGGCCGGATACAGGTCTCCGAAAATCGAACAAAAGAAGCATGACTAACACGTGTTATACACCATTGCAACTACATGATGATAAAACTGATGGAATGTCGATTTCTCAGGTACATCTATTCAATGATATACGTCACATTCTGATGCTTCCGGGAATGTCCATTGTAAACGCGTCGTTCGTTTCTTTTCTAACCTACACCATTTCATGGCCAGAACGCCAAGAGCCAGAAGACTCAAGCAACATATAATGCCACTGATTCCCAAACGGCTTTGAGCCGACAGTCAGCCAAAAGCCAAGCAAGTTCCAGAAACAAATGAATTTACCACTGACAAGTAGATTGTCTATCAACTGATGCAAATGTTAGTTTCGGGAAGTTTAAGCATGTGTTTCGTTGAATTCATCCATTGATTTCTTGATCATTGGCTTGTCCTTGTAGGTTTTCCACAGCTCCTTGATCAGATCGGACAGAAGAATGTCATTAGAGTTCTTGGCGACGATCCTCAGGACAAATATACCATCATCACGCAGATACTGATCGGCAAACTTGCGGGCAAATCTCTTGTCCTCTTCTCCGTGCAGCTCGTCGAGAAGCTTGAGGTATTTCTTGACGTATCGGCCTCGGTTAACGCGGAAGAGAGCACGCCAGATCCAGAACAGGAAGTTGCCTACGGTGAGGACAGCAACCAGGACGAACCAGAACCAAAGGAAGATGAAGATCTTTTCGTTGAAGAGGTTGATTGGCAGGACGCACTGGACAGTGTATCGTTGGATGTTCTGGAGCTGGCGGATGTCGAAATCACACAGGGTGACCTGGAAAAAGTAAGACATGATCTGATTAATACAATGTGCCACACTAGCAAAACCAACACCTGTTAGCAAACATCTTATTTGCATTAAACATTCTGTATTTTAAACAAAATAAATAAAATACTCAAATAGGCCTGAAACCGATCAAATTTAGGACGACCTACCTTGGGGAAGCGGGGAGACTCCTTCCACGTCATATCATTTGCAAGTCCACTGATGACTTCAAATCCGTATAAGTTGTACCACCCTCCCATGAAGCCGTTGAGGATGAAGAACTGGCAGATGACGTTGACGACGTATAGGAGTTTGACAAAGATGTACAGTCCTGTCAAGAAGGTGCCGTCACGCTTGGCACACAGGAAGCATACAACTTTGGACAGACGTTGACGGACGCGAACCAATACGTTGAATGAATATTGACGATGGGCTTCCAACCACCTGTCCATGTACTTGGCGATAAACTTAATGGTTTCTTCTCGCTTGCTTGGTTCGCCGACCTGGGTGTTGTTGGTCATAGTGACGATTTTATCAAGGTTAAGACCAGATGAGCCGTTGAACATTCTCCAAACGATAGCAGGAACCTTGAAGAGGAAAGCCATGAAGAGCAGGATAATGGGAACCCACTGGTAGTAGGTCAGTTCTTCGGAATCCCTCTCGTGATGCTCAATTGGAATGGTGTCATCCATTGGAATGTAATAAGTATTTTTCACCCAGCAGTAGGATTTTGCATATGATGTAAATGCCCCCGTAAAATGAGCCGGGGTCCAGCATTCAATTGGGTTGCCCACATACTGACCACCACTGATGAAGAGAGCAAAGACGGCCAGGAGCACCACGGTGTACAAGTGGTTGAGGCGATCCACCCAATCATCGTCCAAGGACGATGTGAGCTTGGTGTAGGAGAAGGCTCCTAGAAGAGCGCTTACTCTGAAAAAGAGAAGAGAATTTGATTACATTTTTGAAAATGGATGATGTGATTACAGTCAGAAGATTTTTAGATGAAGAAATAACGTTTCGGAGGCAGTATCTAAAATCGTGTGCGATCCGAAAGCAGTATCTAAAATCGTGTGCCATCAGGAAGCAGTATCTAAAATCGTGTGCGATCCGAAAGCAGTATCTCAAATCGTGTGCGATCCGAAAGCAGTATCTAAACTCGTGTGCCATCGGGAAGCAGTATCTAAAATCGTATGCCATCGGGAAGCAGTATCTAAAATCGTGTGCCATCGGGAGGCAGTATCTTAAATCGTGTGCGATCGGGAAGCGGTATCTAAAATCGTGTGCCATCGGAAAGCAGTATCTAAAATCGTGTGTCATCAGGAAGCAGTATCTAAAATCGTATGCCATCGGGAAGCAGTATCTAAAATCATTTGCCATCGGGAAGCAGTATCTAAAATCGTATGCCATCGGGAAGCAGTATCTAAACTCGTGTGCCATCGGGAGGCAGTATATTAAATCGTGTGCGATCGGGAAGCGGTATCTAAAATCGTGTGCGATCGGGAAGCGGTATCTAAAATCGTGTGCCATCGGAAAGCAGTATCTAAAATCGTGTGCCATCGGAAAGCAGTATCTAAAATCGTATGCCATCGGGAAGCAGTTTCTAAACACGTGTGCCATCGGAAAGCGGTATCTAACGTCGTGGGTCGTTTCTTGAAATAGAAATATCAATTTCGAACTTTTGTATGACATTGTTTTCCATTTAAAGTAATAAAGTCAACGAGGGCGAGCATAGAGAAAATATTATACAAGAAAGTAAAACAGACCCATCAGGGAGTCACTGAGAACAGATTGATGGCCCCTAATAACCTACTTTCCAATAATTTACGCTGAGTAGGTAAAATGTATTTATGTCACGCCGATGTGCAATGAACACCAGACCCTATTACTGATGTAATGGACACTTCAGCACATCGACATCACTGACAGTGGGTCACAATGTGAGCTCTATACAGCAGTTGGAAGTATTTTGACAGAATGCCACTCACAATGTCACGGAAGGCTAATCTACCCTGACTCATGCACGTCCCATCAGAACAAAATACAATCAACGATGCAGTTCAATTTTTTTAAGTTATATAATTATTTTTTCTCAAACTGAGCCCATTAGTTGACTTCTGATTGTTAAAGGCATCGAACCGTATACTGTGGGGGTTCTTTTCAAATTTAACCTTAAATAATGTTATTGTGTGCGTTTGGCCCGTTGTTCACCTTTGACGTCACACAACATATTTGCTTTCAATAAAATGGAATCATGAGCATTTTCATTGTATGATAACACACATGTTACGGTTGTTAATTTCGTGTGGAATCATGCACCTGGCCACTGATGTATGTCTATTATTTCAGTGTATTATGACACACAAAACCTTCACATTTGACTCGTTAAGTCAAAACATTTCCTTTTCAACAGATGCTCCAATATATCACGAATTGTATTTTGTCCATTATAGATGTTGTGGGAAACACATGGAACTGTTTTGTAGGAATTGTAATGGCTGTATCTATGTGAACAGGCCCGTGAAGATCCGGGGTATGTCTTCAGCAACCCAATGCTTGCCGTAAAAGGCGACTAAGCTTGATGCAAGAGGCGACTGACAGGATCGTTTGCTCGGGCTCGTTGACTTGGTTGATGCATGTCATCGTATCCCAATGCGTGAACCGATGCTCGTGATGTCAATCACTGGATTGCCTGGTGAAGACTCGATTATTTACAGACCGCCATCATATAGCTGGAATATTGCTGAGTGCGGTGTGAAACAACAAACAAACTAACATGTATGTTAACTACTTATATCTATACCATGTACCATATATATCCGGAAACTCGTTTATCCGGACAATATTTGAGAAAACGGACTGTATAACACGTCCAAGACTTCATTCCGTGTATTTCGCTCACTGAATAGACATTACTCATATATAGGATGGCTTAAAATGAACGTCGATATCGCTTTTCAAGTTGTAAATGTCTCTATCTACCACGGGTTTCTACTTGTCCCGACATGTTGGTGTCAAGTCGCTTTCGGGTGCTTGTCTTTATCATCATGTTTGATTTCATCTTCAGGTTTAAGGAGACTCCTTGTTGTACAAAGACCCCATCAATCATGTCTGCCCAGGATATGTGTTTACGTTAGGATTAGACGGATTTAGGCGTCCTAGACGAATATCGCAATTATTGAGTTTTTGCATATATTAATTGACTTATCAAAAGAGGCTTTACATGGCAACATTTCTATCGCTTGGTTATCTCGTCACTTTATTTCTAGTTCTTATCCCCGATAAGATCCTCGTGTCTGTCACCGGTGTTTCATAACCGCGTCCCATGATCCCCGTGTACTAGTATCTGACATTCATAACTAGCCTTGATAAGGTGATGTAACTTACAAAGAAATAAAAAAGACCACGGGCTAGGGACTGCCGTTTATATGATGTAAAGGATAGTTGAAAATTCAACCAAGACGTTCATTACTAATAGAGGAAATATTCCCTTACTCTGAAGAGATCGCGCAACAGAGTTTCACCTTGCAGGAGACCACCTTCAAAATGAAGTGCGTGACGTGAACCTTCAAATATTGACCCGTGTCGTTATTTGCAAAGATTAAGGCGTTATACCAACGCCAACAGTTTGGATCATTGCCAAAATAACTCCTGAGCTAAGCTTAGCGACGCACACATTCCTGTAGTTAGTGTGGGTTATGTTAGCAGTTACCAAATATAATTTTGACATAATGATTTCTCCACGTATTAGATGGTATCGTTGTGAAGTGTTGTGATTGACATTTTGAAAGTTGTGATAAAGGAATCTTAACATTTTTACTTACAGTATTTACTGAGCCCATGCGTTACCATAACTTTTATGAAACCTTAGGCCAAAGTCCTAATCCTACAGCTTAAGGCCATTACGTTGATAACAACACAGGCCTGTTCTTGTGAAGATATAATACAAATATGGGTTATGTTTTCGTGGTTTAACGGGCTGCGATAATAATCAGTTATTGATCACAGGAACTTAAACGACCATTGTCACTAATTTATCATTTGTAAATGCCAGTAAGAAATCTTCTTCTCCATAAAGAAAAACAACAATTCGATGGAGAATAAATATTATTAGACAGGGGTTAAGCGGAGGAATTCGACCTTACCGTAGATTCTATAGACACAGAAACGTTGCTCGAGACATCAAAACAGAAACATCGATTTGGATGTTTTAACATGGTGTTGAGCTTTGAACCCATACATTTACAAATGTTACTTACGCAGTTAGCCACTCGTGTGTAAAGAGCGTGTGCTTTGAATGTGTTTTACTCGTTGAATACCCTACATTCGCCGCGTGCTTCTGAACAAATAGTTATCTATACTAAATAGTTCCATATGGTTACATGAAGTCATTGTTACTATTTCTTGTTCGCAACATTTATCCTTATTAAATCGTGACTGAACCTGGTAATTCTTATTTCACTGAGGCTATATAAATCAAAATGGGTGGACGATTTCTGTATAGAACGTTACATTAAGTAGCCAAGAAACATAGAATTAAGAGTCCATAAAGAGATATACGGATAGAGATTTTCAGTATATTTTTCTATGGGGGACAAGAGACACTGATACTGAACTTTATATTGAGAAACCAGACTCTACCCAACTGGTAGCCCCAGCAAGCTGGAAGAAAACAGCACTTAGCACGCAACTTTAAGATGAATTTCAATAAAGCCAGTTATTAATACCCTTATGACTGAAGCCGCCAGCGTGGTCTAGTGGATAGAACGTTCTATTTTGAAATCGAGTTTAACAAGGTCCTTCCAACATTTTTCAAACTAAAGCCAAACAAACCTGGTGTTACCATGTCACGCATTTACGACGGATGATATGACATTCCCTGGTCGTGAAATATGCTTGGACCGCGATTGGGGCTAGGATATCTTAACTTGTATGTGCACAGGGCGAGTGGGGATTGGTTGCCAGCGTTTACGTGCACGTAGCCATCTGACGAATCTTACGCAACGGGTTACGCATGGGAATTTGTAAACAGCTCGGGTCTTTGGTGAGGTTTAGGCCTAAGAGCATTTTATTCATACCTGATCAACAAACAGGTTCTTATTCTCCAACAGGTGTGGGCAAACATTGGTACTTGACAGAACGAAATGGGTATAAACACACCAAGGGGATTCTGCGATGGGAAAAACTAGGTTTGTCTGTTCTAGACTTAGCGTAGGTTACAGTGTGCGAGTATGGTTTTACGACACTTTTAGCAATATTTCAGTAATATCATGGCGGGGCAAACCAGAAATGGCCTTCACTCATTGTACCTATGTGGGAAATCAAACTCCGGACTTCAGCCTGACAAGCGAACGCTTCAACCAATAGGCTCCCCGATAGGCAACAGCGAAAAGGGTATGTTTTTACACTCTGACTGATTCTCCTTTGGCATTAATATATATTTTCACATTCCCTAGATTTCTTATGTATAGCCCCGGTTCACGGTGTATAGTTTACAGTTTCAGATTGAACACGTCGGAAGTGATACAAGTGACCCTCCACAGAAATCGTTAATAGAAGTAAATTTATTGTGGGTCGTTTTATTGTACCTTTCCATCACAACTCATAACAAAGACCTCGTGTCACAGTCCCCCAACAAGGAGTGGCCCCGGGCTTAAACCCTTGGGGAACGTCATCGTTATTCTTGGGAGAGGCATCAACGCACCTGGCCGTGACAAAACAGTCACTACCCTGGGGGAAAATACCTGTGGGTGGTTGATACGAAGTGTCATCTGTCTCTCGTTGTATTCATGATATGTGCGACCCCTAAGTGGGATAAAGGGTCAGTGGTTGATTACGCAATAAATGTAATTAGATATATGCACGGGGTTTGATTAAGGAACACAGGCTCCCATGTGGGATAGATATTTCAAAGAAAAGATGTCCCGCGGATAGGAATTCAACATGTGGCGTTGAACATGGCAACATGAACTTGTTCGAAAATTGAACATAGGATCACTTGCATAATTGTGCTAAATAACGGGATAAATTATGTTATTGCAAATATCCCGTTACGTGAGAATTTTGAGCGTTTTAATGATGAACCCCAAATCTTTTTAAGTTAAAACTCCCTCTTGAGCATACACAGTAGAGCATGATCTGTTTTCTCTCTCGCCAATAAAATGCCTCAGTGTACAAATAAACATACAAGGCCGAATATTTCAGAGGGCGTTTGCCAGGTTCTTCCTAATCGTAGCATTTGGATTACATTTTAAAAAAATGTTTTTTTTAAGTCGGTGTCTTCCGTCGTTTTTCGTTGATCCTTTGAGGATGTAAAATCTTAGCGTCATCAACAAACGGGGTTATGGCGGACCTGTTTTGAACGGATGTGTTGAAGATGCGTCAGCCTTGAAGCCAAGTTCACTGACGTCTGGCGTTGCAAAATCAGAGTTAATAATTTCAATTTAATAATTTTGAACCACAGTATATCCGATGTATCATTTAGAAGTGTTTTATCTATCTTGATATGATACTCAGGATTTTGGTATCGATCGTAAACCAATAAATTTGAGATATGTTACCGAATAATATTTCTCAATTACATTCAAATGTTCTTACAAGAACACCACGTCCTACATTCTTGCTGAATGTAGCGTTTGATTTTTATCTGATTTTTTCATTCAAAGTTCGTGGCAATGTATGTACTGCAAGGGGCCTGTTTTTATCCGTGCCTTTCATGGCGCTTGACATATTTCCTCAGGTTACCCCGAATCATTTATTCGAGATTCACTTAATAAAAAGTTTTTCCACACCACAAGTGTAAAAATCAACCACTGGAAAGGATTTGCATTTAAAGTTTGGTCATACTGAACAGTGTAGTTTCTTTCTTCTCGGGAGTTCCCATGATGGCATTCGCCTAAGTATGACACCTTCAAATAGGCCACATACCGAGACATTATCGAGGCTTCTACATGTAGATGAGGTTACCGAGGGTCTCACAACGGACGTGGTCACGTGACCTATGGCATGACTCTCTAGTTTGTGTACCTTTGAACAATCTCATTTACCATTCCGTTTCTGTTTTACAAGAACTTTCTTGGTCAAGTAGCAGATAAGCACTTGAGAAAATAATGCGATATGGCACATGAGTTGACCATCAACCAATCATCATTCTTAAAAAAAACCCAACCCATCAACCACATCACTGCATTATATCTACCAATTAATTCCTTATAAAAAGCAAATTCATTACGCAGTTGACACCTGGAACGGCGACGTCTGACCTGCATTGTAAATTACGGGCCATTAGCTTACTTGAGGTTACATAATACGAAGCCTACTTTGTTTGCCAATCGTTTCGAAAACAATAAAAAAAATATCGTTTGTCTGCAGGACAAAGATGTAGACGTTGCGGCAGTGGACGCCCGCGGTGGTGTAATTAAGATTTATTAACATATTATATTTATTAACAACTCAGCGTTAAGGGAAGCTAATAATTATTACGAAATTGCAAAAATTAAAGGTGTAAGATTGATACAATTGGCTGCTTGCGTTAAAACATGCAAGTCTGGCAAATGCATGTGGCATTATAAAACTGTCTGCGGGCCAATTCAAGTATGTTCCGTCTGGTGCATAACAAAAGAGAGACCCTTATTAAGGTAACAATGAATGCCCTTTGGGTGAACTCTGGTGTATCGTGTTTCCGAGGGGCATTTTAAGTTACTAGGGAACAGCAATGAAAATTGCGGTTCTTTTCACCGACACAGCTGTATTGAACTTCATGATCACTGGACTGTAGCATGTTTCAGTTTTGTGCACTAGTGTAAATTTCAACCGGAACTTCGGATGGATGGTGGTTTGTTGTGGTTTAAAAAGACGTGGTTATGGTGAATGGACTGTCTGGTTCGTAAATAATGTGTATTACCTCAGGGGAATGTTTAACTGCCGCTAATCAAATGAAATATAGTCAGGTTGCAGACTATGTCCGTTCAGAATCATTAGAGAGTGTTAGATCCGCACGGGATAATCTTTCAGTTGACCCCAGACATTTTGAAAAGAAGTGCACCCATTCGTAAAATTCGGCGGTTGGGAAATTGTCTTTGGGACGGGTTGTCACACCTGGAATCACGAGTGACGGGACAAAGGGGTCATTATAATGGGGTTGTTTGGGGGACTGGATGACCCGCGGTTGACTAACACAAATTACGATAGCAAGTAACAGTTTCGTATGACCTTCCTACTGAAACGCCGAGAGGCTATAGAAAATTCGTTACCAGCTGATACAGTAATACATGGAAAGCCACCGTTCACACAAACATTGCATTAAACTAATTATAGCCAATGTTTTGTGTCATAAATGGGACGACATGTCATTCGTTCAATTCGGGAGGGACAAAATAAAACCAAACTGTTGAGCCGGTTTCTTTCCGAAATATATTTTTTAACAAAAATTTAAAGTTTGTAATGTCCCTAGAGGATGTTTTGACAGTACGGATTTGGCAAAAGTGTCAACAAACTCTGGAACGCGGGCCAGAGACGACAAACAAACAAGCGCCATCTTGCTCCGGGTGAGGCAGAGGTGAAGAGGTAGAGGTGGTATATTTAGAACCACGGGCGACATGTAGATGAAAGTGAAACTGGAAAACAGAAGCCGGCGTAAAACGGTGAATTGACAAGCAGGTGGCTTATGGCTTTCAAGAATATCCTGACATGCCGTAAAGGAAGATTACAGCTAAATGTTCAAAGATGATAATAAAAGATAGTAATGATAATCACATGGAGCAAGGACTTGTGGGAGACTTTTGTCCGTGTTTGCAACTAAGGTGCCGGCGAAGACAATAGCCACTAATTAGTTTCTACTAATTGGTGTATTTACGTTGCGTTGGCACTTGACATAAATAACAAATAAATCCATAACCCTAATTACTCCTCCCAGTGTATAATGGAACAATATATACGATAACCTATGACAAAGTCCAGTAAGATTAATTCAGAATGGCGTTAGTACAGGGTCGTGTCCTAGTTCCCTATCTCTTATGCTTATTGAATAAAAATATATGCTTTACAGTCGTACAGGGCGTCGTATTGTATTCATATGCAATCCCTTTGTGAAAAATAACACAACTATCTCCGAGTGATCGGTTTGCGCCATTTAGACCGACATGCCGGGGAATAACGAGTCACAAAGTAAGACATAATGAGAGGTGTACGAGGTCCCTTATCTATGGTATCTAGACGTATGTATGTATGAAGGCAGACAGATAGCCACGTTTAAAACGACCCACGTCACGAGCTCCGTGTCCAGTAAAGAAAAAACAACTTATTAATGCCAGCATATCTCACGAGAAGCATATATAATATGTGTACATACAGGATCTTTCGAAACGAGCTTTGTCGACCAATGACCTAAGTGCTTATAGAGAAAAAGTGTTTCGTGATAAGAAAAGACTTGTGCTTGGTGCAGTTTGTATACACTTGCACACTGTAAAGGGTGCAAATAAGCCTGATATGTTGTAGGGTCTTACACAATTGTTGCCCAGACAGGATATGTGCTCGCCTGTATACCGAATATTTTGTACACACACACTTATTTTGTTCGGTGGTGAAATTGTAACAATGTAAGTGTATAGGTATGACGCCTAACAATCCTCTAACACACCCTCCGGATCATATAGCTATCATATTACGTCACGCAACATTGATTCGACGTTATTCAGTCGTGGGATATTTTAATAACATTTAAACACACGTGTATTTACAATATATAAATTAAATATATACTTTGTATTAAAATTTTGTAAAAGGTAAGGTCTCATGAAACTAAAAGAACGTATGGTAAAACAGAAATGTTAAAGATGTAAACAAAGAATACTCACGACATAGTGAAAAACTCTACTTAATTCTCCCGATCAACAGAAGTTGGCCCAAGATGCACTCATCCAAGGCAGCCAGCTACAGGTATTCTCTCAGTCCAGTATCCACTGGGTTATGGTAGAAGCACTTCTCGAAATATTTTCCAACACTATGGGCTGGCGAAACTTTATGTGCTCTCACTGACAGCCACACTCTGATATGGCCCACGCTGTCGCTTGTGTCACGTGACCGCTCCAGCCAATCAATGTCACCTGGAAAGGTACAAGTGTCATCTATGAGTAATTCCGCCCGAGGCTGTTGTCTCCCTTGGAAAGATTGCTCCTCGCGTAATATTATGTTTTCTTCCTCTAGGAAGTAATTAATGTCTACTCTTTTATGCTTGATTTATAAAGTTACATAATTTAAAAGAATCCTCCGATTTCGATATGTGGGAATAATAATCGGATGGGTATGATGACCTGGAATAAGGGCGCCTGTCTTACCCCGTCCGCCTGCAGGCACCTGCTCACTGAAGCAAGTGATGTAATACAACCTTAGAATGACAAGAGCTCACCCCTCAGAAGACACGTACCACAAGCTTGAGTTTCGTTCATATCCAGAAAATATCTAACGTTTTGTAGTTTTTAACTATTTACCAAATGGTTATATATATTTCGCAACGTAAACACATATTTTCAGACACAATGCATCGCAATTTTCATAAACAGTTTTCCAAATACAATCATAAAGTACATCGTTATAAGAACATGCGGAACTGTCCACATGCATATTATTTATTTCGACGGCCACTTATGGAGAGGGGTAGGTGGGGCGTTAGCGACAAATGTTTTAAAAATAACTTTTTCAAATAAAAAATAAATTTTATCGTTCCCTCAAAATGAGTGTCGATTTGTTGTGTATGGTCTTCTTAACCTTTGGGACCGCCTCCGGGGTCTAGTGGTAGAGCGTCCGCCCGGAGAGCGGAAGGTACGGGGTTCGATCCCCGGCCGAGTCATACCAAAAGACGTTAAAAGGTGGTACTTGTTGTTACCCTGCCTGGCGCTCGGCATTAAGGGGCTAAAACAAGGACTGGTCGGCTCGGAGTCAGTATACTGTGTCTGAGTGGGATATTCATGTTAAACTGCGGCATGGTATCTCAGTGAGCTAGCACTATAAATCGGCATCAGTCAGGACTAGTACAAGCAGCCACACACACACACACCCACACGTGCATGCACGTCGCTATATAAGTGCAATAATCTTGGATGCGACGTTAAACCCCATTTCACCTCACCTCACCTCACCTTAACCTTTGGAGGTATCTCTTGAAAGCATGTCTTACCAATATTCTAATATTAACTACTGTTAATCGCGTGTCCATTGTAAAGTACTTCTTAACTCTTTTGTCCGCCTTGTGCAGTACATGAAACAGCGACATACACTGCAGGCTTCGCCTTTTATTTATGTTCATTTATGATGATTTCACACTTACGACAATGTAGCAAATACCTAACCTATTCAGGACATAGTGTTGTGTTTACATGTAATGACTTTTGTTCATAATTCAACACTGTTGTACCCTTAATAACCATATTGTCATTGTTATAACTGTTCACACATCCCCGGGACATATTGCAGATTGTATGTGATATACGCATTAATCCCCATTTTTCACTAGGTGGCGCTGGTAGACCACGCTTGATTCTGTTTTGTGAAAACTGTCAAATATACATTCTTCATCGTGAATGCCCTTGTAGGATGGTAATACCAACTGCCATACATTGAATATGGATAAAAAAAACTATAAATCAGACGTTACTGGTCAGCGTAGTCTGTCATACAACCCTAAACATATATATTCAATACAGCCCATGCATGCCAATAATATTTGTCAAGTGTAGATAACTGCAGTTTCTAACAGTTATTATATTATTTATGTGTTATATTTTACTAGATAGTTTAAATAACAACTGTTTCTTCCTGTAAAATATATTCATTCAGAGACTAGGCGTTAGTCTATGGTCGGCACAAATCACGTGTCCGAGGACACCGACTCGTGTCATTGTTCCAACATGTCCGCAGTTGACCGCCATCTTTATCTCAAGTTTTTGTCCCCCGTTACGCGTTACAAGCCAATAATCATTGTCACGGGCTAGACCCTTGAACCTTGAAATAAACTATTGACAAATTGGATTCAACAGGGATTTAAAAGATATAGTTCGTGATTAATGTACGTTGATCTGGATCCAAGCGGCCACCTTGGAATTTTCGACTAGGCACGACCTGCGTTGGTATTAAAGAGCATTACGTACATAGAATTGATTGATTGATAGAATTTCATTGAATTGGTGGATTTAATCTTCACCCTTCTGGAATTAAGTACTCTTGTATAATGTAAGTGAATCCAGTATACCTATACCGTTAATGAGATGGCGTTTTAATTCACTTTATATAACCTACACCACTTTTATTTGGAAGGGGAAAGTAGGATATTATGAGGAAATGTTGTTTTGAGTACCCATATATGTCTAATTTGACAAGTAACGTCAGATATGACACTTCTTCTTTCTTTATCTTGTACCCCCACCCCCGCGCGATTATATTAACAAATTATATGAATAATCAAGTCTATGAAAGGCATTTGTAAGAGATACACATAAGGAAGAGAATTTATGGATGTCAACACTTTTATCAGGAGGTACACAACAACGTTTCGGAGTAAATGCTTACTCCTTCAACAGGTAAATGAATGCCTTCTTTATATGAATAATGATTACGAATAATGCGGTTTGTGAAGTGTAACGAGTACGAACTCATATGTTCACCATTTTGGTTGACACGAGTGCGTTTGCCCGGGGGCATGTGCAAATATCTCCTATGTTGGGAATCTTGGTTCTCACTAGATAATCCGTCATGGATGAATTATCTTGTCATTAACCCATAAACCACCTTCAGAATTATATAAGACGCCAAATGGAACTTCCTGTAATATAAATACGCAGTAGTTGGTAAGAGAAAAATGTTAACAGAATGTCCACGCCTCAGTTTGGGCTCGGTTAAAACAAGAATTGCAGTTAGATACGCTATCAGTGATGGTTCTCCTAAAGCCAAGAGATGCAATAGCGAAGGCTAAACTAACTCTATTTCTGAGAGACGGACAGCTTCTCGAACGTATATAAACAGAGTCAAGGATAAAATTGAAATTATATCAATATACGAAAATAGAAATCTTATCAATACAAAAACAGAAATTATGTGAATACCAAACTCACAATAGATATGTGTACCCTACTCCTACGCAGGTCAGCCTAAGGCCTAAGGCGACCTCTTAAACACTTAATGCAACAGGAGAAAAATAAATGCGACAATGCAGATTGTACTAGGTGTGTGATCGTTGTCAAATTGACGTTAAAGTAGAAGTGGTATCCAGTGATTATTCTGTTGTACCACTGTGTCGTTACTGTCGCTGAATGTTTAGGGATTCGATACAAACGTATTTTGTTCAGTCATGGTATATACGCTTCTTGGTCATGCATCAGCTTAAGTTTAACATGTAATTATGTAGATATGCATGTATTTCGATAGCATTATAGTCCGTGATTCAACATTCCGTGTGAGAGGAAATGAGTAAATAAAGTCGGGAATGGTTTTATGTCTCGTTCAGCAACATCGCGCCTGGGAACACGAAGAATTGGTAACCTCCCAGTGTGGCCAGCCGCTCTGCCTACCCCCACTGAACACAGTGTCCACGATAGGAATTGGATGAAGTCATAGCGTCCACTGGGACAATTGATTGCATTATACATTCACACATTATAATCATGCGAGGAACCGAAAGCCAAAGCCCCGCCAAGGTTGCCTCACCTTTTCGGACATACCCTCTTCGGACATACCCTCTTCGACCAAGCATCAAATGGACGGCGGGCCCGTGCGCGAAATACGCACATGTCGGAAAGCGCACGTTAAATTCCTAATTTAAGTAAGTAATTCGTTAACGCCATTGAAGTACGTTTTGTTACACAGAATCACACTTTTCTGTATTAAGGTCTGACATCGTACAGAAGCCTGGAGAAGATGTCATCAGGCCAAAGTAATATAGCTGCGCTATACTTGACTGCGGCTTATTCTGTATTTGACAAAACATCACACGTATTGGTATCTTGGATTTAGGGTGTTTCTTCAGTTCACAAACTCATATTTCATCCCAATTACGATAAACTAAACAGCCGGGCAAAAGAAGTATACTTTTGAAAATTCCCACTTCTTTCTGCTCAGTTCTGTGTACTGTGCCATATTCCCTGTGACGTCATGTGCCCGCCACCTGATGTGAGATACTCATTGCTATGCTGCAGGTTATATCGCCTATGATATCCGTATCATATACATCTCCATGAGAGAGGGAGTTGGTGTTTTAAGCGACTTTAAGCGTATTGCGTACAGGGGCCCGCCAGGCCAATTAGTGGTTTTGTCCGAAAAGGAAGGACAACCTGGGGGACTTTAGGGATGCTTATTTAATACTGGGGAGATTTGGAATTATGAAGAATGCCGTGCTATAGGTTGGAATAATAAATTAATCATTTCTATATCTTTTTTAAAAATATTTTAGCCACCATTAAACATGAGTTTCTGTTGACTTGCAGTTTTGCTGATTCGTGTAATCAAAGATGGTGCTAAACGCCGCTTCCGGACCCCTCTTCCCCCATCGACGTCACATTCCTCCCCCAACGACTACACATTCAAATCTCTGTCTACTTACTTATCTTGTGTTTGTACATTGGATAAACTGTGGCGTGTATTGATAAAGTGTAATCACGGTGATGACCTAATCCCCTACATCAACAATTACACATCGTCGTCTTCGCTAAGGACAACATTAATGGCGGCACTTTGTGCTTCCAAGTGCCTTTGTCTGGCGTTGTTTAAAGGTTAGATAAACAAAACAATGAAAGGCAGTGCTTAAGACAAAGGATACGTCTAGAAATGTTTTTTTAATTGTTTACAAACAAACAGTTTGTTGGTATTTATCACAGCTTTACTCTAGTTACCCTTGCGCTCTGTGTCAAGGTGCCGGGAAGCGTTAATCCCTTAAAATAGCACGCTCTATGTTTATTTTTAAACAGTTTCAAAGGCGATTTCTATTACAGGATAAGCAGTGATGCAATAAAACCGTTAGTGTCGAGGGTACGGATTTCATTATTGAGCATAGAATAAATTTACAACGTTACCTTCACGAAAACTCGGTGACATTAATATGTCTCAGGCTTGATTTACAACGAGCGGGCACGGGTGGCCCAGTCGCTTAAGTCGCCGCCCTGGGGCACGATTGTGGGTTTGAATCACGGTTCGTCCCGATTATGGTTCTTAGTTTGTCAGCACTATACACGTACTTGAGGGTTTCACCAAAGTGTAAAACGTCTGAGACCTGTATAACTTCAGGCATTCCTCCCACATTAAAGGGGCACTGATCTAACGCAATTCCCCGGGACTGGTTGTTGCCTTTGTTATTGTTTTTTTCCCCAGTGAGTACCCGGATGTATAGCAGAAATCTAGACTAGTTCGCGACCTCTGCTGCGCCATTCGTAAGCGCATCAGTCACTTTTATGGGTAGTTATAAGGGCGTATGGTCACATTGATCAACAAGATGAAATGCTGTTTTCGAGATAATAAGGAAATGTAGGTATCTTTGTGGGTAGCATTGGTAATGGTGACGAAGTTTTGATAAGTCACTTGCTTGGTAATTTTGCGATTTTCGTTTATACTATTTTGACTTGCAACACAAAGTAAATATTTCACCTGAGCATTGCTTTTTTTATAGTGTGTATATTTTTTTACTGTCAAAATGTGTAACATCTTCAAATTTTATTAAACGCCTAAATATTCAGTTATCTTACAAAGTGACTGAAAAACATTTCCATCCGTATTATTATGAAAACAAATTCCAAACATTTTGATGTTTAATGTCATCACCAAGAGATTGAAAATGTTACGTTGAAAAGTACATTTCTATGCTGTTTGGCTTCTAATCCTACATAATAATCTGTTATGGTGTTTTAGGCCCTTTTGATCGTCTTAGTCCATTTTAGTCAATCTGGGCAGATTTTACACATTTTATAAATTGCCTGAGAGAATCACATTTTACAAATTGACGGTAACATATACACACTTACAAAGGAAAAGACTTGTGAAAACGCATTGAAGAATTTCCCAACCAAGAGTGAGTGAGTGAATATGGTTTTACGCCGCTTTTAGCAATATTCCAGCAACATCACGGCGGGGGACACCAGAAATGGGCTTCACACATTGTACCCATGTCGGGAATCGAACCCGGGTCTTCGGCGTGACGAGCGAACACTTTAACCACTAGGCTACCCGACCGCCCCTTCCCAACCAAGACGTAGAGGAACAAGAACGAATCGGTTCAATGCTACAGCAAATGAAGGAAAACAAAATACAAATACCATAATTACAACCTACCAAATTTATGTGTATAAATTTTAAGCAGCTTCCTTATTCGAGGAATGTATCCGTGAATATCCACACAAAGGAACAATATCCCACTCGTCTGCAGCTGTACAAAAAACTTATTCGATGTCACGTGTCTCTGTAACAATCAAATATTTTAAAAAAGATATATATCGTTTCGGGATATTATAACCCGTGTTCGTTTCTCAACTGATCACTTAGATTGTTTCAGGTGTCTCACATAGGTGTCAAGTCTCAAGGGACGGCTGAGAAAGCCCACGTGACAACTATTTTCATAATGTCCACGGTTCTTAAAAAATCCATTGAGTGATAGATAACAATGACCAATCAATCAACGTATTATCAGTTAACCCTTTGAACAAAGTATGTTGTTTTTACATCGGCACTTCACGCCATGGTATGAGTGTATTCCCTTTGTTTTAGTAAACCTAGACATGTAAACACTCACTTTTGACATATCCACTGTGCAAGATAACAGTGTATTAATCAATCAACGTATTTTCTGTTAATCCTTTGATGACCAGGAACGATCCGTTGATTTACAAAAAAAAAGTAAATCAACTGATCATTCACCTCTTGCTGGGCTGCCACGTGCATATTACATAACACACATTTCACCTCACTTCAAACCTGGATTTAGATTGAATAATTACCCCAGACACAATAAATGCCAAATGGGAACCTTTGTCAGGTTTTCTGAATGGTGCTACCAGTAATTATACCTGTAATAAATTCATTAACTGAGCTTCAAGTGAATGATGACAAATACACAAGTGTAGGGTTATACCAGAAAACGTGGATGACAACAAGGGAGAAGTAATCGTATTATCGACGCAATCCGAAAACCAAAAATGCTTTCACTGCATGGATACTTTTTTTAGTATTAAACTATAACCATCTGGGGTATTTCCAAATGACGACATCGGATGAGCTCCGCCGTTCTTTTTGTCTGTTTGTTTAGGCTGAAGAAATTAATTAACATGCGCCCTTTGTCGAAATCTTTATACATCACAGTTAATCAATCAGTGTTTATGCAAAAATGCGTAAAACAAATATTGCCTCCAGCCTCCAAGTTTATTTAGCTGTCCTTGCAGACGGTAGCCCAGTCTCTGGTCACGCTCAGTTGCGTTGCCTATCGTCCGGGTACTCACGGGGAAAAAACAATAACAAAGGCAACAACCAGTCCGGGGAATTGCGTTAGATCAGTGCCTCTTTAATTACAACGCGTTCAGTGCCAATTCTATAAGAAGCGGTTTCTTGTGTATATGACGCTTGCACGGAATACAATTATTATTAATGTTATTCATCGTCGTCATCATCATCATCATCATCATCATCATCATCATCATATGTAGAGTTGTGAGCGGTGTCTTCAGAAATATAAGATGAGATGAGTACAAAGGCGACTATGCTTGTCGTAAGAGGCGACTAAAGGGATTGGGTGGTGAGGCTGGCGGACTTGGTTGATGCATGTCATCGTATCCCAATTGCGTGGATGCACATGATGTCAATCACTGGATTGTCTGGTCCAGACTCGATTAATTACAAACGGCCGTCATATAGCTTGAATACTGTTGAGTGCGGCGTTAAACAACAAACAAAAGCCATCAGTGAACATCCCACACTCATGCATTAAAGGCAGAGATGACACGGGATAATATATTTTTCCTGGAAGCATTGTGTTTAAAGGTCGAGGGACGGAACACAATTATTGATCCCCTATGATCGAGGTAAGAGGAGATTTGATTGCGTGAACAGGCTCAGTGACTTGGTGGAATGCAGGTCATCGATGCTCATAAAATCAATCACCGGATTGTCTGGTCCGGGTTATTGCACACCAAGGTCAATGAAACTGCGATATTTCTGAGTGCGGTTTAAACCAAAAAATCATTCAAAACAACAGACCACCTACAACCGTGTCCCTCTAAGAGTTATCTCTGAAGTGAAAGGACAAGGGTGTGTTAGAATTCAATCAGCATATCGATTTCTGTCCACATGTTAAGTAATATTATTTAATTTTACATTTCAACCGTTTATCAACTACAGAGTGAATGTAGCCGGTTGGTGTAAAGAAGCATGTAAATTTACCCCCAATTCACCGACAGTCAATAGACGATAGCCGTCCAACTTCAAAGGTCATTATCTCAAATAAGTCACAACGGCACCCTTGACTTCAGCAAATATTGTTTCGTGTAACAATATACTCAGTCAGGTGGCAGGCTAACATTGCTGAGCGACCATATCTCGGAATGTTACTTGTCTCAGTGTGACGTAACGCTATCCAACAAAGGGCTATATAGGTAAATGTTTTCCTTCGTTGAGTAACGTTACACGGAATGACATAATCTAGTGACTGATATACAGCCCCTGGTCTTGGGAAACTGAGCAGCTTGATGTTCCGAGCGTTTCTCGGAAAGCTGTCAATATCAACGCTTGTCCGGATTGTGTAACGATGGAAGTCTTACGCCGTGGGGACGGAGTGGTCATTTCATGGTCTGCAGATTTTAAATGACCTTCGTTTCGACCCTGATTTCGACCCTGACCCTAGTTTCGAGTTAATCTTGTAGCATATTTTCTTGACGGGCTTCACGCCCTTTATCAACGTATGTACCCATGTTTGAAGAATTTAAACAAAATCTTAATTCATGAAATCTAGAAATTGCTTCTGTGTTATGTCAAGAAATGATAATTGAAAGTACTACATAAAGGCCGGAATATAGAAAGACATTTCACTCTGAAACCTGAAATATTTGAACAGGGAAATTAGATTCTAGTATCAAAGAGCTACTACACGTTCGCCGCACATAAAAATTATACAGCCAGGATAACGTAGACCACGTTCTGACGTCTGTGCCACTGCAAACATTAAAGGTGGCATATGTGCCTTAAATACAGGAATTGCACAGTTTATTGAAATTACTTTTAATAATTGTTGTAATAATAATAAAAATCATGTCATAATATACGATAATGGGCTATGGATATTCACAGCAGTAATATATTCTTTATGGCACATTGAAATACGACGATACGGTCATTTTATGTGTGTACTATATCTGTCAATTTATCAAAATAAGATATTATATCTACAAAAAGTAGACTAAGGATGTCATTTTTATGACTTCTATCAGCTTGGAGAAAATATTGTACCTCGTCTTCCAAGTACTTTTTATGAACGACATCAATAACCCGTTTGTTCTTTGGTATAATTATCATCCCACTGATAATTTGGGTTGTTGTCTCTTAAATTATGTAATACGGGTATCGTCTCTTTGAACGCTTACACAACAGAGTGTTATTACGGCTTGATAACGTAACGCAACGTTACACCTTTACGCGATACCGGGCTAAGTGTCTACATTCTTTGTTTTAGGAAATGTTGAGATTCATATACTGAACTACATGACCGGCCAGAATTCCCTACTAGACAATAAAATACGATCAATTTACATGTCTTTGAAAGACATTTAGAAGTGATACACATAAGGAAGAGAATTTATGGATGTCAACTTCTTTATTATGAGGAACACAACGTTTCGGAGTATATACTTACTCCTTCATCAGGTGAATGAATGCAATGAAGCAGAGAGCATATATATGTTCATGTAAGGAGAACAAAAGCAATTAGATAACTAAAGGTGGAAACTTAACAAGGGAAGCCAACAGATAATTGGCGCTGATAGGTGATTAGCAAAAGACAATGGAAGCCAACACTTAAAAGTAATTAGCTCATAACAGTAAAGTACATAATAAAATACAACATAGTATTACTAAAATACATAAAAGCGAACATAGTTTACATAAATAGTTACATACCATCACTCCATATCAAGCATTCACAACATACTTACACACAACATGCATAAGCTGCACCCACGCCCCACGCCCCACCCTCACCAGAAAAATATAAAATTCTTCTTCACCCATTCACGGGTAGGATAGGTCTTCAGCAACCCATGCTTGCCGTAAAAGGCGACTATGCTTGTCGTAAGAGGCGCCTAACGGGATCGGGGGGTCAGGCTCGCTGACTTGGTTGATGCATGTCATCGATCCCAATTGCGTGGATCGATACTCATGATGTCAATCACTGGATTGTCTGGTCCAGACTCGATTAATTACAGACTGCCGCCATAAAGCTTGAATACTGCTGAGTGCGGCGTTAAACAACAAACAAACAAAACACCCCCCTTACATGTAATTGTGTCAAATGGTTCCATACAAACAGACCCCGATTCCATATCATACAATTGTCAATTCAGTTCAGCATATTTACTCGAAAACCCACTAACGGACGTACATGAGTATAGACATATACATTTCAATAAATAAACACGTGTTCGTGAAAAGGGTAAGCATGTCCTACCTTTCCAGTAACCTCCGCTACTCTCACAAGTTGTATAATTAATAAGTGTTTGTTTCTGAATGAAATAGGCTGCACGTGGATTTCGGAGAGGAAGAATAAATCCCTTCTATCCCGCTTCGAAGCAAAAGCCGCACGCTTTTTCCGAGTCATTGGAAGACACGTGAAGTAGCTGAAGTTAACCCCAGCTCAATAGAACAGCTGTTTTCTATCAATTTTGAATTTGTGTGAATTCTTTTACAATGTCATATTAAAACATAGGCTAGATACATTCGTTGTAGCAGGATCGCTCGGGGTACATGGGGTTTTACGTGTTATCAAATCTTCAGCTATGTATTTAAAACATGTATTTAGTCGAAGATGAATATGTATTATGCTATGTTCAAGATCACGTTGATTTTCATGTACAGTAAACTACGGTTATAACGAACTCGAAGGGACTACTAATTTTAGTTCGTTATAACCGTAGTTCGTTATAAGCATATATACAGCATAACTACAGCAAATAGTTGGGACCAAAAAGTAAGTTCGTTATATCCGTCAGTTCGTTATAAGCGTGTTCGTTTTAACCGTGGTTTACTGTAAATGAAAATCAACGTGATCTTGAATCTGTATCTGTTAAAACTGAACTATTCTTTGGGCCATATGGCCTTACATACTGAATAAACTGTCTGTCTGTGATGTGACTTTATCGTGTACAGTTTAGAGTACCTACATCGTGTAGGTAATGCAGATATTCTTACCTGTATCATATATATGATTCGTGTAGGTATAGGGTGTAATACATGTGGCATGTACACTGGACATTACCTGTTTCATATATATTATATGTATTACCGTACCGTGTGGTACAGGATATATTACCAATGTTAAGTTGGTACAGGCTAGAATATTATGTTCGTGTAGGCATAGGATGCCAGTATCACGCATAGGAGTAGACTATCTCATCTGTATCATGTGTGTAAAGGATATATTCACTGTGTTATTAGGGGCGGTCGGGTAGCCAAGTGGTTAAAGCGTTTACTCGTCACGCCGAAGACCTGGGTTCGATTTTCGACATGGGTACAATGTATTTGGGGAATCGAACCCGGGTCTTCGGCGTGACGAGCTAACGCTTCAACCACTAGGCTACCCGACCGCCCTTTAGTACCAGTACGATGCCAGAGAACAACTTGAACACACGCTTTCTGTTGTGTGGCTGAGATGTGAGCCGTATATATGTCTAGCTCTTTTGAACAGACCATGCCACACCCTAATACGGTATCTATGTACCCCTCCGTATGTTACACCTTTTATACGCATTGCGTAACGTCGATGTGGATGAAAGAGTCACGTTACATTCGTTACTTACGCTGACACATAATGATTAATGACATATCTTCATAACCCAACAAGATACACAAGTTTTGCAATTCCATCAGAAGAATGAAAACGGTAAAACATGGTGTCAGATATTCTTCTTTCACATGGGTGCGGACAGTTTTCGTGTCAATGAATCCATGTATCAAATAATACACACCTATATATTTCACATCAAATTCATTTCATCAATCACATTTTCTGAGTTTTTCAGAATGTACACGGTATTAATTCCACTTGTCGCAAATACATTCGGTGAAATTGTAAAGTCATTCCTTGGTTGTGCTTAATCTTTGGGACAGGGATGTGGTGCTAAATTTCCACCTGTAGATATGTATCTGTCTTTGTATAGATTCGTATAGACAAATAAAAAGAAATCTTAGATTCGCAGTGATATAGACCTTTACGATTCACAATAGTCGCTGTAAAGAGCGCCGACGTGCAATAAACACGAAATCCGGGTTGCTATTGCAATACATTCCCTCGTAACCTGGTTGTATATTTCATGATATATACACCTATGTGACCCACTGCACGGGTACAGCCAGCTGTAGATAACAGGTAAGTACAGCCGAGGATAGCACGGTCACGAGGGTACGCGACGCCCATGGACAAAGGAGCGGCAGATACAATGTTGACGAGTGTTAAAGAAGATATTCTCGTCGATTCTCATTGTTGTTATTTATCCCGGATGCATGTAAATAAACAAAAGGTATACGGATATGAATCCGGATGTTACAATGACATAATGAGTGTGGGTTAAAGAAATCCGCTCCAGACCATTGTGTCATTCTGTAGGTGGACGTTGAAGTTACCACGAAGGTGACACGGTACCCGGTACCAAGAAGTACCGGTCTTGCCAACATCGGTAAGGATGGCCGCGGTCGTTAAATTTGACAAGGGATTCGCTTCAGGCATTTTGTTATCTGGACCCGTCTGTCGACTGTTTAATTATCTGCGTCCTTCGGAAAATAACCGGTGACAGCGTTCACACAGGTACAAATTAGACATCGCAATCTAGATGGGGCAAAGATACCAGAAGATAAGGTCGTCTTCAAGATCACCTGGTGCCACGAGGCCTTGCCATTCACAGCCAGGGTTGATAGAAATAATTACAGGTACAAAGGACACATGGGTACAAGGGATAGGGTCGCGAATATGTGAACCTCAGTGTATTCTCCCCAGGGAGCTGAGAATGATTTTTTTAATTGACAGTGATCGCTGACCTTGGTTGTCCGAACTGTTTCATGTGCCTTAATAATATTTGGCGTTTGTGACCAATAATATGAAAATGAATCTTTCTATTATTATTATTATTATTATTATTATTATTATTATTATTATTATTATTATTATTGTTATTATTGTTATTATTATTATTATTATTATTATTATTATTATTATTATTATTATTATTTTTATGAAAAAGAGTTCATTCTTACGCTACCGAGAAATTCGACATCACGATACAATGCTTATATATGACTATAAGTATTTTTCTTTTTACAAGATTTATTAACTATTTCATTGTCACCTTACTGCAAGTATCGCGTTACTTTATTGGCGAGTTCATATACCTGCAATCCGAATCCGTTTCTTGTCCCAGATATCTCAATATATTGTGTTGAATATGGTTGTCGTAAAGACCAAGGACCTCGAAACATCTCCACAGGTTTAAGTGTATTCTTTCTCAGCACTTTGACCCCCAAAGGCTTTCACTTTTCATTTGCATATGATCAATAACAAACAGATAGCTTATTGGTGGATGTCAAATTCATAAATCTGTAAGTAAACATCCATTGACAGCAAGACAGCGTAAGTTTTAAAAAGACCAACGCATAGGATTATCAAGACAGATGTCATTCATATAGAATTCAAAATCAATATTTGTAAACTTCAAGGGAGGCCGTAATATTGCTGAACTCTTAAAAGCGCCGTTAAGTGACACCAGTCAGTCAGGTTAATGGTAATAGGCAATTTCAGAAGATATGATATCACAAGGTTAATTCTTATCTAACATAAATCCTCGAAATGAATATATTTATGAATAAATGTATATGTATAACTCTTTGAGGTCATAATGTTTTCAGATAGAAAGCCTTTGTTTAATATTGGGCGAGGGTCGACAACAACAGCCCTCCTATGACCCATAACAAACATGCTCGTGTATACTGATTGACGTGTCCAGTTAGTTGCTGTCGCTAGTGTTGTCAAAGCGAAGGAGAGTATATTGTAAGTATATGGGTATGTACACATGTGTAGAATACGAACAAGACATTATCTTTTGATGCTGAACTCTTCGCGAACCCGGCGTTATACATGAGTGCCCAAGGTAAACTACCCTTATTTTGCATTTTCAGTTTTATTGTGACTTTCACATTTTAATTTTGACGAAATGAAGTTCCATATGTGATTGTGAGCTTTGGTTAATCGTCATCTACTTTCACTGTTTACATGGAAAATCCGTTAATCTCAGGGATTAACGAATTTCTGGATTCACGAATAATGAGTGAATGAGTTGGGTTTAACGCCGCTTTTAACAGTATTCCAGTTATATCACGCTGTGTCAGCTTAATGTGGGAGGAAGGCCCGAAGTAATGCAGGTCTCAGACGTTTACCACTTCGGTGAAACCCACGAGCACGAGTATGGTGCTGACAAACCTAGAAACATAATCGGGGCGAACCGGGATTCGAACCCACAGTCATAGGTTTCTGGCGTGCCCAAGGGACGCCACTCTGCACAACGAATCGCTGCGCCTTACACGACTGGGCCACCCGTGCCCCCTCACGAATAATGGGCACCGAGTTATGTCTGTATATGTGTAGACATCCTCAGTAGTAAGCACCAGGAAAGCGGTTTGTCCGGAATAATGTTGTCGAGTGTAACGGGGTTTAACTGTTAACGAAATTGAAGTAAAAGTGACAAAATCCTTTTTCCATAATCATAAGAAATCTCAGCTGCAAGTGTCAATTGTATGATCCGACCATATCACGAGCATGCGTTTATGAATCGCTATCAAATAGTGATGATACCAGGTTTTCGGGAAAAAGGTTAGCGTATCCTGCCCATCACAAACACATGCATAGGCACGTCGATTGTTCATCTGAGAAAACACACAGGAATATATGGTACATGTCAAAATAGGGAATTGCATCGGACATCCCCGAACTGGTCGATGTCTGTGTATATATCAGGCATTCCTAATAAGGGCTCCTCATTAAAATCCACAAGACCCTATGATACCTACTTATAGATCTGTATGTGTATTAAGTATTGGGTTCAGAAACATGTATTTGATGTTTTACAATGTAATGTGCCCGACAAGCAAAAACTGGAAAAACAAGTACAGACTGAAGTCTATATAAATATATAAAGCCAAACTCGTTTGCCGACTGACCGAATTTCCTGAAAACTATGCAAATCGAAGGTCAGTTTAACCTAGCAGATGTAATTAATGTTTACGAATGGGTTATAGAGTTAACATGTGAACAACTCAATACACGCCCAACTCATTGTGACATCACGGTCACTGTCCTGTTTAGGACAGCGTGTGCACGTGCAGAATGTATAATATCATCACGATGAAGAGTAATCATTATGGTAAAGTGCGTCGCTACATGTTCTTGAGAACTAGCACTAGCGATCTGATATTATATCCTGTTGAAGAACAATGGAATACAGATTCTGAGAACATGCGACAATGATGTGTCAAGTCATTTCCCGACAGCCGCAAGTATTTGCACGGAGTACTGACATCGTATTGTATCTAATCTGCGTAGCATACATAGATAAGAACTCTGACCAGTTACTGGACACGTAGACTACTCGCGATACTAGAAGTCTCAGTGCTTGGGTCATTACATTCACCTTTAATGGACTGTACGTCGATAGTTCCGGGTGTTTTTAAATCATGGATGAAATAATTTCCGAGTGTGATGTCCCACCTATATTTCGCGCACGATTACTTTTTTAAACCAAAACACTAGAGCTCTAATAAACTACTAATTGCCAGCTTGATTGGATTAGAAACCAGTGTTTAGCAAAACCTAAATTACAATCTTAATGCCTCGGTCGCATGAAGCCAATCACTCTCCAACCCAGGGTTCATTGCGGCCAGCCTGGTTGGTTGGTTGGTTGGTTGTTTAACGCCGCACTCAGCAATATTCCAGCTATATGACTGCGGTCTGTAAATAATCGAGTCTGGACCAGACAATCCAGTGATTAATATCATGAGCATCGATCCATGCAATTGGGATCGATGACATGCATCGCCCAAGTCAGCGAGCCTGACCACCCGATCCCGTCAGTCGCCTCTTACGACATGGCCAGCCTAGTGCCTCTGACGCAGTGTCACATCTTACACACTCTATTCAAGATATTGCATATGTTTCATTTTTGACGAGTCCAGACATGTAGATAAACATATGTCATGAAATATTTTAACTTTCATTGAGAAAATATCCTTAAACGTGAAAGACTGTTTCCATTTTCGTATTTATCATCCGGTACTATATCATCGAAGAGCTAGCGATACGGTCACTTTGATGTGCAAAGCCATATTGCCATGCATCTCACTGTCTAGTGGTAGAGCGTCCGCCCGGAAAGCGGAAGGTGCGGGGTTCGATCCCTGGCCGTGTCATACCAAAAGACGTTAAAAATGGTACTTGTTGTTACCCTGTCAGACGCTATGGGGCTAAAACAAGGACTGGTCGGCTCGGAGTCAGTATACCGTGTCTGAGAGGGGTTTTCATGTTAAACTGCGGCATCATATCTCAGTGTGCTAGCACTATAAATCGGCATCAGTCCGGACTAGTATAAGCAGCCACACACACACACGTGCATGCACGTCGCTGTATAAGTGCAATAATCTTGGACGCGACGTTTAACTCCATTTCACCTAAGCTCACTTCACTGTCGCAGTTATAGTAGCATATCCACATACTTACGTAAAACAGTATGTACAGCGCACCGAAAGGCAAGCATTGGGCCCGTCTGTTCTTAGTTGAGAAGAGGTGCCTTTAGTTATGGATATCGGATATTAAGGGTTTTGTCGTTTCATTTAATTAGAAACAAGAGAAAAGTCTTGTTACGCGATAAGTCAAAGCGTGGCCACTGGATAAATGTCCTCCCACATCATGGAATTTCTGTGAGCAAATGTTATTGTAAAACCCGAGACACGACTTTTTAACAGTAATTTCTGGAACAAATTACTTTTGAACAACATCCCAGCCTATTCTTCCGGAGTATAGATTGTCCGTCCCTTAGATACACATAGAAGATCGATTGCTTGTTTAAGGTTTTAGACAATTTCCAACACTCACACTGATCAAAATTGCCAAAATACGGTTCATCTGTATACATTATATGTATTAAACCAACAGACACTGAACTAGCTTACGTTTCGCGACCACTTGGTGTCATGACTTAATCCGGGCAATGGTCCACGATGGCAGGCGTTTGAAAATGTCACTTTGATCATGTTTGTGTTTATCATGCCGCAGACATACACATATTTAGACTCCCAAGACATTGGTGTTTGTCATGTAAACTACCTAACAAAAGAAGGCATACACATGGATTTGACCACAAGTTATCAAAACGTTACTCGTCTGAAACAGTCGCCGAAACACTGCAAACTTAAGGTCCAAAACACTATGGTACATGTGTCAAATACACCGAATACCATTTCTTGTTAGCTTCATATTTAGCCAACATCAAACATGAGTGTATATTTGTTTTGTACGTCAGTTTATGTATCTTGTAAAATGCTTGGCCATACAAGATAAAGTCGAGCATATCACGAGCCTATGTTACATACCGCTATCGTGCTACACTCTGTCTTGTAAGAAACATAACTGTTTCATACATAAGGTACATAGAAAATCATTGAAGAAGACAATCTCTGAAACATACACCGACTGTGTACAAAGACAACTTTATCACACGTGTACAGAAAGTATGGTCGTGCAGGACGTCGTCCCTAGTGGTGTCAGCTGAAGGTCACTTGTCACGGCTTTTCTGTGAGGAGAGAGAAATTTGGACCAGGGAGTTGTGAAAAAATGGCTTGGGGCAATTTTCTGATTGTCCCGGTGACATTACAAATCATATTCCTGGGATATGCTTGTCAATTCATATCCTTTTTAACGCCATGTGTTGAGCATATTTCTCATTTCACAGCGACATAGATTACCCTCTCAGATAAGTTCACAATCCAGAATAGATCCAAGTGGTTCATTTGTATGATCCATTATGCTGTCAGTGGCTCCGTTTGGGGGAATCAGTATTGGAGTCAGTGACAGCAATTCTCATCTCAGGTATGCATATACTTACAACCATACGCCATCTGTACAGTATCTGTACTCCACATACATGTACATGAGTTTTCTCTAAGACAGACGTAGATACAATAACATATATGAGGAAAGCATATTCTTTTCAGATCTGAGAATGCGTCTGACCAATTTCCAATATGTTTTAGAACATTGAAACGCGAAACGAGATGTAACCGTTCTCATAATGAACAATATAAATGTAGTACAACGACATCGACGACTTTAAAAATAGTTTTAGATTAGAGTTTACATGTGGTAATACTGTGCAATAGATAACAGTAAAACAACAATAATGTGACCTAAATTATCCAACATGAATTTCGAAAGGGGCGCCATGATCCAGGTCAATGCTGTGTGTTAGTATAAACCTCGTCCAACAATTCTAATACCAAGCCATCTTCATACACGGATACAGAACATTCAAGGGCGCTAGCTCTTCAATGGCCTCTTGTTAATTCATATGACCTATAAAGTCACAAAAAGGGGACTCGGAGGAAAATGTAAGGTTTCCCATATTGTTTTCAGCATCATATTACTATGACGTCAATAGACAGGGAGTTAGTGAGTCACCCTGCTGAACACACAGTGCCCTGTTCAAACAATACTCTACATCAGTACTATCAATGGAATGTGAGATCTTCAGAGACAAAAAATAACTAGTAGGTCCACTGAAGCATTGAAATAAGGGCAAGGTGCGACCTTCCCCACCGACAACGAAAAAGCATCACATTACATGTATGGGTTTCTTTAGACTTATTCCAGCAGTGTCTCTCTATGAGGATGTTGCTTGGAAGGGTTGGAAAAAACTTTAAGGCAGTCCTAATTTGATGGATTTCGGAAGGATAATTGTTTAATATTACAATTAATATTAGAAAACAATAACAGAACTGATGGACATTTTGATAATATGTGATACATTTGGACATCGAAAGTTCCAAAGTATTTAATCGGTGTAGCATCTTAGTGACTCCTTGGCAGAATTTCTGTTAAGTTTTGAAAACAATTTCTGAGGTTTAACTTTCTTTATTTTACAACTAAATGCTTGTAAGGTCACATTTAGTATCGTGTAAAGATATGACCAGTACATACAAATTATCGCGTTACTGGCCTCATGCTTTTATATTCATTAGAGATGGAGAATTAGGTATCGTACTTGAATTCAAACTTGACATCGTAGGCATGTTTTACCTAGAGATTTCTTGGGTATTGTTTTCCGATATACAATTTTGAAAGAGGGCAACACAGAGCCTTATAAGAGATTATACTGAATATATTATTTCCAATTTGAATATTCCTACGGAAGTTACAAGAACTGGGCGCCGTTCCACAAATTGATCTTAGTGCTACGAGCGCCGTAAGTCTGTGTTAAAGTATGGGAGTTACGATCACCTTTGCGCTGCGGTAGCTGTGTGAAACAGGGTCCTGTTAATGAGTTGAAAAAATAATCGTCATTGGGTATTTGTATTTCTGTCAAAAGAAACTAAAGAGATAACAATAATCCTGTCATGGACACTTATGCTCATAATCACAGTAAATGACACCAATTCCAACACAATAACCAGTATTCTGCAGTTGTACCCTAACAAACAAGGATCCATCAATGGTGATTGGGTAGCTTTGTAATTGGTACGCCGATGTCTAGGTTCAATTCCGGACAAGGGCTATGATAACCTTGTGGTAAAAGCGTTGGAACTACAAAGAAGTCCCGGGTTCGATTCCCCATATGGATAAAGTGTGTGAGACCCGCTACAGTGGAGTAGACCCAGTTCTCACTTTCACTCAATTCCCGACATTAATGAGCCCCATACTTTGTCGTATCTAGTTGTAAGCGGTTTAGAAACCTCAACGCTCTCACTCACGACTGTCCCGACTGTCGGATGCAGCTAGGCCACTATGTGTCAAGCGAGCAGAACCACGATTTGGTGGCGTGTCCCCATTCGTCACAGCTGACGCTTGAAAGGCGGAAAGTGTAACTAGCTGTCCCAAGTTTTCATGTGCCTTGGATTTGCAGGTCAGAATACGTGCTACATGCTATGCTTATCGTACGTGGCTTGGAACATTGTGACTGACAGGCTGCACACTGCACAAGGAACCAATTCATTGCACGCTGGATTTGAAGAAATGGCTTTACACATTGTACCTATGAAGGGTGACCCGTGACGCTGCGGGTAAGAATAGGTCTTCAGCAACCCATGCTTGTCGTAAGAGGCGATTAGAGGGATCGGGCGGTCAGGCTCGCTGACTTGGTTGATGAATGTCATCGTATCCCAAATGCGTTGATCAATGCTCATGATATCAATCAAAGACCGCCGTCATACAGCTGGGATATTGTTGAGTGTGGAGTTAAACAACGAACAATCAAACCTATTAGGGGAATCAAACCTGGGTGTTTGGTGGGACGAGCGGAAGCTTACCTATTGTAAAGAGCAACCTCAGCTGAAACCTCATCGTTTTGGTATGTTATCATACCCCAATGGCTTTGATGAACACTCCCAACATCCATCACTAGTTGGTCTTCTACTGGACTAAACCCATTACAGCTGTAACGTTAAATATAGTAACACGAATAATTAGTTTGCAACCCGTCAGTATCTCAACTGTCATCGCGGACATCACTTGGCCCCTAGTGAAGTCTCATCACCGTAAATATATAACGTCAATGCCAGAGATCAGCTCGTCTGGATTGCTAGTCCCTGCAGAAACATATTCCGTAGCGCGTAAACGCAAAACAGCGGTGAAAATATATGAATGGATCACTGAAAACCAGTAATGACAGTAGGTGTTCGCAAAAAGGGTAAGCATATCCTGCCCTACCGGCAGAACCCGAGCCACAAACAATTTGCATAAAAAAATAAGTGTTTGTTTGTTGCCGGACGTTTTTGCTACAAATTACTCAATAGTATCTAAACATCACTAGACATTAAGTTCAAAGTAATTAAACACACAGGCATGTAATATTGCAACATAAATTTTTTGACACAAAAATGGCGTCCTTGCAGCTTATCGGTGAAACAGTTTACACTCCAGGCTAGCAATTGTCGTTTTCTTCAGTTTTAGAAAGGTCTTGCATACGCAATAGCCTGATTGTTAGCATTGAGGCCATGTTCATTATTAACTTATGAAAAACGAGCTGAAAAGATATGTAACGCTTGAATAGCTCCGTGCGACACATGCTAAGCAGAAGCGTTTTGCATTCTAAAGATAGCCTTAATTGTTTCCACAAATTTCACACACCTGGCCTCGAGCTGGGATAACTGTGAATATTTAATATTTTGTGGTATAAACTGGTCATAATATATTCGTTTTATCTTTGCAAGATAGTAAAGGGGTATAATATTTTTTAGATCTGTTTCAAATATGATAAAATGAATTTCGGCACAGACCCAATTTCTTAACACCAAAGGACAGACAACCACATTGCTGTAATCCACACCGCCATGGTCGCAAGCATGAGGAAGCCAAGTGTCATTTAACACGTAGACAAGGTGTGTCTATGACATCTCCATCATGACCTGTAGCTTTGCGAAATCCTGATTATTTCATTTTGTTAAATGAAAACAAATAAATAACTGTGTCATGTTTTTGACAAGCCAGTGGCGGCGTCACTGGTGGTTGATAGCCTTTGGGCGACTTTGGCCATAATGGTCTTTTTGCGCCCAAGCTATCAGATGTGTTTACGAAGAAATTGTCTTGTTGAAATATTTCTCCCTTATATGAATAATAATGGAACTAAATAATTATCTAAATCTGAAGGGAGATTGTTGAATCAAAGCCGCATTCATGTAACGGTACACCCATCTGTAACACATCCTTGTTTAATATTGATAGCAACATCATTCTCTTCCTTTGTTGCAACGGTTCTCGGAGATGAATATTTAAAGTATGTGTGTACGCACGTAACGGAGTCCTCAGCGACCTTTATGAAATATCGCCAGCGACACGGCTGGGCCCAGCTCCCGCGCTAGGAACAATGCCAATTCATCACGCCTTGTGACTACAACATTATGGGGAAATGATCACTTAAAACGTGGAGGATATATACAAGGATTGCAGTTGAACTGAACTGAACTGAACTGTGTGTTGACATTTCGCGTGTTGTCGGCACTGGGTAGCGTTCTGGATTATGACAAAAGCTTATTGCATATAACATTATGTATAAATGTGTACAACCATTCTGTAACCATTGCCAGGGTATTGAAACACAGGTACAACACCACGGATATACCTACTGACTCCTTGTTAAATTGGAAAACTTAAGAAACCTATTCATTCCTTGATCCATGTTTTTTTGTTCCAAAACGTCGTGACAATAGACATAGTTACATATCTATCTGTAGAAAATGAAAGCAATGTCATCTGAAGTTTACTGAGAAAACAATATGTGAAATTCTGGATTTCCTGAATGATAACATCTGTGTAAAATATGGGGATAACACATTTAGGCAAGAAGCTGGCATCCCCATGGGCACCAATTGTGCCCCCCTTCTTGCTAATCTGTTTCTTCATGCATATGAATCGGACTTTCTGCTCAGATTCGTAAAGTCAAAACAAGGTAATTTGGCCAAGAAGTTTTACTTTAACTTCAGGTATAGCGATGATCTCATATCGCGCAATAACCATCAAATAACCAATTCCCTTCCACTGATTTACCCACCTGAACCAGAAATAAGGTCGACCAGTGAGATCGCCTCTTCTGTTTCATATTTAGATTTATGCATAAAGATTCAGAGTGATAAACACTCTCTTCAAGACTACGTGACAAGAGAGATGACTTCAACTTTCCCATAGTCAACTTTCCCTTTATGTCGAGCAATAACATCCCTGCAGCTCCAGCGCTTGGTACATTTCACACCTTCTGAGGGACAGTCGAGCCTGATGCTCATAATACATCCCTTTACATTTTCACTCACATTTGTTTTAACGTTTCGAAGCAAAGGGAGCACAGACGCTCTGTGATATTACTGAGCGGTTAACATTTTATAGGGTTGAATCCTAGATTGGTTTGTCTCCACCATACTCGCGTTCGTGGTTATCAACGAAAAGGTAACCGTCTACGACCTGAATTATTTATCATGTCTTTTCTCCAACGCAAAGTTGACACATCGTAACGTAACGCAAACCCTGGTACAATTGAGTGAGTGAGTGGGTATGGTTTTACGCCGCTTTTAGCCATATTCCAGCAATAATACGGCGGGGGACACCAGAAATGGGCTTCACACATTGTATCCATGTCGGGTACTCGAACCCGAGTCTTCGGCGTGACGATCGAACGCTTTAACCACTAGGCTACCCGACCGCCCCCTGGTGCAATTGGTTACTAACCACATTTACGTGTTTATATCATGACGTTATTGCACATATCAGTGACGTGACAAACTGACCATATGTTACATTTGTTTGTTGCTTGTCGTAAGAGACAACTAACGGGGTCGGGCGATTAGGCTCGTTGACATGGTTGATGCATGTTATTGTATCCCAATTGCGTGGATCGATGCTCATGATGTCAATCACTGGATTATCTGGTCCAGACTCGATTATATTCAGACCGCCGTCAAATAGCTGGAATATTGCTGAATGCGGCGTTTAACAACTAACAAACAAACACATATTAAGTCACGTCTTATGACCAGCACATGTTGGTGGGGAACACATCTAACCTTGATTCTCTCCGGGGATGCTACATTTTAGAAAGTATTATAGCAGTTAGTCTTCAATGTGCACAGAGCGGCTCGATCCCCGGCCACATCATACCAAAAATAGGTTAAAATCTGATATTTGTTGTTATCCTGCCTCTGGCTCGGCATTAAAGAGCTATAGCAAGGGCAGGTCGCCCTGGATTCAGTAAACAGTGTCTGATCAGTGATGTATCAGTTTTTAACAGCTGCAAGGTATCTCAGTGAGCTAGTACAACCGGCATAAGGTCAGACAAGTACAATCACACACACACACACGCACACACACGCACACACACACACACACACACACACACACACACACACACACACACACACACACACACACACACACACACACACACACATACGTGCATGCATGTCACTGTATAAGTGAAATAATCTTGAACTTGATATTTAACCCCATAACCTCACTTGCAATATAGAATATTTCTTTCCGGAAATTAGATGTTGGCAAGTATTATATTATACTATTTGGCATATTGTATCAGTTGTATCATACTATGTTCCATGTATGTATTCTGTGCAGGTGGGGATAAAACAGAAAACCCTCCATGTCCGCAAAGTCATTGAGCATCCTTTCCGAGTAAGATCAAACGTCCACGAAGAAAACAATATCTGCTTTGCATATATTTTTTAATTTACACACGCTTGTAAATTGTGTCTAACATCTGATGTCAGTGACCTTGTCAAATTAAACTGTCTAATCATTAAAGGTAAAGGTCGGGGAGGTGTTAACACAATTAAAGGCCTATGTCAACAGAAATTTAAACGGAAATTTGTTTGTATTCGATTTACCTTTGATTAGCACTCCAAGCCGAGTTACGTGTCAGCGTGAACGTGTTCAGCGTCTGGCCTGATAAGTCGGTCTGATCAAATACATGCGACGGGTTTGTAAACAGCGGCGGGTCATTACGTCTGACACACATGTCCACATTTTCGTTAATATAGAGAGATCGCTAAGCTCTCCTGAATTTGAGGTATGTTTGAACTAGTGAAAGTCCAACGCTGCGTCCACATGGACTGCGACGTTGACGATGACATTGACGTTAACGTCAGTGACGCGTTATTATTACATAGTATGTCCACATCTTCCAAACGTATATAACTATTGATGAACAAATATATGTGTTTGTTGTTTAACGCCGCTCTCGGCAATATTCCAGTTAATTGATCGAGTCTGGGCCAGACAATCTAGTGATCGATATTGTGAGCAACAATTCATGTCGGGGTACCAGGAAACGTCACCGCGCCTGACCACCCGGTCCATTTTGTTGACTCTTACGGCAGCATAGGTTGCTGGGGACCTATTCGACCCGACATCCCTGCGTGATCACAACACATACGAACAATCACACTTCTTTGATACATTAAAGGTACACACCGCCTAATTATGCCGAAACAATTATGTTGCCACGTAACAATCTTTACACTTAAAATTATACCGACTTTTCATAAAATACGACGCAAAGGATGATCATATTGTGTTGTCCCTATATAACGAACCACAGGGATGTGACTTTAAATCATAATTCACTGTTACTAACAAAATAATATTTTAAAAATATTTTAACATACGTTCTAGTAAAATCTGTCTTGAAGTTTGAACCTCTCGACCAGTGCAAGACCTGTCCACCTGTTTTGAAAACAAGTAGTGTCATGGAAATATGAATGCTCCTATAGCAATGGCCTTTTGAACATACATATTTTCAGCAATGTATTTACAACGTACGTCCTTTGATGACTTCGTTATCATTATTGACTTTGTCAGTATTTACAATTTGTTTGGTGCTATAAAGTCAACATCCATTTCACACACTAGCATATTTGACGTATACACGCCTCTATTTAGTGCATTTGCTTCATACGGTCAACGTGAACACGAGGGGATATTTGTGTTATAATTTACATTCCGAGTTGATGGAATGTTCAACAATAATTAGAGCGTGTCATTGTCAGGTTGTTTATCGACTACCAGACAAAATAATGCAACACGAAAACAAATACGTTAACGCTGTACGTTCGTTCATGGTGTATCCTGTATAATGACCTTGAACTTATTGCCAAATGTAGGATCAACACTAAAACAACAGATTTTCATTTAAGGATATCGGCATGTCCTTTGGACTCGAAAAATGAAACATTCTTCATCTGAAACGTGTCAAGGAAGAAGGGGGAGGGGAGGGGAGGGGAGGGGAGGGGATCAGTCAGTTTACTTGGGGGAGGAGTTATTGACCATCTCGTAGAAGGACAGGCCTATATGTACTCAGGGATGCAGATTAGGGACAAAATCCAGAATGCCCATATCAAGGAAAAACTTCGGGAGGAGTACAAATGTAGACTTAAGATAATCTGGAGTTCAGAGCTGATTTCTCTCAATAAAGTCAAATTCACAAATACTTATGTTGTACCCGCCCTTTCGTAGAAATTCAGGTTATTGACACCTTCGCACGAAGAATCATATCAGACAATAGATACCACCACCCTTGCTCTTCCCTCAATCGCTATGTTTTACTAATTATAATGGGAGGGCGTGGTTTGAATAACGTGGAGGGTCTTCATGACAGAATTGTATTGTTTACTTTTGCACACATTTATTTGTCTGATGGCCCTCTAGTGAAGCATCTCAAGACGCATGTTGAAAACAAGGCATTCCACAGTTTCCTTAAACGAGCCAAAGATGTGACGTCTAATCTAAAAGTCAATGTTGATTTTGTTGATGGTTCTGTTGGACTGTACATATGTGAGCGTCAACAAAGCGAAGTCCCATATCAAATCGGCCCAGACTCAGTTTTTGAAGGAGAGGCTATCTGAACGACCACTGCATTGAGTTTATGTGCAGTGTGTTGAGAGAAACAGCAATCCTGCGGAGTCCTTCGCTTGGATGAAGCAGGCTGACCTGAAAAGTGAAACAGGAGGCTTTCTGTTGGCTGCTCAGTACCAGTCACTTCCCACTCGAAACCATCAATGTGTGATTTTGCGTCGATATGGAAATATGAAATGTAGATTTTGCAATGAATATAATGAGACCGTCCAACACATTGTCAGTGGATGCCCAGCTTTGGCACAAACACAGTATCGAAGCGAGTGGGTCGATCATTTAATTACCATCTTCGCAATGCTTGTGGTTTTGACACGACGGTCCATCCATGGTACGATTGGAATAGGCCTGCATACAGCCTCATACTTATCCAGGCCAACAAATCTGATCTTGTCCTTTTTGATAAAACCAGTGAAATCATTTATATCATTGATAATTTTCTGTCCCTATTGACACTGATGTGATTGACAAGATTCAGGAAAACCATGGCAAATATGCGGATCTCACTTTCGAATTGTCACGCTTGCATCCCAAGTACCAAGTTGTCCAACTCCCCATTGTTCTCGTTGCCTTGGGTTTGGTACCTCCCAATCTCTTGACTGACATTGGGAGAGTCCCCGGGTTTGCTGCCACGAATACAACTTCTGGGTAATGCAGAAGGCTGCAGTGTTGGGGAGTCTTCACGAAAAGTTCTTGGTGGGTTTGACTCGGCAGGGCTTCCTGGGAGAAGTCCCATTCGCTGTCCGGTCTACGTCGAGAGGGGCAAGGGCCCTGAGCTGACGATGGGCCAAGCAAGCCTGACTGTTTCCAGGATCACCCAAACCCTCTCTGCTGCGTTTTCTATTTTAATATGTACATACTCATAATAATAGGAGTCCATGTAGCATTACAACGAAGGGGTGTGTTTAGATAGATATACTACTCAAAAGACGTTAAAGAACACCGATTGTTTTCATATGACTATAGTTTATATGTGAGAACAGATAAACTATAGTCATATGAGTGAGAGAGTAAGTATGGTTTTACGCCTCTTTTAGACATATTCCAGCAATATTACGGCAGTATAATGATATGAAAAATCGACTGTTCTTTAACTTCCTTTGAGAAGTATATATGGAGTTATCCAACTTCGTACAAACATATCCGTGTGTTAGTGAATGATGTTGGAAACCAAACTATATATTCCGGTATGAAAGTAAGGCATGGCATGACACTCCCAAAGCCTATATAGACACGTATTATAAATGAAAATGAAATTGATTATTTATAAGGTTTATTTACTATTTATATTGTAATACAATACAAATATCTTGTCATTAGACATTAGAAAGAAAAGCAGAAAACATATCTGCCTCAAGGCTAAATTAACGGAAAATAGTGATATTCCCGGTTAGTTATTTCGAGGTATACCACTCTGCCAGAGGCTGTTAAAGTACATGAAGAGTCCATTACGTTAGATATATTTTCACTGAGCTAAACACAGTAATGAGGTGACACACACTACAGGTTGACGGAGCAGATACCTTCTGATGTTTTCCACAATCAACAAACAGGTACAAACTTCAACGGCGTGTTAGTCACGCAGGTAAACATAGCCCATTTACCTATCTGTTCTTATCTGCTAGCGTGCCGCACCACGCTAGGCTCACGTCAAGGCTTACCTGAAGCGGACTTGTCGTGCAGCTGTGTGTTTACTGGTCTAAAGTCAACACATCTACACTGCTCTACTCTACCGCAGATAAATCGAGAGGGCTTAGACCTTGGTGTGAACGCAGGTCTCGACTTGAAAAGACTATTGTATGGAGATTTTAGATGGTGGTACATATCAAGAGTTTAAAGTGACGAGGCAGTTTCATGGTTTATATTTACTTTGTAATACACTTCACAAGTTCCATTTTCTATGTTATGTGTCTAACATGATAAGAGTCCAGAAATATTATTTTCAGAAATGTCAATATCGTGCACTCGCTAAATAAAGTTCAGCAATATTCTGAGTGATTATAAAACTTGTATTTTCATATTCAAAATCTCACAGTCACGTGACTAGACGTACGAGACATTACTGGACAAAATTGTAATAATTAAGATTGTCTTGTCCAATGTAATTTCAACTCAACCCCCCCCCAAAAAAAACAACAAAAAAACAACAACAAAAACAACAAAAATAAAAAAAATAAAAAAATAAAATAAAATAAAATAAAATAAAATAAAATAAAATAAAATAAAATAAAATAAAATAAATAAAATAAAATAAATAAAATAAAATAAAATAAAATAAAATAAAATAAAATAAAATAAAATAAAATATCTAGTAAGATAAACGATAACTAATATTTTTAAAAATAACACCTACCTTTAAAAACTCGGAGATTATCGTTTCAGGTAAGACTGTTTCTAATTATATTCAGCTCATTCTCTTCACTGTTTCACAGATAAATGAAACTGTGGCTCAGTTTCCACTATATATTACCGGAAACGTCAAGGAGTGTACCAGTCATTTGTTCCTTCAAGACTATACGTTGTGGAGAATATGAGTGGGCAGTGTAACGCGAGGCATTATGTTGCATCAGGCCTTACGAGCCTCGGGACAGCAGGCACGTACACATATAAACTACTGGCAAAAGACAGTATACATTTGAAAATTGGATTTGACAAACAAATACGAAGGTTGTCAAAACGGTGCGAGGCTGACCTGTTGTTAGATACTATACTCATTCGTGTGGTGCGTGTAATATCTCCAATGATACCCGTATCAAATACATCACCATAGAATAATCATTTCTTGTGTGTTTCGGGGCGGTGGGTAGCCTTGTTAAAGTGTTCGCTCGTCACGCCGAAGACCCGGGTTCGAATCCCCACATGTGCACAATGTGTGAAGCCCAGTTCTGGTGTCACTCGACGTGATAATAGCGGAATATGGCTAAAAGTGGCGTAAAGCTATACTCACTCACTTCTTTTTTGTTTAATATTTAGTCACAATGGAAGAATTCCCCCCTGGAGTTTATATGACGTGATATTAGTGGAATATGGCTAAAAGTGGCGTAAAGCTATACTCACTTCTTTTTTGTTTTATATTTAGTCACAATGGAAGTATCCCCCCTGGAGTTTATATGAAACCTAAGAGGTAGAACCCAGTGCTTTTGATACCGTAGCGACTGGGACATTGAATAATTAAGAGTTTTAACTTCTATTGCATTCATACATTTCACATTTATACATACATCACGCACTCACATAAACGAGACCATGCGCCAAATGTCCGGAGCCAATTCAAGCTTGGTCTAGACCTTCTCATTAGTGTCATATATGAACCTGAGACATTGGTTCTTTGTAATTAGGGTCATCATCGACTGTAAGATATGAAGTGGCAGACAGATAAAGCTATGTTACAATGACTTGAATCAGACTTGCTGAATCAGCCAGTTATCCGAGCTAAGTCGCCATGTAACCAGTTATATAGTACATTCAGTTCATGTCACTTTGGGTATTGCAAAACATCGAGTAACACCATGGTTCGAACCTGCCGCAAATAGTAACACAATACCTTGCATGGCGTGCAATGACTTGGAACTGAAACCATGGATGTGCTTAGTTGAAGTTTTTACAAATCCTAGAAATCAGATGAAATAGTGAGTGAGTGAGTGAGTATGGTTTTACGCCGCTTTTAGCAATATTCCAGCAATATCACGGCGGAGGACACCATAAATGGGCTTCAAACATTGTACCCATGTCGAGAATCGAACTCGGGTCTTCGGCGTGACGAGCGAACGCTTTAACCACTAGGCTTCCCGACCATGATGCCCCCAGATGATACAGACCACGCACACAGTTTCGAATGTATAGTGTTCTTACATCCATCTACATATTTCTCATCATCACCCTCAACTTCTGGACCATGCTTGGATAAGCGTGGATAATGCTCAGAAGAAAATATTCAGCCGATTAGTATTGTTCTACGTCGTCGTATTTTTTCCCTACTGGACGTGAAACTATATTCAAGCAAAACTCCAGGGAATACTTGATCCTCGATTTCAAATCACAATAACATACTTCTGGTTCAAACAACCGCATCGCTGTTTAGGATATATGTATTTGAACCCTTTCTTGCTGAATGTCGATCGATTGGAGGTCTAAGGACTGAAATACTGATATATAAAATAGATAATATTGGTTATACATCTGTTTTCAGCATATTGAAAAATTAAGCAAATTATGTATGACACTATATTTTGGACACCAGACCCCCATTGACTCAACAGTATCACACAGAGATGACTTGAAATTACCACTAATTTAACACAAATTGTGACGGCATATTGAATAGACTCGTGAAGATCCGGATTAGAATAGGTCTTCAACAACCCATGCTTGCTGTAAAAGGTGACTTTGCTTGTCTAAGAGGCGACTAACGGGATCGGGTGGTCAGACTCGCTGACTTGGTTGATGCATGTCATCGTATCCCAATTGCGTAGATTGATGCTCATGATGTCAATCACTGGATTGTCTGATCAAGACACGATTATTTACAGACCGCCGTCATATATAGCCGGAATAGTGCTGAGTGAGGTGTTAAACAACAAACAAACAAAGCATATTGACTGCGTATAACTGAATACTTGCACGTTGTATAAAGTCATCACTGTCTTGGAGCGGATGAGTAACTTTGTGGTTAAAGCGTTTATTCGTCACGCCGAAAGCAGAGGTTCGAATCCCATATGGACACAATGCGTGAAGCCCATTTCTGGTATCAACCGCCGTGATATTGCTGGAATATTGCTAAAAGTGGAGTAAAACTGTACTCACGCACTTACGCATCACAGCCTCACGCTACGGACTAATAATTTATTTCAGTTAGTTATGTTTATTTTAAAATTAGACCGTTTATTCTTATTTGACACTTCTAGACTAACTCACCAATGTCACGTCACTCGTTCAAGGTCATCTTACAATAAAGACATACCACCATTGTTTGTAATTGACGATGCCATCGTTTATGTCATGCTCTGAATTACTCATTTGAATATATCTAAGCTATCAAACAAGTCATCAAGCCTGACCACCCGATCCACTAACGTAAGTGCCGGGGAGGTGTGAAAATCAACGTAAAGGTCTTGTATGGGATAACATCGTGAATTGAGCGTTATTTACTTTCTGAAACCAACTATAAATATTCATTTCATGTGAACACGATTGTACTAGTCCTGTCCTCCTTGTTATTCGTGATAACATGTGACATGTTGGTACATCAGCGAGGGCCTCCCTGCAGTGATAACAAGTACGTTATCTAAATGATAACACTTGACAGATAACTGAAGATTCAGCAACCACATATACGCTCGTACACAATCACTTTGCAACAATCACGCTCCAATATTATGATTTGTCTTATCCTGTACGATGATACTTAGTGATGATTCACAATTACATGGCTGTTTTCCCAACGTCACAATTAACCATATATGCCTGCATTTCAAGGAACTTGCTCATTATTTAACGTACGCGTTATCGTCATGTGAGAAGTAATGACACTCAAATAGTGACTATGCTCTTGCATCATCCTCGATTATGCAATTATCACATCTCTGTATTATGATATATACATTCGCTGCAATACCTTACCGAGTCATTGTAGCGAATGGATCTAAGGTATTTATGAAGAATGGAGATCAAAATATGAGTGAGTGAGTTTGGTTTAACGCCGCTTTTTATTCCAGTTATATCACGGCGTGTCAGCTTAATGTGGGAGGAAAGACCGAAGTGATGCAGGTTCCAGACGTTTACCACTTCGGTGAAACCACGAGCACGGGTCTGGTGCTGACAAACCTAGAAACATAATCGAGGCGAACCGGCATTCGAACCCACAATCATAGGTTTCTGGTTAGCCTAAGGGATGCAACTCTGCACAGCGAATCGCCGCGCCTTAGACGACTGGGCCACCCGTGCAATCTCTAAATATGAAATGACATAAGGTCACAATAGCCACCCACTGAAATTACACCCATCAGCGATATAAATTGTGTGATAAGAGAGACTGAGATGTGACGTCACGTCCGACACGTCCGACCTTGCGAACATTTCATCCAAGTTATCCAATTATAGGAATGTGTTGCAGAACGTGGACTTGGCAGGTCATGATGTCAAGTCCACTGTGGCCTGCCAAGACTGATCATACTGTTACCAACCTACTGGTCATATAGTCACAGGTGATTTCTGCATTGTTGTTTGATCAAGGTTACAACATTCAAGGCCCCGGCTTTCAAAAGGTCTAATGATAGATATATGTCCAAATTTCACTCATCAGTGACACAAATGATGTCCGATGGAGTTCCATATTTTGACTTGTATCCCGGAGTTTTTTTCAGGTGAACAATTGATTTGCCCTTGTATGTGTTTGTGATGGGTGCAAACGAAGAGGCAGGATGTGCTCACCTCTTTTGCGAACACCTGGTCTCATCACTACTTTATAGTGATTCATAAACAATTCTACAATGGACAATGAAACTGTTTTTGTAGCTTTTATCTGTAGTAGGAAATTTGATCAAGATGTGAGTGAAACTTTTAAATTATGTTTCTCATACTGGTCTTATGACATGTTGTAAAAATATTTACGTATTTTGTAACCAAACGGTGATTTTATAGGACTGTTCCATCCAACCTTCAAACCAACTCCGTTTCGCCAGAGTACATAGCAATGACATATATCAACCAATGCCCAGCGTATAGTAATTTAGATTGTTTCAGTGAAGTTCTCGGGTAAGACAAATAGCGTGTTGTCGACAAGGGTAGAACGGGACCTTGATGTGAATTACCCTACAATGACAGCTACTTTACCGTGTGCAGACACGTCCTGGTGTATCCCAGCCTGTAGTGGGGCATTCAGTCCAGTGCAAGATAAACATTGAGAGTGTAGGCGACCTACCGCTTAAGGATTTATATTTTAATACTGCTAAATTTCAACAGAGGTTTGAGTGTTTTGAAGCATACACGATTTAATCACTACATATTTTACATAAGCCTACACTTAGATGACATAATGATTGATTAACTTCTTTGATAGGCATTTAGAAGTGGGAGTACTAAGTAAGGATAAGAATTTATGGATGAACAACTTCTTTATTACAATTAAGAGCGAAACGTCGCTCTTAATTGTAATAAAGAAGTTGTTCATCCATAAATTCTTATTCTTATCCTTACATAATGATTGATTGACTGTGCTTACGAATAAGGAAGAGTGTGTCTGATATATTCATGTTGGAGAGACAAGAAGAATGTAAGGAAACTATAGATGTTATTCTGGGAGATAGGAGTTAGCTATTGCCAATAAAATTGTTACGACTAGTCGGATAGATTAACATTTTGTATCTGAAATGAAAATATTTGTATAAACAATTTAATCGACAATTGGACTTTCACAGAGTTCCAAACATAGTACTTTAAACTCGGACGATAATAAAAACAGTTTAACAAATATCATCTGTAACAAATGTTATATTTGGGATAACATTTTCTTAGTAAAGTACAGATTTTCGTACTTTTTTCGTCCCATCCGGGATTCGAACCCACAATGCCACGAGGCACCTAATTGCCAGCACACAAGGCGATCTAACCCACTCAGCCACCCCAATAATACGAGAATCTGTACTTTACTAAGAAAGAGTTATCCCAAATATAACATTTGTTACATTTGACCACTTTCTAAATGGCACTATGCATTCAAATTTATAATCTGTACTTTTTTTAATTTCAGAGACTAAATATCTCAACTTTGGAAATGTCCTCCAAATGCCTACCATAAAACATGTTAAACGCTTTACTAAGGCCGTCAATGTTGTATCCCTGATCAAACAACTTTTGTTGTGTGACGCTTTTTGAAATCTGCGTGGAAAGAGCATGCTCGATTGACTTCAAACGGTGTGAAAAGTACAAGTAGACGCCAAAGGCTGGAGCTGCTGTAATATTGCCCGACATATAGTCAAAGTTGACTATTGGAAAGTTGAAATCATACCCCTTGTACTGTCTGGTGGAAAGTATTTTGTTACTCTGAATTAGTATGCATATCTCAAAATATAAAACAGATGAAACAATTGACTACCTCGTGTTATCCCCAAATTTCACACAAATGAAGAAGTGCAGCATTTCACATATTTCACTGGTCTCCTCTATTTCTAGTTCAGGTGGGTAAATCAGTGTAGGGGTATTGGCTATTTGATGGTTATTGAACGATATTAGATCATCGATATACCTGAAGCTAAAGCGAAACTTCTTTGCCAAATGACCTTGTTTTGACTTTGCCAATCTGAGCAGAAATTCCGATTCATATACACAAAGAAACAGAACATCAAGAAGGGGAGCACAAATGGCCGACTTCTTGCACCAAATATCAGATTTGGTTTGTTTGTTTGTTGTTTAACGCCGCACTCAACAATATTCCAGCTATATACGGTGGTCTGTAAATAATCGAGTCTGGACCAGACAATCCAGTGGTTGATATCATGAGCATCGATCCATGCAATTGGGATCGATGACATGCATCAACCAAGTCAGTGAGCATGACCACCCGATCTCGTTTGTTGCCTCTTACGACATAGTCGCATAGTCGCCTTTTATGGCAAGCATGGGTTGCTGAAAACCTATTCTGACCCGGATCTTCACGGGTCTCCACCCAATTGGGACCGATGACATGCCTCAACCAAGTCAGCGAGCCTGACCAACCGATCTCGTTTGTTGCCTCTAACGACAAGTATAGTCGCCTTTTATGGCAAGCATGGGTTGCTGAAGACCTATTCTACCCCGGAACTTCACAGGTCCCAAATGTAAGAGATGTTATCTATGTGGAAGTCTTGCATTTCACATTGTTTTCTCAGTAAACTTCAGATGGCATTTGCTTCCATTTTTTGACAAAAATGTCCTGAACCTTTCATTTTGAACTTTTCAATAGTGACCACGGTTAGTTATAAATACCCATGAAGTTTTCCCTTAAGTGTGTCGTGTCGGATAGTGGTATCTGCTCCATTTACAGTGATTTATATCACTGTATTGTTACCTCCTTCAACACACGAAAAGTATGATTTATGTCACCGTACGTAACGCCATCACAGGGTAATTTGTTTATTTGTTTACCGCCACAAGCAGCAATGTTCGGCGGCCTGTAAAGAGATCAGGTCAACCAGAGGTTGATATCATGAGCAACACCCCAATTCGTCCGGATAGGATGACACGTAAGCAACAAAGACATCGATCCTGACCACCGGACCTGTTTCCACGCCTGTTACGATAAGCATAGATTGCTGGGGACTTGGAATAAGAATATGATATGATCTAATTACCAGATCATATTAATGTATAACCTCTATAATTAATTGACGTTATCAACAACCAGAAAGAAATAAGGATTAATCCATTTCCATCTTGCGATTAATCTTTAATTTGTTAATTAAGGTTTTGTTAGAAATTCTGTATAATGCAAATAGTAAGATGAGACCGGCATGAGAGAAAGAAATCTGCACTTATATTTATCATGTTATCGTTAAATTGTGAGAGATTGAGAGATTCAAGACCGTGGTTCAAACCTTGATATCGATTTACCATGATTGAACAGATGTTCCTTTAATAATTCGATGGCAACACACTGGAAATAAATAGTACAACAAATTATTTACCGTATACGTTTTTAACAAAATATATGTAATGTGATCTCTTTAAGCATAACTTGTAGAAACAGTCAAGCCACGTTCACTCTTTGCCAACATTAACCTATGCTCATCGGTATATACATTCTCAGTATTACCATTTCATCAGTTACCTATACAACTCATAGGTGTAGATGATTCACGACCTATGGATCTAAGGGTTATTAAGGGACCGACCATTTGATATTTTGGGGTGGGTGGGGTTGGGGTGGGGTTGGGGTGGGGAGATGGGCTCAAGGGGAGCTGGGATTTTGTATGGAGACTAAATACTTATTACCTACATCTGCATAACCAGATATACTTATGACTAGGTGCCAAAATACATGGCAATTTGCTGGGGGAAAAAATTCTTGTGGATACCAATTCCCCCCCCCCCCCCCCCTACTAAAATATGAAAAGGACCATTCCTTCTGTAATTAGAATTCTTTTAAAGTGAATTTACGCCATCATGGTTTGACATGGGCCAATGGCCAAAATTCGTCATGGAGTCAAAGGTTAACTAGTTATAGTATACTACCGATTCTAGCAGTCCTGGAACATAAGAGGACCTACCTTTAGTATATCGTCTCAGTGTTCATGTATGCAGAAGTATTCCAACTGGCACCTTTACCTATACAGCAATACTATGGCAATGACACAGACCTCCCCACGCACATATGTAAGTGTAATATGTATGAACAATACCTTGCCGGTTATAGTCATCAAGCTGTTACTGAGCTTGCCTTAAGACTGTGCTAATCCCATTGATCTGACGTGAAGCTGGTTATGAATTCATTGCCGTGTTATGGGAACACACTGTATAATCTGATGTGTTCTCAGCATGGTATAGTCAAGACGGTGTGTTGAATGTTCTGGACATATTGTTACCCAAATGAGAAAGTTTATCGTATAATTCAAATTAAAGGTTTTTGTTGAGTTTTTAGTTCAGTGGATTCTAATCTGGGTTGTTCAGCTGGAATAGTGACAAGTGAGTATGTGTTTTAGCTTTTAATACAGTCAAATAACAACAGGATAACCTACTTGAATTGGGATTAGCTGGATCAGTACATATAGCTCAGTGAATGCATTGTATTGGGCGTAAAAGACAAAATAGTGCTGAAAGGTAGATGAATGGATAACTGAAAATCAGGGATGAAATTACGTTCACTCGCTGCTCATACAATTTGCGTAAACGTCTTTGTGGCAGTAGTCCTGACGGCAGCCTGTAAACAAACCAGACAATCAAGTGATGGACCAGAAAAGCCAGTGACACGATAGCATACTAATATGTTTATGTATGTTTTACGACAACTATGTTGACAATATTTGTATGGCATCTAACGCAAACATGAATAATTGATTGTATGACACACATTTCCTTATCATGTTATAACATATAGCTAAAGTGCCATGTAGTATAATCCCCCCCCCCCCCACACACACACACATAACATACATAAATGAAAAAATAAATAAAATATAAACAAAATAAAATAAAATAAAATAAAATAAAATAAAATAAAATAAAATAAAATAAAATAAAATAAAATAAAATAAAATAAAATAAAATAAAAAACATTATTATTTTTTTTAAACAAAATATACACCTAATACACTGTCGAAAATGGGGCGGTCGGGTAGCCTAGTGGTTAAAGCGTTCGCTCGTCACGCTGAAGACCCGGGTTCGATTCCCGACATGTGTACAATGTGTGAAACCCATTTCTGGTGTCCCCCGTCGTGATATTCCTGTAATATTGCTAAAAGCGGCGTAAAACCAACTCACTCACTCACTGTCGAAAGTTATGTCCATCTGTGTCGAAGGGTAGTGTTCATGTGTGAATTCACTTGGTCCCTAGAATCTTATGCTTGTCGTAAGGGACGACTAACTGAATCGGGTGGCCAGAATCGGTGACTTGGATTACTTCATGTCAACGTACCCCGACGGAGTGTGACATCACTCATAATATCAATCATTGGGTTGTCTGGCCCAAACTCGATTATTTCAGACCGATGTGGCTGGTATGTTACTGGGCGCGGTGACGTAAAACAACAAACAATATGAATTGGTCAGAACACGGACGTGTTAATCACCTAACCAGTACGAGAACCATATATCTGTTGAGTCGTGCTGTCTTATCTACTTACAAAGTAGTCGGTATACACCAACGTCTTCCCTGCTGTTTATCATTCCTCTGTAGTGATGGGGCGAATGTACTACATCACTCACAAACAAACACAGTGGAGTTATCCACGAGGTTAAACCAAGACGCGTACAAAGCAGGGTCGCATGTGACCACAGACCTCAAATACTTAAACTCACAACAACGAAAGAATGTGTTTACAAGAGTGACCTTCCATTGACAGACAGACAGACAATATTAGTCTATTTAAGAGTCACATGATCAGCAACAATGATAAAACATTTATATGACATAAGTTAAGTAAATATCATAAGGCTACCATGACGTTCAAATCTACCTCTCTATACTTCTAGATACACATCGTGTATATGACAGTAAATAACCCTTTGTTTAATGGGACACGGAAAGACATTTTTTCTATTCAACCTCGTGGTAAAATATATTCATGTATACCCCTAGCCGGGAGGTGTTCCAAACTGAAATTTCATCGGGATCACGTCTCCGGAACGTCATGGGTGTCACGTAAACGGTTCCTTTTGATCTTTAGCCCGACCTCTATATCTAACGGTAATCCTTTTATATAATCTCTTAGTTTGTATGTTTACGAATTAAGATGTCTTGCTTTATTGTCACGAAATTAAATATCACGTGATCGGAGTCTCATTCTCTGTCAGATATTAACCGGTTCGTATATATATATATATATATATATATATATATATATATATATATATATATATATATATATATATATATAATACGTCAAAGCCAGGGAATCTCTTTTTTCCAAAGAAACAGATTCCATTTGGTGTAAAAGGAAAAATATCAGTGGAAATTGTATGAATGGATCACTGAAAGTCAGTGTTGACACCAGGTGTTCGCGAAGGAATAGAACTTATAGCACTGACACAATTAGCATAACAATGTATGTGTTTGATGCCTGACACCGCTCTGTTGTACTCCTGTTGAATATACCACTGTCCTGTGTAGCCAAGGATGCCACGTATATTTTGTTTTCACGTGGGAATCCCATAAGTATGGGAATTTATATAATGGTGTTCAAAGGTTCCTTGGGTAATGCCACCTCTCGTCCTCAACCACACAGTGGGGCGGTCGGGTAGCCTAGTGGTTAAAACGTTCGCACGTCACGCCGAAGACCCAAGTTCGATTCCCGACATGGATACAATGTGTGAAGCCCATTTCTAGTGTCTCCATCGAGATATTGCTGGAATATTGCTAAAAACGGCGTAAAATCATAGTCACTCATCTACACAGTTCATAAAGTTCATTAATAACAGACGGCACTGTTGCTCTTGGTACCGTTGCCTACCCAACGATTCTGGTTCGAAGCACATTATTGTTTGTTAACGTTAATAAAGTTACGATTATTAACAACTCTTACGTTTTAATTTCTCTGTGTGAACGACAATGTTGAACGTAATCATGCTCAGATAGATTAAGGCTGTACAAGTAAAATGAGTCGATATATTAAAAGCACCATGATCCAGTACCCCTTAATCACCCAAACCGCCTGAGAATAAATAAGCATTTCACTTCAGCATTATTCGGTGTGGCACAATTGGTTTCAAGGCAAAAACAGATTATACAATTTAGTTATCAATCGGCAATATACAATGAAGGTATATATGATAATTATATTATTCACATTGTAATGGTCCATGATGTTCATGTAACGAAAGAAAAACCAAACAGATGTACTTACACGTTTCGAAAATGTCACTTTGCAAGATTAATTTCCGATGCACCTTTCAAACACGTGGCGAGTTATCATCCCTTGGTATCATAATAAACTATAATCTTTAAGAACATGCATAGGAACTCCTACTTGTCAGAAGGATCACTACGCCAGCTGGCAATATGAAGTCTTATTGATTGTTTTATGTCGAGCATACGTGATGAAGTCCTTGCTGTAGAGAGTGAGCGTCGGCCTTGACCTAGGACCTGCAGTGACGTAAATCAAGTCTTAGCGTTGACCGTAACGTATTGTAGAGTATTGATAATAATATGCTTATTAGTAATAACATATTGCATATGTTGACTTGCTGGCGGTAGCTGTGACTAAGCACTACATAAGTATATAAGTATATATATGTACATGTATGTTTTGTTTGTTTGTTGTTTCACGCCACACTCAGCAATATTACAGCTATATGACGGCGGTCTGTACATAATCGTGTCTGGAGAAGATCATTGATTGATCCACGCAAGAGGGATACGATGACATGCATCAACCAAGTCAGGGAGCCAGACCACCCGATCCCGTTAGTCGCCTCTTACGACAAGCATAGTCGCCTTTCACGGCAAGCATGGGTTGGTGAAGACCTATTCTAACCTGGATCTTCACGGGTCACATGTATGTAATAACATAGGTTTAGATTAGTCGGAATCGTAAAATAGAGTCTTCTTTTAGCAAAGAGTTCTTATAATTATGGAAGGGTTTTGTGGCTTTTTTATTTTTTGTGACATGTAAAATATAAAAGCGGCATTCGGTATTATGACCGTCATTCTCTAAGGTTATGAAAATGATTTTATTATGTGCTCTGACTAGACATATGAGTTACAGGCAATGTGTTCAATCAGTGAATGTGTATAATCCCTAAATTTTTCTATGATTATTGTCATGCTTGATTCACGTAGGAATAATAAGCAATCACTTGCAAGATCCAGGGATTACAAATATTCCCTGAAATAGTGAATGGTGTTATACATATTATAACGATCTAACAAATTATGTGTAATATTAAAAATACGTTATTAATAACAGTTGCCACACCAATAACGGTGTTAACTATTTAAAACTCGGGATATAAGGCACCAACAAGCAAAGCTGGACCACCACACTGGGGATGATGAGGACGTACAGATCCGTGCTTCCTGCTTGATGTCCCCAAAATATGTATCTTATCAACAAATCATCACATATGGAAACGCGTTGTTAGATATTTGTCACCCATTTCTTGTGTTGTGGAAAGAGTATTGTCGCGTATAACCGATATTATATTAAATCTGACATCTGGGGAGACGCATGAATATAAATGATATTTCACAGAACACGAATAACCTCTGAAAATATTCAGGGATTATCCATATTCCATCAACTATTTTAAAATATTCAGGGATAATACATATTCCATCAACTATTTTAAAATATTCAGGGATTATCCATATTCCATCAACTATTTTAAAATATTCAGGGATAATACATATTCCATCAACTATTTTAAAATATTCAGGGATTATCCATATTCCATCAACTAATTTTAAATATTCAGGGATAATACATATTCCATGAATTATTTAAAAAAATTCAGGGATTATACATATTCCATCAACTGTTTATAAATATCCGGGGATTATGAATATGGCATCAACTATTTTAAAATATACCGGGATCATACATATTCCATCAACTGTTTATAAATATCCAGGGATTATGAATATTGCATCAACTATTTTAAGATATACCGGGATCATACATATTTCATGAATTCTTAAAGAATATTCAGGGATCGTATATATTCCATCAACCATTCTCAAAATATACAGGCATTATACATATTTCATTAACTATTTAAAAATGCATCAAACAGTGATAATATATGTATACAGACTTCCTGAAATGATTATCAGGCATTACTCATCATTCCTAAATAATATCAGTGATAAAACATATTCTCTGTAACATATATGTGCGTTCATCATTAGCATATACTGTTTTCTTTAAAACAGACGAACACCTGACTTGTTCGTAGGCGAAGTAATAAAACACCATCTACATCATCAGCAATGTGGGCCGAATGCATCGATTCTACTATTTGGACAGATGTTTGTATGACGCCTGTTTGGACGACCGAATCGAATAATTTGATCGATTATTAAGAAACGACCACATACGTTAGCTTGGTGTTCATTTGAACAAAAAAGTGAATTTCATAAATGATGATATGACAAATATGTAAGGTATAACACATCCACATAGAAAATACATATACCTTGTGTGACAGAAGTTCAAATTATGTGTAATATGGTAACACATTGAATGGCATAAAAGGAATTCTGTAAAAAATCAGTAAATTTTAACAAATATTTTTTTAATATTGAAAACGAAGTTTTAAAGCAAGATGAGTGTACACCAGTTTTAAAAGACAATCATGCGTTCGATATTCCCATGATGAGGAATGGAAGGTGAAACTTTCTCAACAAACCAACATCCCTGCCACTCAGAAACTGCAAACCACCTACCTGTGATTCTGGGACGATCAACAGGTAGCATAAACGCTCATGCTGTAACAACAAATGTTATGTCAGCCTCGGATCCGTAACAAGTGGTGGGCAGAAGCATTTCTCTGTGGTGGGACGATGCAGATGCCAGCCAGCTGAAGCAAATTAAGACAGGATGCAGATAGGGTAAAATCTTGTAGGTTCAGCCAGATTGTGGCGTGTTGCAATAGGTCAGTACTCCAGAGAGGTGTTTGCGTTGTCTGTAGGAAGTACATGATGTGTGCGGGTATACGTGGATACCTTACTATTAACTGTAGCTGATGCACATACATACATTTATTTATACAGCTGCACAAACAGGAAGGAAAATGAGCATCTCCAAAGTGTCTGTATCTCAAATTAATGTCATTTTTTCATGGATGCTGAGTGAAAACGGTCAGAGCGATATGACACTTTAGGACAATCAATTTATATTTAGTCGAGACTGAACGTGGCTATTCATTAACACATTATTCTGTATGGTATATATTGTATATTGATAACCTGAATTTTAAATATTAGTATTAGTTCTAGAAGTGAGGAACGTCGGTAGACAGGTTCACATGCCTTAAGGTAAATATCTGTAGATTTATTTTTGTTGGATGGTTTGAACATGGTCGACATCCACAAAGTAAGGGTATCATTAGTTCATGTTCCCGGAGACAAAAGGGCCATCATCTTGCTTCCATGTGCACCGTGAGCTGAAACATGAAAGCCGCATCAACCCCACGTACACGTGGCGTACTTAAGAGGAGAGATGAAATGGGGTTTAACGTCGCATCCAAGATTATTGCACTTATAAAGCGACGTGCATGTACGTGTGTGTGTTTGTGTGGCTGCTTGTACTAGTCCGGACTGATGCCGATTTATAGTGCTAGCTGAGATACCATGCCGCAGTTTAACATGAATACCCCACTCAGACACAGTATACTGACTCTGAGCCGACCGGTCTTTGTTATAGCCCCTTAATGCCGAGCGCCAGGCAGGGTAACAACAAGTACCATCTTTTAACGTCTTTTGGTATGACGCGGCCGGGGATCGAACCCCGGACCTTCCGCTCTCCGGGCGGACGACCTACCACTAGACCACGGAGGCGGTCGAGTCCTTAAGACATCATCGCGTATCTCTTCATTGAATCCCACCCAAATGTGAGGAGCGGACTTATGTCACGTCCGTGTATCGTTTGACAATTAAGCGTTTCATATCCATCATAATATCTTACTGGAATGGCTTTGGTAGTTCTGAATTTCAATTTCGATACTGTTAAAAAAAAAGCTGTTAAAAATAACAATATTTGTGCATTTCATATAAAAAATGAAAAAGTTAAAAAGTGATTTACGAGCCTACCATCTCTTAGTGATCATGGTAAGGACAATAAATGTGATCTTCTTGGTCGACTTTCGACCAGAACGGACTTAACGCTATATACGGAACCTTTGGTCCAAAAAGGATACGCGAATGTCGAAAGCGTAAGATCATAACTGCGAAGTGTATTTACAGAATATAATATTTCTTCATATCAAACGTCGAGGAGATAGCATCACGTGTTATTTGTATCTATGATAGCATATGAGAGGAATATTACCACGGAAATATACGGATCATATAATCTGAATAAAAAGTAAAACAAGTCATGCCGATAGATATTTCGCATTCCTTGTGTCCAGCGTTAGGATCCCGTAAAGAATAACGTGTCTGATACTGGTTCACAATGAAACTGACGGTTAAATTGCCCAACCACTGAAACCACAGCTCATAACCTTATACAACACTCAGCGAACACTGCAAACAATGCATCAGCTGAGCTGATGTAACATAAGAATACTTACTTGTGTCTACAAAGCACATCAGCCAAAACGTCTCACGCTATGTCTCAAGTTGACTCTGACTCCGGGACGTCATAGCCTATATAACTGGTATCCATTAAACTGTAACATTGTAATTAGCGTACCTTGACCTTCAAGGTCACTAACATTTATTTAGGTCAAGGTTGGCTTCAGCAAATTCACTGTAATCAAGAGAATAACCAGTCTTGATTATCCGACGAAAAAATTCCATTGGTGTAAAGGGCAAAATAACTGTGAAAATTATATGAACCATTGAAAATCATCAATGACACCAGGTGTTCGCGAAGTGGGTAAGCATGTTCTGCCCTACGACAGAGACCATATATTTTTATATGGTCTTTGCCGGTAGCACCCGCCATTCACTTAATTTACAGAAAAAAAACAAGTATTTATTCAATTTGTCTGATGCAGCACAGCAGAACGGCGCAAATCAGTTAAATTCTTTCGTCATACATTTACAGGGGGTACGGATTGCCCAGTCGTGTAGATACGTCTTTTATACCTATTCCTATTATTTTTTCCGTATCCGTATTCGCAAAAATCGCTTTTGTAGAAAATATGCTGGGGCATCTACACCTACACGTATCAGTATCCGGACATTTTAGATAAGTGTCTCGCATCCGGGTTTTTTTTTATCCAAGACCTATTTTTGCGGATGAGGATGGGCCTGTGGGTGGAACAGCCCCTATTGTGACGTCACATTATATTGTTAACCCCTTGGAGTTCCCGTTTTGCACGTCCGTATGGGCAAGTGTGGATACGTATGGAAATAACTACGGAAAGTTCCAACGTAACGGAGGCGAAAAAACGGACAGGTGTGGTCCCGACTGAAGGCGCCGCGTAGTGTAGCACCCGTTAGGCGTGTCAGAAACCTAAGATCGTTGACAGATTCACCCTGATTATGTTTCTAGGTTTTTCAGCACCATACCCGTGCTTGTAACCAACGTGGGAACGCCTGTGACCTGCATCACTCCGGGCTTTCTTCCCACGCTAAGCTGACGACCAGCATTATATCATTGCTCATTGGAAATGTTTAACTAACGGTACAGGCTTACCACTTGCGCGTTACTGTCCTCAGACAGTAACCTAACACACGGTGAAATAAATGAACGTGTTTACTAGTCACATTCACCGACTTATCGGCTCACTTTCCAACAAGTATCCCGTTTGCCATAATAGATATATTTATGTTTGCGTCTATAAATTTCAAACCGATGAAGTTCCGGGTAAGACCTATGCTTGTATAAGAGGCGACTATGCTTGTCGTAAGAGGCGACTAACGGGATTAGGTGGTCAGGCTCGCTGACTTGGTGGATCGATGCTCTTGATATCAATCACTGGATTGCCTGTTCCAGATTCGATTATTTACAGACCACCGTCATATAGCTGGAATATTGCTGAGTGCGGCGTTAAAAGCAAACAAACAAACAACCTTTAAATTACTGTTTTCAAAGTAACCCATCTGATTAAACAGGTATTATGTATTACTGGAACAGGATAACTGCAAACCCTTATGAGGTGGCGAAAGTCAGTTTTTAATTACATTTGTATTGTGTGTGTTATTTATCCAAGGTGGCGGACGTTTCCGAGAGAAAACGTTTATAACGAACAACGTATATAACGAATTGATTTCTCCGGTCCCTTGTAGTTCGTTATAGGGCGGTCGGGTAGCCTAGTGGTTAAAGCGTCCGCTCGTCACGCCGAAGACCCGGGTTTGATTCCCGACATGGGTACAATGTGTGAAGCCCATTTTTGGTGACCCCCACCGTGATATTGCTGGAATATTGCTAAAAGCGGCGTAAAACCATACTCACTCACTCACTGAAAATACGTTAAATTGTAAGTCTTCAGTGTAATCAATTAGTAACAAGAAGTAAGTTGAGAACTTTTCATATTGATGTTTGAGTCGGTTGCTGTATCGTCGAATAGGAGCACGTTGGTCTTGGTAGTTCGTTATACCCATGTTCTCCTGTATTCTTATTCATGAGTGTCAGCAATGAGTCAAACCATCTGTCTTATCAGTATGAAGCAAGTTCACTCCACTCCACTTGGGGATCTTTTCCTGACCCCACGCGCTGGTCTAGCGTGACGCCCTTTATACACTATGGCATACAGGCCGGCATCTCCACCTAGGCTACGTATACTTAATCCAGTCAAACAGTGACTTAACGTTTGTGTTGTACCTCGGTTTGCTGAGTTGGTGAAGGCGAAACTTCAGCTCTATAGGTCCTTCGGAACATGGTCAACCGTTAGTCTGCGACGCATCTTAAGAAATAGTTCATGAATGTACATTTTTCGTGGCAAAATCACATTCTATATGGGGAAGTGACCAATTTGCTGTTTGTTATCGAAATATGTCATGATTGTCCATATTTGATGACAGGGCGTATTGGGGAAGTCCATACACCTCCGGGGGGTTCTGTGTTCTTGTCCTTACTTTGAAATTCATATGAATTATTTGACCGGTTTGCTGTTTGTTAGGATATATACCACGAGGTGATGAATATCACCCATTACTTGGTGGTGTCTAAAATCACAATCGAGGTCTTACAATGTGTGACGTGACTGATTATGTGTCATGATACTCCTACGGTTGGGGAAGTTGTTCGTGTTTGTTCGCTGGGTATAAGGATGTCCTGAAATTTTGTTGTTGTGAAACTAAATTCATTCTGCTACCCCTCCCTATCAATCTGACTGTCGGATGCAAAAAAAAGAGATATAACCATATTGCAAGAATAATCAAGGGGCACAAACACCAGTATAATATACCAAGGCGAGATATTATCATATTACAGCAACAATCAGGGGAAACACACATAGACGGTAGACAATCTGACTGTCGGATGCCAAGGCGAGATATAACCATATTACAGCAACAATCAGGGGAAACACACATAGACGTAGACAATCTGACTGTCGGATGCCAAGGCGAGATATAACCATATTACAGCAACAATCAGGGGAAACACACATAGACGGTAGACAATCTGACTGTCGGATGCCAAGGCGAGATATAACCATATTACAGCAACAATCAGGGGAAACAAACATAGACGGTAGACAATCTGACTGTCGGATGCCAAGGCGAGATATAACCATATTACAGCAACAATCAGGGGAAACACACATACACGTAGACAATCTGACTGTCGGATGCCAAGGCGAGATATAACCATATTACAGCAACAATCAGGGGAAACACACATAGACGGTAGACAATCTGACTGTCGGATGCCAAGGCGAGATATAACCATATTACAGCAACAATCAGGGGAAACACACATAGACGTAGACAATCTGACTGTCGGATGCCAAGGCGAGATATAACCATATTACAGCAACAATCAGGGGAAACACACATAGACGGTAGACAATCTGACTGTCGGATGCCAAGGCGAGATATAAACATATTACAGCAACAATCAGGGGAAACACACATAGGCGGTAGACAATCTGACAGTCGGATGCCAAAGCGACATATAACCATATTGCAGCAACAATCAGGGGAAACACACATAGACGGTAGACAATCTGACTGTCGGATGCCAAGGCGAGATATAACCATATTACAGCAACAATCAGGGGAAACACACATAGACGGTAGACAATCTGACTGTCGGATGCCAAGGCGAGATATAACCATATTACAGCAACAATCAGGGGAAACACACATAGACGGTAGACAATCTGACTGTCGGATGCCAAGGCGAGATATAACCATATTACAGCAACAATCAGGGGAAACACACATAGACGGTAGACAATCTGACTGTCGGATGCCAAGGCGAGATATAACCATATTACAGTAACAATCAGGGGAAACACACATAGACGTAGACAATCTGACTGTCGGATGCCAAAGCGAGATATAACCACATTACAGGAACAATCAGGGGAAACACACATAGACGGTAGACAATCTGACTGTCGGATGCCAAGGCGAGATATAACCATATTACAGGAACAATCAGGGGAAACACACATAGACGGTAGACAATCTGACTGTCGGATACCAAGGCGAGATATAACCATATTACAGGAGCAATCAGGGGAAATGAGGAGGCAGAGGACAAATAGACGTTAGAAATCTTACACACGGTCGTTTAACTATAGCCAGACCTGAGAAAGAGGATCAAGGGGATATGTTTGGGGGCAGTTGACAAGAGACGTTGGACAGTTTCACAGACGGACGTTGAAGGTAACTGTTGCCATGTGAGACAATGAACAAATCAGGGGGACATGCTTGAAGACAAAGAGACAAAATAGACGTTAGACAAGCTCAAGACGGACACCCAGGGAAACTACAGCCATGCGACAGAAGCGAGACAGTATAAAATCAGGGGGAAATGCTTAGCGACAAACACAAAATAGATGTTAGGCAATCTTACTGGCGGACGTCCAGGGAAGCTATAGCCATAAGACAGACGCTGGACAGTCTCACAGACGCACGCTCAGGGGACGTTTTGCCATACGACAGGCGTGAGACAGTCAGCGGGATATGCTTGGAGGCAGTGGACAAAACAGACGTTAGACATTACCGACGAACGTCAAGGAGATATGTATCAATATAGCAGACCTGAGACAGACAGGCAGTTTGGGAGAGGACACACAGATCCTGAGAAACAACTTGTCAGACAGGTTATGCAACATACTGACAGTCCAGTAGATACATGGGACAGTAACATTTTTACACGAGAGTTTAATCAGCAGAAACTGAGCAAAACGCAACAACAGATAATAACTGTAACGTCAGGTAGACAAGCCACAGACAGACAGGCAACATGATGTCAAGAGAGTGACACACCGGGCAACCTGACATATGAATGCATAGATGTCTACACGAATGCTTTGATGGATGGATGGATGGATGGATGGATGGATGGACGGACGGACGGACGGACGGACGGACGGATGATGCATGAATGGATGGATGGATGGATGATGCATGAATGGATTGATGATGGATGGACGGACGGACGGATGGATCAATCGATGGATGGATGATGCATGGATGGATGGATGGATGGTGCATGAATGGATTGATGATGGATGGATGGACGGACGGACGGACATATGGATGGACGGACGGACGGATGGATCGATGGATGGATGGATGATGCATGAATGGATGGATGGATGGATGGATGATGGATGGATGGAAAGATTGACTAATGGCTCGGGGAGATATCGCTAACTCCTGTTAAAGTCCTTTCGAGGCGAAATAGATGCTTGGCTCCATAGAGAACTAAGAAAAAGTATCATTCCCTAAAGATAAAACTGAGAAATTTCAATTAGGGAGACAGACATGGTGTCACTGGTGACGTCACTGACCCACTTCCTGGTTTACGGAGAGCAAGGTTCATTACCTTTCTAAAATGTATCTTCATATCGTTAACAATGTGTTTCGAGTAATGTGTCAACATGTGTCATTAACTTCCTGGACCCTATCCCTTTTTTTATTTCAGTACTATGTTTCGTATCAACCCCAGTCGCAAACTATATATATAAGGAGTACAATTGTAGCGATGGAATAAATCTACCCGCTGTGTGAAAGCGGACATGTGCAGTTAATGCCCTGAGCAAGAGGAATGCTATAGTGACGTTAAAAAAAGTGTTTAGGTGACGTCACAAATCACATGACCAAATCTTAATAGCAATTTATCAAATTTTGATTTTATTCAAATAGGACGAAACACGGATAAATATAAACATTAGCTGAACTGTATTCGGTATGTGAAGGAAGCGACTTATTCACAACGAGAGGAAACAGGAATATAGATTTGAAGCGACTTCACTCAAATGGACGTCCTCGTGTTTTCACACGTGAGAAGGCTGACACTGGTCCGATGATGAGATAAGCTATCTTGCATTATACGTATATAGCAACGCTCCAAGGCTATAGGTCACATAGATTGAACATTGATAAAGTGTACAGTGGTTTATATACATGTACATGTATAGTGCTATTCTCTTTTATAATTCCGTACTAGTTTTATATCTTTTTCTGTGATGATCTAGTAATTTTACTGTCCTTCGTTGGCAGGTTTTTATACAAGTTTCAATGTATGTATTATATTTAACTATTGATAGTCACGATATGGCTGAAATATTGCCGCTGTGACTTAAAATTTAACTCACTCACTCACTCAATTATATACATGTACATTCGCTTGGCACAAGAAATGAGCACATGTGTGTTCAGCGTTCCATTGACTTGGTCACAATATGTCTTTCATACAGAAAATATAATTGTCGGTGCATGTAAAATAACAACCTGACTGTTGCAATAGTGGAACAGTAAAAAGCATTTGAATCTAAAAGATATTGTGATCGCAAGGAGTTGTGTATTTAAAATAAATAGTATGTGCTGTTGGTATATGCTTTTAAATATGTTGTAAATTTGAATTTATTCATGGAAGAAACATTAAGGATAAAGTAGACGCCGACCTATTCACAAAAAGTCATTTGATATTTGTGCGAGTGAGTGAGTGAGTTGGGTTTAACGCCGCTTTTAACAGTATTCCAGTTATATGAAGGCATGTCAGCTTAATTTGGGAGGAAAGCCCGAATTGATGCAGGTCTGAAATGTTTACCATTTCGGTGAAACCCACGAGCACGGGTATGGTGCTGACAAACCTAGAAACATAATCGGGGTGAGGCGGATTCGAACCCACAATCATATGCTTCTGGCGTGCCCAAGGGACACAAGCCTGCACGGAAATTGCGGCGCCTTAGACGACTGGGCCACCCGTGCCCCAGATATTTGTGAGAAGAAAGAGCAACACAAGTTAAAAGTCCTTGTTATGTTTGCATGAATCATGTAGACGCTACTATACCAAGTAAATGAAATGTTTAACTTCCCTGGAAAATTGTGGCCTATATAATTAACGATAAAGAAAGGTTCAGAATCCATTTCATTTGTTGCAGAAAGATTCGGAGAGACCAAAACACTATCCACAAGAGGGATGACCAGCTTTCTCTTTATATCCAGCAATATCCCAACAGTTCCAGCCTTGGTGCCTACATTTCACAACTTTTGGGGTACAATCAAACATGCTCTGGCTGCGAAGATTTGTAAGTTGTTTCATTGAGGTTACAACATCCAATGCCTTTGTATAGCTTTCAAAAAGTTTTGTGGTTTTTATGGATTAATTTGGAGGACATTTCCAAATTTGAAGCATCGGTGACAAAATGATTTCCGATGCAATTCCCTATTTTGACTTGTACCATATGTTCCTGTGTTTTGTCAGGTGAACATTTGACCTGCCCTTGCATGTGTTTGAGTCGCCATCCGTGAAGGCGGATACGCTCACCTTTCCGCGAACACCTGGTGTCATCACTATTTGATAGTGATTCATACACACATGCTCATGATATAGTCGGAATCGCACAATCGACTCTGCTTTTTTAGAAATTTCATATGATATTGAAAGGGTTAAGTCGCTTTTATTTAATATCATAATGATATGATCGAAATCCACTTCTCCACTTCTCGTCATCTGATTAAGTAACCACGGAACATCGTATCAGAATAATAAAGTTGTTATCCATAAAACTAGTCACGTCTTTGAGCTCTCTCAACTTCCAATCTTAAAAAAGATTTGATTATTGACACAACATTGTCCACAACATGTGTTTGTTTGTTTGTTTGTTTTAACAATGCACTCAGCAAAATTCCAGCTTTATGGCGGCGGTAAATAATCTAGTCTGGACAAGACAATCCAGTGATTGACACCATGACCATCGATCCACGCAATTGAGATACGATGTCATACATCAAACAAGTCAGCAAGCCTGACAACCCGATTCCGTTAGTCGCCTTTTAAGTCAAGCATAGGTTGCTGAAGAACCGGATCGTCACGGGGTGACATTAACTAAAAATGTTATCACACGGTAAAATTTTGCTGAAGGTGTTGGTGTAAAAAAGTCGAGTATGTAAATGTTTTGTCAGAACATGACATATGAATTAGTCAACAAGATATGCACGGACCATCAATCATCCGACTGGAGTAGAGCAAAACAATTGCAAAGCAGTGAAACTGTCATCCATAGCTCACTCGACGAACAGCGTCCATTTAATCTTAATTTAAGCGCATAAAGGAAGCTCTTTGTCATCACATACATCAGTCAAGAAACATTGTCAAGGTGAACGAATAAATTTTCTAGAGCTATAAACGTTTGTCATCTGAGGTTGAGAGGCAGTATACTCATTGAGAAGGTTCAAGATATAATGACAAAACCATGTTTCAAATGATGACTCTGTTATGACAACGCAAAAAGGCAGCAATTCTGACGAAAAAAATAAATAATTATTTACGTTCTTAAATTATAAAGGTGCCTGGGTGCGTGTATGTGTGTGTGTGTGTGTGTCTGTCTCTGTGTGTGTGGTGTCTGTGTGTGTGTGTGGTGTGTCTGTCTGTGTGTGTGGTGTGTGTGTTTGTGTGTGTGTGTGGTGTGTCTGTCTGTGTGTGTGGTGTCTGTGTGTGTGTGTCTGTCTGTGTGAGTGTGTGTGTCTGTGTGTGTGTGGTGTCTGTGTGTGTGTGTGTGTGTGTGTGTGTGTGTGTGTGTGTGTGTGTGTGTGTGTGTGTGTGTGTGTGTGTGTGTGTGTGCGCATGTGGTGATGGAGGGGATTTGGTGTGTGGTTGGTTTAGAAGGGTACACGAATTGGAAAACAACTGCCCCTTTTGGTATCAATAAATATACCACCAAACAAGACCCATGAAGATCCGGGGTAGAATAGGTTTTCAGCAACCCATGCTTGCCGCAAAAGGTGACGATGCTTGTCGTCATGTTCTGACAATACATTAACATACACGAACACCTTCATCAAAATCTTACCGTGTGATAACATATTTCGTTAATGTCACCCCGTGAAGATCCGGGTCTTCAGCAACCTATGCTTGCCTTAAAAGGCGACTAACGGAATCGGTTGATGACTTGGTTGATGCATGTCATCGATCCCAATTGCGTGGAACGATGCTCATGATAACAATCACTGGATTTTCTGGCCCAGACTCTATCATTTACAGACCGCCGTCATATAGCTGGAATATTGTTGAGTGCGGCGTTAAACAACAAACCAACCAACCAAGAAACATGTTCTGGTTTTTTTCCGTTTACATGCCTCAAATCGGGTGAAGGGGGTTGAAACTGTGTTCACCCCACCTCCTCCCAACCCGCGTACGATAGATCACGTTCGCTCAGCAAATATGTATAAAATAAAAATGTCAGATTAAAAGCAGACATGCTGACCTACGGCAAACATGAAACAAGCAAACTTTAATATTCCGCAAACAGAGGACTTCGGTCACTCCTAGCCTTACGTGGTGACAGACATGGCGCTTGTACCTGTCACAAGATCGTCCCTCTGTAGCGTCCTGTAGCCATGGGAGCGAAAGGGTCATCACCCCTGACCTTGCCCTGTTCCTATCGTTGAAGCTTGGCCATTAACGAAGATCTGTAAGTGTAAAAATGTCAAGTTTTGATAAAGGGTGCTTACCTTGAAGGTCACTGTGGTGTTATCAGAACCTCTTCAGGGACATATGTAGAAGGTACATATCTGAAAGATAACGTCCCTTGAAAGTGGTTATGCTATAATCGCGAGAGAAGTAGTGTACCCTCACTTATTTTCAATATATCACAGTTAGGGGCGTGTAGCCTTAACTACGATGTCTTCCAAATCTTAGGGACCAGTCACTTATTGAGTGAGTGAGTATGGTTTTATGCCGCTGTTAACAATAATCCAGCAATAGCACGGCGGGGATCTCCAGAAATGAGCTTCACACATTCTACCCGGGTCTTCGACGTGAGTTTGTTGTTGTTTGTTGGGCTTGATCCATGGTATGTGTTAAGTACATCATGACATAACGTGCTAATATTGTGTTTCTTTTGTTTTCGTTGATGTTGTCTGATCCGTAACGTGTCGTTCGAAACGTCTTCGTGGTATGTCTTTACAAAAATACAAGCGTTTGTCATTGAAACTACCAAGTCAGCATAGCGGGTTCATTTAAACGCAAGGATACCCGGTTCAGGGTATATACGCTTACACATGTATAACTAGAGCATCATACAAATTGAAATGTGAAAATCTTTTTAGCTGTCCTTGGAAATGAGTCTTTCACTCGTCACATAAACAGCTATACAACTCTCGGGTGTTATTATGCATGCCACGTCAACAACCACCTTCACACGGGAGATCAAAGATGATGTCAGATTCAGATGGGGGCGGCCGGGTAGCCTAGTGGTTAAAACGTTCGCTCGTCACGCCGAAAACCTGGGTTCGATTCCAAACATGGGTACAATGTGTGAAGCCCATTTCTGGTGCCCCCCACCGCTGGAATATTGCTAAAAGCGGCGTCAAACCATACTCACTCAATCCCAGATTTAGATCCGAAACGACAACAGAATGTTCTGGTGCACTGACGTTTTCCTTTTGACTCTATAATAAAGGTTTGGAGAAAATTGAACGAGAACCTCAGAAAAATGCATAACATGGAGTGATCAAAATATAACAAGCATCGACCATGCTGCGTTTAAGTGTTCTACAGTAGTTTATAGGTTCATGAATTCCGAATTACTAAGTTAATACAACGACTCTTGCTCAATAGGTGTTTGATGAGGGTTACAGGAGTGAAGGTTTCAGTTTATGGTAGCCATGTGGAGGATATTTCCAAATCTGACGTATCAGTGATAAAATGATGTCCGATGCAATTCCCCATATGACTTTTACCACATGTTCCTGTATTTTGTCAGGCGAACAGTTGACTTGCCTTTGCGTGTGTTTGTGACGGGCGCTACCGTTGGGGCAGGATACGCACACCTTTTCGCGAACGCCTGGTATCATCACTAATTGATAGTGATTCATAAACTCTTGCTCATGATACAGTCGGAATCGCTCAAAGAACTCTGCCTTTAATCTTCTGATTATGGACATAATTGTGTAGCTTTAATTAAAAAAAACAGTTTTAACGCAAAATGTAATAAATGGGTACTGTTAAATTGCGGTTCCCAGGTGCTCTCAATAGTTACAGCAATAAAGAAGAAAGACATGTAATAAGATAAAGTCTGTTAAGAATATATCCTTATTTTACTGAACAAGCGCTTTCTACAGTGTTTTCACTTTTAAACCTTGATCCGCTTTGTCAGTGTTGAGTTAGACTAACACTTAGTCTGTGAAAACACTTCCTTAAAATAATTGTATTTTTTTCTTCAAAAGAACTATTCCTCTTCTGCTGTTTTCATAGTATTGAGTCTAAGCCGTGAATTGGTTAGCATCACTCACAGAAAGAAAACCATCTGCAGATATTACCAAGTACACTAAACTACGGTTATAACGAACTCAAAGGGACCACTAAGTTTAATTCGTTATACCTTTAGTTCATTATAAGCATATGTACTGCATATACACAACAAATGGCCGGTACTAAAATAAGTTCGTTATATCGGTCAGTTCGTTATGTGCGTATTCGTCATAAGCGTAGTTTACTGTAATGTAATAAATAATCTGTTATGACGAACCCATATTACTCATATCCTTGAATGAAGAACAGTTAACAGTTATTAATACCGGCCGTGATGGTAATAACGAACTATATATATAACGAGTGTACTTTGCAGGCCCCTCGAAGTCATTATCCCAGGAATGTCTTACTGTTATGAAGGCTAATGTTCTTTACAGTGTACTTCTCCGTCGTTGTGTTGCATGTACAGTAAGCTACGGTTATAACGAACTCAAAGCGATCGCTATTTTTAGTTCGCTTTAACCGTAGTTCGTTACTAACATATATGCAAGGTATATACAGCAAATGCCCGGACCAAAAAGACAAGTTTGTTGTATAAGTCATTTCGTTATAAGCGTGTTCGTTATAAACGTAGTTTACTGTATATAAAGGTTCCTTAAAACCAAAAACTGTGAACTGTAGAGGAGAGGAGTTGGGTTTTACGTCGATGTGAACGGTATTTCAGTTACATCACGTCGAGTCAGCTTAATGAAAATGGAAATCCCTAAGTATTCCAGTTCTTTGACGTTTATCACTTTGGTGAAACACCAGCATGGTTTGGTGCTACAAAACCGAGAATCATTATCAGGGCGAATCTGGGATTCCAACCACGTTAACAGGATTCTGGTACGACCAAGGGACAGAACTCTGTACAACAAATTGTGGCACCTTCTACGACGAGCCACCCAGGACTATCAGAGCGAGAAGATAGCGACGATGCTAATAGAATTACTGTCAATGGCATGATTATCTCATTTTAAGCCGGATGTCACACATGTATACAACGCATTTCACAGCATAACCAATCAGTCTACTTCACGAGTGTTGACGGACCTCTACAGACAGGAATGCCATTTGGTGACGTTATCTCACCTAGGCGTTACAAACAAACTCCCCACTGAAGTGACAACACCGGTATCTGTAATGACATGATTGCCCCAGTAACCACTTAGGGGTCATTATTTCCCGGGTCGCCCCGAGCCGCTGCACCGGGCCAGGAATGCCGTACATGTCTAGACACGTGCTGATGGTGGAGTGGCTGGTGTGATATTTGGCTCAACAGTGTAGGCCACTAAAATGAGTACATTTACATGGTGGTAGTGGTGTGTGTGTGCGTGTGCGTGTATGTGCGTGCGTGCGTGCGTTCGTTCGTGCGTTCGTGTGTGTGTGAATGGGTGGCCCTGTCGTCTTTGACTCCGTTATTCGCTCTGCAGAGTTACGTCCCTTTGGCAAGCTTATAATCGTGGGTTCGAATCCCGGTCAATCCCATTAAAATCAGATCTTAGATCTGAGGACATGCCATTATTGTTCACGTCAGAACCACCAACTTTGAATGACATCACTAATAAGAAGTCGACATTAGCGAATCAGAATGCAGCCTTCTCGAGGTTTCATACTGGCGACTTCCAATTCAGGCAACGCTTCAAAATTATGCTGACAAAGTTGTCGAACAGAAGAACATTCTTGAATGTCTAATATATGGTCGAGATTGTATGTCTGTACTTCCCATGTACTTTGCGGCGTCTCTTCCGTTCAAATGTCTATCCCATTGAAGCGAGAGAGAGACGATGATTTTGACGGAATCAGTCGTACAGACCGTAACTGTCGTTCGGAATACCCCCTGTCAACTTTTTCGAGGTAGCATGATTAGTAAACACATTCCGACTGTCACTTTCCTGACCTGGTAAGCGGCGCTTTGATTGGTCGGATGAAAGGTCGTCCTGGCGTAACCCGTAATGGGACGCCTCAGATTGAATCCCGGTTCACCCCAATAAAAGAGGCAAACGTCTGAGGCCAATTTCCCACATCAAGCTAACACGCTGTGATATAACTGGACTACTGTTCAAAGTGGCGTTACACCTCCCTCACTCACGTCGAGAAGTAAAATGATCGAATGTGGGCCAGACAGTCCAAAGGTTGATAGCATGAGCAACGACCATACTGACGGGGAACACAACTATCCGGCTGTGAGAGCTGGAAGGTTCGGTTGACACCGATATTTTCGATCAGAGCTTCAAGGCATACTTTAATTTTCTCCTAAAGGCGCCGGGGAAAAATCACGAACATGTCCAGTGAACATTTACAGGTATGGTGCTGACAGGCTAAACATTATAAGCAGGGCGAATCCACGATCGAATCCTGGCTCGGATAAGGAAGACAAGTCCACACAACAAATTACGTCGCGTTGCGCACTAAACTACCTGGGCTCCAGTTACCAAAGTTCTCGTCTCAGGGATGTGCTGGCTGACCTGGTATGTCATCATACCCCAACCGGACTGACCCGTGCTTGCAGCACTATCATAGATCAGTTGGCCAAAATCGCTTTCTCCCATACCTAATACACTATGGCCACTAAACTGCAGATGAAGGTGACATCTGTATGATAAAGAACGAACGTAAAGAAAGTTAGACAAGGAAAAAGTTATGTTTATTACCACCTGTCGCTTCCAGTTGCAACTATATTACAGAACTGGTCTTTACCTATCCAGAATAGATACCGTTAAAATGTCAGGACTATTGCATTGCTTGCAACGTGACTGCTTCCAAGCACATTCCACACAAATGTTATGTAATGATATTTCGTGTAGCTGAATGCTCTAGATATATGTTAATGAACGTTTTTCCTGGTGTACGTGTCGCAGGTAATAAACAGATATGCGCACACATAGCTGAGACGTTACAGTTTCGTGGAAGGTTGCATTAGGATGCATGATCAGGGCCACTGATAGAATGTGCAGAATCAATTATAGTAAGTCTTAATGCAATGTATGTTGCTCTACATGGCGCATGGATGGCCCAGTCGCCTAAGGTGCCGTTTTAGTTGTGCAGTGTTGAGCAATTAGACACACCAGAACACCAGAAACATATTCCCGTGGGTTCGAATCCATGATTCGCCCGGATTATGTTTCCAGACTAGTCAACACCTTACCTGTCCTCGTCGGTACCACCCCCTACCCCCTACCCCCTACACCCCACCACCACACTACCCCATGCCCTTGCCCCAACCCAACGCAACCCTACACATATAATCACATCAAGCTGTGAGACCCAGATAAACCACCTCTCCTAACCCACTGTTACCAATCCGTCGATATAAGTTTACAGAATAATTGCCTTCAGCAACCCATACCTCCCGTAAAAGGCGAATCTGCTTGTCGTAAGAGGCGACTAACGGAATCGGGTGGTCAGGTTCGCTGGCTTGGTTGATACATGTCATCGTATCCCACTTGCGTGGATCAATGCTCATAATGTCAATCACTGGATTATCTGGTCCAGAATCGATTATTTACAGACCGCCGTCATATAGCTGGAATATTGCTGAGAGTGGCGTTAAACAACAAAAAACAACAACAGAATAATTGTTTCTTATCCCCCTTCTTCATATACCGACAGGGAGGATACCGAGGTGGAATATACTCCCAGCACTCCCTGCTTGTCATTATCGTGCCCAGCATGAAATTGGGTTTAACGTCGCGTCCAAGATTATTGCACTTATATAGCGACGTGCATGCACACGTGTGTGGCTGCTTGTACTAGACCGGACTGATGCCAATTTATAGTGCTAGCTCACTGAGATACCATGCCGCAGTTTAACATGAATACCCCACTCAGACACAGAATACTGACTCCGAGCTGACCAGTCCTTGTTTTAGCCCCTTAATGCCGAGCGCCAGACAGGGTAACAAGACGTACCATCTTTTAACGTCTTTTGGTATGACGCGGCCGTGGATCGAACCCCGGACCTTCCGCTCTCCGGGCGGACGCTCTACCACTAGACCACGGAGGCGGTCTGTCCAGCTTGAGGATGGATGGCATATGTGTGTGACCTTGCGAAATGTGTGATATATCACCCACGCTCCGATCAATCACTGGTTTGTCTAACCCAGACGCGATCATTTACAGATCCGAATATATTCTGGCGTAAAATAACATTAACCATGAGAGTTGTGAGCATCTATACATTTCACCTGGCATTGAAGAAACTATGTCATATTATCGAAACTGCCGGGCAAAAAGAAAGTATAAACTTGAACACTGGATTTGAGCTACAAATTACAAACATTATCACAATACGCTACGTTACTTAGCTTAAAACATTCGCCGAAACCCTGCAAACTTGAAGTGGAAAACTCAACCAGGATATCGAACAATTTTTGTTTGTTTCATTTTTAGCCACCATCAAACATGGAAGTATATTTACTTTTGCCCGGCAGTATATAAGGAACGAATACAATCTTACGTTTCCTTGCTACAATTAAGGTTTGTATACAGTAAAGCGAAGCTAAACAATAGTGCCGTATCAAATTGCGACCGCCTCCGTGGTCTATTGGATAGAGTGTCTGCCCGGAGAGCGGAAGGTCGGTGGTTCGATCCCAGAACGCGTCAATACAAAAGTTGTTCAAACATGGTACAGAATGAATAGTGATAACTGCTTTGCCTTTTACGATACACGGACAATGCAAATTATTTGTCACACTTGTTATCAATCATTGACGGTGATATACACAATACATGTAGTTATAAATCATTGTCGGCGAAATACATTTCAATTTGTCATCGCATACACGTGTGGTGTTCATAATTTCTTGTGTAAGCAATACTATTGCTTCTTATCTATACTGTGACTTGATCTGTCTGAATGTCCATGTCTTGTTATCTCAAATGCCCGGATATCTCGAAGTGGCCTTCGGCATAAAGGAATAAAACAAGAACTGGTCTGGAGTAATGGAGACGTTCCCAGTAATCACATCCAGAAAACAACCGTGAAGATCCGGGTTAGAATTGGTCTTCAGCAACCCATACTTGCCGTAAAAGGCGACTATGCTTGTCGTTAGAGGCGACTAACGGGATCGGGTGGTTGCTGACTTGGTTGATACATGTCATCGTATCCCAATTACGTAGATCGAGGCTCATGATGTCAATTACTCGAGTGTCTGGTCAAGACTCGATTATTTATAGACCGCCGTCACATAGCTGGAATATTGCTGAGTGCGGCGTTAAACAACAAACAAGCAAACAAACAAAAACCATCCAGAAAACGGATGATGCTTCACAGTGGAATAGATTTCATTGCTCAATTACTTGTTTTGTATTCTGCAAATGCTTACTGGTTCATGAGATGTCACCAAAGCCCAAAGAAGATTAACATTCTCCCTTGGATTGATAGGTAACAGTGTACATACATGTGCGTTGTTCTAGGTGTGTTTTTGCCCGGCATTTTGACGTAATTTATGACATACAGTGCTCAGCCATTGACCCACTCACATTTTAAGACGTACAAATAGACGTGATGTTATTTCACAAAGTTTAACAATAGTACAAACTATAAAAGTCATTTCAAGGAGGAAGTTCAGAGCGACTTGGCGCAGTGTGTTTAACTGGAAAATAGCACGGTAACATTCAACAGGCGATATCTTTTTTAAATCAAGAGAACTGAATCACGGGTTACGAGTGCATACGACTGATGGTTTAAGTGACGCCGTGCCAGTTAACAATAGATGGACACATATAGAATATATGGATATTATATGACCATGTACTTGTATGCACAAAATGTTGGTCGTGAAGAGGAGAGCTGACAGCAGAATCTTTTCATGAAGAGCAAACGAATATACTATGCCAAAGACCATTTGAACAACCCACGACTATAGCAAATTTTAACAAGAACTTCCGATATAGTGACACTAAAATCTATTGATACAATTTTTGGGGATGGTAGGGTAACCTACCACCCCCATAAAGCGTTCGCTCGTCAAGCCAAAGACCCGGGTTCGATTCCCCACATGGGTACAATGTGTGAAGCCCAATTCTGGTGTACCCCGCCGTGATATTGCTGGAATATTGCTAAAAGCGGCGTAAAACCATACTCATTCACTCGTGTGGATAACTCGTATCCAAATGTAATGTGTATTTCGTAGATATAACCTTTCTTAATTAAGTTTAAAGTATTTACTATTTATTAAAATAAGTATTATCAGAAGCATGATAAATAGCAGCAATAACAGGTTAAAAGGTTGTTTTTATTGACAGAGTCGAGATATTTGTATGAGTTCTGAAGTCGTGACGAACTCATTGGTTGTGTCCCCGTCATGATATTGTTGTCATATTGTTAAAAAATAATAAACATTAGGAAGAAAGTGTTTATCATTTCATGGCAAACTATGGATATTTTCATACTTTGAATTATACAATGGACAGCATTTGTACGTTAATGTGTCGTTGTGTATTTAAAGGTAAGCAGATAAGTCCATGTGCTCTTGGACATCAACAATGACGCAACTGATATACCTCCCATGTAGTTATGTAATACCTATGAATATGGTCACAGTCTCCGGCAACGTTACATCAGATGAGTACAGCCGTTTTAACACTTTGATCACTGCCAAGAAGACAGGCCATGAAGTATAATGTAGTGGCAGTGTGATTATGCAGACGCAAACAAATAAGTCAATACTTCAATACATTCCGCGTCATCTTCATCTCTAGATAAGAAAACAAATCCACGGATACCGCACGGATAAGTCGACTTATCTTCATCAAACATTAAATGTTTCCGATTGAACTCGGATCAATCTGAAATAAATAGCATGCAACTTTAAATACGTTCTTATGTAATATAGTGTTGCCTTGTGTACGGTCATGTTGCCCTAGAAGGACAAACATCGGACTCTATGTCTCCTAAACATCCGGGTCTTTAGGTTATACCAGTCGCATTTTATCTCTGAAATTAAGCCATCCCAACAACCACACTGAACCAACCAGAGCAACAAGCAAATAAAAAAACCCAGACAAATACAAATATTTAACATGCAAACAATGAGTAAATATTCGAAGTCCAAAGCGGTTCTCAATTATAGAAAAAACAATTTGCTCAAATACGGGGAACGTATTTAGGGTAGGAGACTGAACCGAGTCTGTCCTACGTGACTGAGAGCCTCTGTCAAGCCCCCTGGTGTGCTGCGCTCCTGTCCGTGCGCCCCTATACTGATCTCTGTGTACACATTGTCGACCATCCCATAACGATGACGTAATAACAATGGCTCACTGCAATGTAAATATTGAAGTTATGATTTCAACGTTGATTTTTATTAACTCTTACTTCCTTCATTTTTTTAAATATTTTGCAAGACAAATAAACACAGCTTACAGAACAGCAGGGAAATAATCAATCATAAGAATGTTTGAATACAGATTTATATTCATATTGGTTTGGCTTTCAACATTTTATCACGAGCACAGGCGAAAAAGACATTACTCAAGACATGAATTTAATTCAAATACACTCAGAAAGCCTAAACTGACATCATTACAAATTGCATCAGCCAATCTAAACTACGAATTTAATTCAAATACCCATAGAAATCCTGAAATAATACAAATCCGGTCCACGTGGAGATCCGGGTTAGAATTGGTCTTCAGCAACCTATACTTCTGGTAAGAGGCGACAAAGGGGATCGGGTGGTCAGGCTCGATGACTTGGTTGATGCATCTCATCGCATCCCAAATTGGGAAGAGTGCTGCTCATGTTATCAATCACTGGATTTTCTGCCTTAGACTCTATTATTTACAGACCGTCGGCATATAGCTGGAATATTGTTGAGTGCGGCGTTAAACAAAAAACAAAGCAATACCGGTGTGAAATAGAGCGAACTATGGTTAAAAAGAATATGTTATAACAAAGCACAATTTTAATGAAATAAACATTAATCTATAACAAAATTTAGCTCGAAAGATTAATGCGAGCAATTCTTGGTGACATCAACTCCTTTTATTTTCAAGTCACGCGACATTAAGTACGTGACGTCACATCAACTATGCGACCAGATAACGGCACATTGTATCACATTCGGTGTGACGTATATAAAAGTTTCATATCAGTAAAAATAAGAAAAAATCTGAAACTTAAATGTCATTTTGTGATCCGGAAAGGAAACAATTTCAATTCGCCGCTATCGTCGGTGTCATTAATTAGGATTAGAGACAAAGCGACAAGTGTTTCTCACTTTGGTTGCTGTTTTTTCCCCCAGAATAAGCCATTTTACAGTGACATTTCGTAACCATATGTGTCCTCAAATTAGCACATATTTCCAAAATGTTGAACCTATTTAGCCAATCGAGAAAAATATTGCGTTTTTGTTGCGTCAGCTTCCCGAGGGATGTTTTCACGAAGCTTCATCCTAAGGTTAACTGAAAGTGCATGTTCTGGCAAGGCGCCACCGTACGGGTCGGATTTTCACATAAGATTGTAATCTCGCGAGATCTCATGGTGCCTGGATCGCGAGATCTGCAAACGTGACTGCATGCACTGTGCAGTATTGACACCAATCCACCAGTGTGCAAGTGCACAGTTTAGCCTGCCGGGCTGGTAGGACGACACAACATGTTTTGCTGTATAGGTGAAACGTCCCCACTCCCCCCTGCGCCTTCTTATAACATGACATATAGCGTGACATTTAAGACAAGTCAAACCTGTAGATGTTGGACTGTTCTAACCTAGACAGATGCCCTGTTGGGGATGTCATATGGTACGATTTTGTGTTATTTTGACGCATTCTGGAATAGTAGAACTTGTAGGTTGGTGTCGCTTTATAGTTGTACTATGACAAAAAGATATAATAGACTAGTGTCGGATTAACATCAACTTAGCCAATATTCATGACAGGTAATCCCCCGTGGTGATAGCCAATCACAATACAGGCCGTTTGTCGGGGAGTCAGGTTCAATGATCTAGTTAAGTGCATGTCATCTTACTCCGGCGACATGAGAAATGGCTCAATATATCAATCACTGGTTGTGTGGTCAAGACTCGATTATGATTTTATCGGATACCTGGACTGTCAGTGAATATAGTGTTAAACAACAACAACATCAAGAACTACAAAATATACAAAATATGATTAGCAATAGAGATATATAGAGGATACACATTCGATGTCGCTTTTCGTTGGTGGTGTGTGCGCGCGTGCGTGTTTGCATTGTGTGTGTCTGTATACGCCAAAGTTTAGTACTTTACTGTAAATGAAATAGGGCCTAGCTTTTCGTGATGCTTTTTACAGGCACGAAACCATACGATAATGTTTCAATATTTCTACCAAAATAATAATCTCGACCCTGCGTACAACCAATGCGTTACTGTATCATTATGATAATAGCGACATTGCCCACTGCTAGAATCAATGTTATCGTCACAGCCATAACCCACCTACATAAGGACACAATAAATCACGTAGGTGGTGAGGTGGCATTACTCGCTACAACACAGAGAGCGTGAAAAGGTGACCCAGCCAGATGATTTACTTCAAATGAGTGAAGGTGACCCAGCATGATGTTGATTTGAAGCAAGTAGTGTGCTTTTAGATGTGCTGTCATTGGTATCCATAGGTAAACAGCACAGTGGCGTATACATTGACATTGTTGGAAAATGTTCTGAAGAAGTGAAACTTTATAAAAAGACGTATCAGATCTTAACACTAGCTATAGTATCTGAAGTTGAGGAAAGGCGAAATGGGGTTTAACGTCGCTTCGAAGATTATTTCACCTATATATCGATGTGCATGCACGTGTGTGTGCGCTCGTGTGTGTGTGTGGCTGCTTGTACTAGTCTGCACTAAAACCGATTTATAGTGCTGGCCGTCTGAGACACCATGCCGCAGTTTAACATGAATACCCCACTCAGACACAGTATACTGACTCCGGGCCGACCAGTCCTTGTTTTAGCCCCTTAATGCCGAGCGTCAAGCAGGGTTACACAAGTACAATCTCTGAACGTCTTTTGGTATGACGCGGCCGTCGATCGAACCTCGGACCTTCCGCTCTCCGGACAGACGCGCTAGCACCAGACGACGAAGGCGTTTTTTCCCCGAAAAACCCTGGCAGGGAATGGCTGTGTTCAAGGATGTTATTCAGGACTGTATTAAAAGCTCAAATGATATTCAACATCCTATCCCTAACTGGACCTGTCTGTCTGGTTTAGCCTGGGTCTTACTAGGCCCTGTTTGGGCACCGGGTGTTCAGGCGGGGTACAGTAACTTGATGCGGATAGCAGTAAAAATGGGGACCGCTTTTAATCTAAAGTCTATACTGTAGACGTATGAATAATACAGCGCAGAGTTGCTCGACAGCATATCTTGATAATTCTGAAGTCAACTACTGGCGTATGTAAAGACCACAGATATTATAACCATGCAGTCTAGATGAAAGAATTCAGAACAGGTGGCATCCGTCTTAGGCTTGATCGGGATGTGCTGTCTTTGCCTGTGGGATAATAGTGATACTGTTTGTGTCTGTTTGATAATAATGATACTGCCTGGGCGTGTGGGATAAAATTGATTATGCCTGTGCCTGTGGGATAATATTGATATTGCATGCATGTGCCTGTGGGATAATATTGATACTACTTAGGCTTGATCGGGATGTGCTGTCTTTGCCTGTGGGGTAATAGTGATACTGTTTGTGTCTGTTTGATAATATTGATACTGCCTGGGCGTGTGGGATAAAATTGATTATGCCTGTGCCTGTGGGATAATATTGATATTGCATGCCTGTGCCTGTGGGATAATATTGATACTACTTGGGCATGAAGTCTTTGCATCATGTCCTCAAAGGGGTCTTTGAAAAGGATGCTTAAATGCCCTATCTTCATCGTGTGCGGAAACAGTAAAAATTTTGTGCCTTTACAAAGTTTATTTACAATGTGTCCTTGATGGGCGCCTTTGAATTATGCTGTGTGCATAATGGAACGCCGGATTAAACAAGCCAAACCAAACAAATATTTCGCTTTTCGTCAAACCAAGAGATCGACGTTACCGGGTAGTGAGTTTCTACCAACGAGTCACGCCTGGTGTCATCCCTGATTTTCACTGATCCATTCATATAAATTTCAACGCCATTTTGCCTGTTACGCCCAATGGAATCTGTTTCGGTGGATAATCGGCGTTTGCGTTAAATTACGTAAGACTTCCAGTTTCGCAAGCAGATGGCACATTTGAATCAACCACTTTTCATTAGGCTGTCAATACCCGGTGTTTTAATTCTCGTTGACACTTTAATTTCAGAGTGAACTACAAACTTGTGATATAACAAGTCGTGAAACTCAGGTGATGGTTATTATTAGTCACATCAACACACGTGTCATATTTACACAGCAAATATACATTATCATCCTTATCCGGCGACAGCTTGAACGCCACGTGAGTTAAATCCTGAAATCTAAATGATTAAATATTAGAGCCATGCCCTGGCCATGATGGATAACCGTCACGTCCCATGTGGCCCAACACAGGGCGTCCCAAAATGGTTTGCTTTCAAAAGATCCGTTTTCATCAGCACTTCGATTAATGATTACTTAACTGACATATGGGTGAAATAAAATGATATTTTGATAGATATACAGGAGGGTGTTCCTGTGTTAAAAACGATGATTCGTTAGAGGGATGATGTTCGTGGTTGTCACTTTAATTGATCATCTGTCAGTAGTTGTCACATTTTATGTTTTAATTCAGTAAAAATTACAGATGTGATACCATTGATGATGTTATTTTGTGGAATATATTTAGCCAGACATGTGACACAGTTTGTTTAAATGGGCTGAGGTGAGTTGGGGGTAAAGGTCAGGTAAAATGGAGTTCAAGGTTATTGCACTGGTAGAGCGAAGTGTGTGTGCGTGCGTGAGTGCGTGCGTGTGTGCGTGCGTGCGTGCGTGTCTGTCTGTACTAGTCTGGAGTCATGCCGGTTTTATAGTGCTAGGCCGCTTATATACAATGCTGCAGTTTCACAAATATACCCCACTCAGACACAATATACTGACTCCGAGCCGCACAATTCTTGTTTTAGACCCTAAATGCCGAGAACAGAACAGGATAATAACAAGTACCATCTTTAAACGTATTTCGGTATGACACGACCGCCGATCGAGCCACCGACCTTCCGCCTATCGGTCAGACGCTCTAACCTCGAGTCCTTGACGGCGGTCAGGGGGCAAAGAATCAGGGACTCCATGCACGTCGCTGTATAAGTGCACAAATCTTCAACCCGACGTTATACCCAATTTTACCTCACCTCGCCTCCAGATAATATGGCCAGTGTTAAGATGTGGTATGTTTTTTCACAAAGTCTCTCTTTTCTAGAACGCTTTCCATCAATGTCAATGTATGCGCAACAGCGCTGTTCCGTTTACCTCTGGATACATTTGACAGCTCAGATTAAGGCACACTACATGCTTGAAATCAACATCAGATTAATTCTGAGTTTCATAAAAAAATATATGGCTGAGGCAACAAAATCCAGTATTCACGCCCTTTTCTTTACAACCCGGACAGCGATTGTGTTTTACATTAGGAAGAACAGTTATGTGTCTGGGCAAACAAATAGAATTAACGAAACGCGATATTATTCCCATTTGTTATCACACGTTTCCAACGCTGGTGTAGTAGCTGAATGATGGTTTTCTCAGTAAATAGCTGTCGGTATATATTTTCTTAACTTAACCGGAATGAGAAGCTTTGCATCACGAAATTCCCACATCCCGCTTGCTGGCCAAACAGATGCGGGTCCTGAATCAAGTCCACGTTTAAAGGAAAGAGGAAAGCAACACAGTTTGTTTAGCAGCCTCGCGGTCGGTGACAGCAATGTCGACCTGCACATAACGGGGATGTGGCTGCACCTTGCACCGAACGTGTTCCTTGCAAGAGAGATGCACACCTTGCTTGCAGGGTCACCTGATTTAAAGGGGCAATCCCTATGGTAGAAATAACGTATCATTGTAGGTCGGTGAGACTCAAATATGTACACATAGATCACGTATATAATCAACTGATCTGCATGTTGAATCACAGAGGAATTGTTGGCTTAAGTTCATATTTGTAGTATAATGTGATGTGATGTAACTCGATATTTGAGGACACGCTCAGTCATGAAATTATATTCTCTATGTTATATTCTGCGTCTCTGTTTTGGTAGTGTTAAATTCTGATTTGGACATCTTTTTAATGAACTGTAATCCTATTTAAGTTTGTAGTGTGTAATATATCACAAACCGTGAGTTACCTTAATTTCTGTTATGGGCTAATAATTTAAAGTTGATTTCGTTCCAGGAAAGATGTTTATAAGTTGTTATTAAATTACGTTAAAGTAACATTTGCCTCGTAATTAAGACGCATGCTTATCACCACCAATTCCCCTTTCCATTTTAGACTTTTCACTTAAAATAAATTATCAAGGTCGCATGTCACTGCAACCGAACTTAGTAATCAAACATTGCTTCTGAGTGTGCCTGGAACATCCTGTTTACCAGATGTGAATAGCTTGACGACTTTATGTTGAAAACTCACACAATCAAATCCTATTCTTGGGAGATGAGAGCAATGCACATTTTGGGACATTTATTAATCCTAACACACCATTGGAATTATTAAGGTTGACATGTATTTGCCTTTTATTCAATACTTTCAATCGAATACAAATGATATATGGGTCATACTGTATTTTCCCATCCAAACTTACAATCCAGTTTTTTTAATTCATTGAAGGTTAAATGTGATATATTTCAGGAGATCGTGGCTCTTGGATCATAGGTAGTTTGTCTTTTTCCTGAAACTAAACTTGTGTTACAAATAATGTTGTTGAAATAACAAATGTGCAGCATGATTTGCTTACAAATAAACATTTCAAGATTTAATGAGTGAGTGAGTTGGGTTTAACGCCGCTTTTAACATTATTCCAGTCATATCACGGCGTGTCAGGTTAATGTGGGAGGAAAGCCCGAAGTGATGCTGGTCTCAGACGTGTACCACTTCGGGGAAACCCACTAGCACGGGCATGGTGCCGACAAACCTAGAAACAAAATCGGGGCGAACCGGGATTCGAACCCACAATCATAGGTTTCTGGCGTGCCCAAGGGACGCAACTCTGCACAGTCTTAGACGTCTGGGCCACCCGTGCCCCCTTCAAGATTTAGTGTTTGTATGATTAACAAGATTAACTTTGTTCAAGATCTTTTGAATAGAAGTATCAACAAGATTGGAGACAGAACTTTACCCTGTGCAACATCTTTTGCACTTATTATTTAAAACATTAGTGAGATAACTTCACCATGTTCAATATTTTGTGTATGTATTATTAACAAGATTAGTGACAGAACTTCACATTCTTCAAGATCTTATGTATGTACCATTAACAAGATTGGTGACAGAACTTCACCTTGTTCAAGATCTCCTGTATGTATTATCAATAAGATTGGTGACAGAACTTCAACATGTTCAAGATCTTGTGTTGTATTATCAACAAGATTGGTGACAGAACTTCAAGTTGTTTAAGATCTTGTGTATGTATTATCAACAAGATTGGTGACAGAACTTCACCTTGTTCAAGATCTCCTGTATGTATTATCAACAATATTGGTGACAGAACTTCAACATGTTCAAGATCTTGTGTTTGTATTATTAACAAGATTAGTGACAGAATTTCACCATGTTCAATATCTTGTGTATGTATTATCAACAATATTGGTGACAGAACTTCACCTTGTTCAACGCCTAGACAGATATAAGGCAATTATGACTCCGTAGGACACGTCCTCAATGGTCACACCACCAAGTTATTTATGAGAAACGTACAACCTGTGTCATTACTTTACACTGTATCCCACGTTGACATGCGATGGCAATAAAACTTTTAATGAACTGTAATCCTATTTAAGTTTGTAGTGTGTAATATATCACAAACCGTGAGTTACCTTAATTTCTGTTCTGGGCTAATAATTTAAAGTCGATTTCGTTCCAACAAAGATGTTAATAAGTTGTTATCAAATTACGTTAAAGAAACATTTGCCTCGTAATTAAGACGCATGCTTATCACCACCAATTCCCCTTTCCATTTTAGAATTTTCATTTAAAATAAATTATCAAGGTCGCATGTCACTGCAACCGAACTTAGTAATCAAACATTGCTTCTGAGTGTGCCTGGAACATCCTGTTTACCAGATGTGAATAGCTTGACGACTTTATGTTGAAAACTCACACAATCAAATCCTATTCTTGGGAGATGAGAGCAATGCACATTTTGGGACATTATTTAATCCTAACACACCATTGGAATTATTAAGGTTGACATGTATTTGCCTTTTATTCAATACTTTCAATCGAATACAAATGATATATGGGTCATACTGTATTTTCCCATCCAAACTTACAATCCAGTTTTTTTTAATTCATTGAAGGATATCAGGCAAATATGACTCCCGTAGGACACGTCCTCAATGGTCATATCAGCAAGTTATTTATGAGAAACGTACAACCTGTGTCATTACTTTACACTATATCCCACGTTGACATGCGATGGCAATAAAACTTCGGGGTCACAGTGGCCCTGTCACAATATAATAATAGACCGACAAAGTTGACACCTTCTTCATCACTGGAAGCCACACATGAAGGTGTGCAGTCAGTCGTGTAAGGTGATACCATGCATAAACAAAAGGACGATGCATAAAAGATCGAACAAAATTGTCAATCAGCTTATTTGGCACCCCTTCGTCGAAACATCGTTGATATGAACATGCTGAGTTGATGAGGGTATAGCTTTGTACATCTGCTTCTACAGGGTCTTAACTCTGAACTTTTGTTGACGCATAAGCTTATGACGTCATTGTTTTCTGTGTAGGGATTATAGAAAATGGATGTTCATCACGTGATTAGGCACAGATGCCGCTTGTGCAGAAATGTCTGGCTTCTGATCTTCTGCGATAAACCAACAGCCTGGGGAAAACACTGACGGGGAGTCTACAGTTATGGGAGAGAGGAGGTCGTTGACACAGGGCCCTCAGGGCAGGAGACCGGGGCAGGGGGCAGGGGCAAGGGGCGGGGGTCAGGAGACAGGGGCAGGGGGCAGGTGCCAGTTATACTTGCGCTGTATGCTCCATATACATGTTATAACAGATATATTTCAAACGTCTCGGCCTACTGTCACCCATTACATTTCTATCATTTTGTCTACTCTGAAAATTAGATAATGGGCGATATTCTTATTCTTCTTGTACAAGACATTATGTTTATTATTTATGGGACTACATGCATCGTATGTTTTACGAAGGTTTAAGGTAAAATGTATTCAGCAGATTATCATCAAGACACAAGACACCAGGTCGGGTAAGGGGGTAACAAGACATCAGGTCAGGTACAGGGGGTAACAAGACACCAGGTCAGGTACAGGGGGATACACAAGACACCAGGTCAGGTACAGGGGTTACGGGACACCAGGTCGGGTACAGGGGTTACGGGACACCAGGTCGGGTACAGGGGTTACGGGACACCAGGTCGGGTACAGGGGTTACGGGACACCAGGTCGGGTACAGGGGTTACGGGACACCAGGTCGGGTACAGGGGATACAAGACACCAGGTCGGGTACAGGGGTTACGGGACACCAGGTCGGGTACAGGGGTTACGGGACACCAGGTCAGGTACAGGGGTTACGTGACACCAGGTCGGGTACAGGGGTTACGGGACACCAGGTCGGGTACAGGGGTTACGGGACACCAGGTCGGGTACAGGGGGATACAAAACACCAGGTCGGGTACAGGGGGTAACAAGACACCAGCTCGGGTACAGGGGTTACGGGACACCCGGTCGGGTACAGGGGTTACGGGACACCAAGTCGGGTACAGGGGGATACAAGACACCAGGTCGGGTACAGGGGTTACGGGACACCAGGTCGGGTACAGGGGTCACGGGACACCAGGTCGGGTACAACAGTCCCAAACATTGCATTTTGTGATTTTATAGGAGTTCCAAGATTCCAGTGTGGCGCCTTGTTTGAACACAACAGAAACGTTCACGCCATTCCTCAAGAGAATACATACATGAACCTGTCTCAAGTGATATATTTACGAGTTAACATATATACTCTTAGAGATAGCGAATTAAAAATTAAAGAGTATGCATGTGGGATGTGTCTCGGTGTATTAGGGGGTTACAACACGCTCGATCATAGCTATAAATTATAATGTGTGCCAGGTATAATTGATATCTAAGATCGGAGATTACCATGTCATGGAACGCTTTGTGAGTTCTACTAAGCCACGTCGATAACCTGCAGATAGGCAAGGAGTATACATGTATATGCGACCCCACACCACAACTTATTTAACCTGTTAAAAATTTTGCTTTTTAATTCTTTTACTCATATGCAGATTAAAACAAGTTGTTGTAATTTTTGTTGTTGTAAACATTCCAAAATCTTAAACGATATCCCTTCTGTGCACTGTGTAAAAACCGGATCCAGTTGAAACAATGCCTCAAAACAGAAAACCCAATTGTTGATTTATTGATGAGCGCCACCAGTCGTGACGTCAATATCATACGTGTACATATACCCAACCGATTCTGAGTGAAAATTTCCTATCCACAGCTAACGTAAATATTACGTGCTACTATGAAGCCATTCATATATAATACTGGTTGCAGATCATGTACTACTTGAAAGAAGTTAAGGACCACCCGATTCTTTCATATTAGTGAGTGAGTGAGCTGGGTTTTACGCCGATTTTAACAGTACAGTCAACTACGGTTATAACGAACACGCTTATAACGAACTGACGTATATAACGAACTTACTTTTTAGTCCCGACTATATGCTGTAGTTATGCTGTATATATGCTTATAACGAACTACGGTTATAACGAACTAAAGATTGTAGTCCCTTTGAGTTCGTTATAACCGTAGTTTACACTATTCCAGTTGTATCGCGGCGTGGCAGCTTAATGTGGGAGGAAAGCCCGAAATGATGCAGGTCTCAGACGTTTACCACTTCGGTGAAACCCACGATCACGGGTATGGTGCTGACAAACCTAGAAACATAATCGGGGCGAACCAGGATTCGAACCCACAATCATAGGTTTCTTCTTTCATATTACTATAGTCTGCCACTCATGACAGATATATATATATAAGAATCGCGTGGTCCTTAACTTCCTTTAAGCAGTATATCTGTAGAGGCTGATAATTTTTCTGTTTGTTGTGTTCTGACTTCAAGTTAGGATTGTCCTTGGTTTTGACACCCAATATATTCCTATTGGTAGCAGAAAACGTAACACCCATTTTACCACATTTTGTAAGTTTGATGGAAAACACAAAGCTTGGAGAAGTCGAGCTTCGTGTAGTCGTGACTATCTCTTACAAAAGACATATATAGATCTCTAGACGTCTTTGTTCGTACCAAAGGTATCGCAGAGGGCACGACATGCACCTGTTTGAGAGTGAGCCAGTTTCGATCAGTAGTTCAGTTATATCACGGCGTGTCAGTGCGGTATGAGAGGAAAGACCAGCGTGACATACATGTAAATGCAGGTCGAAGAGACATTAACCACTATGTCGAAACTTAACCTACAAACACATGTATGTTGCCGACAAACTGTTTGTAGAACTTGAAATAGTCATGTTCTTATTTTGGAATATATGAGTATACTCTTTTTTTCCAGCACAATGGCGTTTATCACCACGTTACTACAAATGTCTTTAAAGTAGTAAGGATAAGAATTTATGGGTGAACTTCTTTATTACAATTAAAAAGTTTCGGTGTAATAAAGAAGTTGTTCATCCATAAATTCGTATCCTTACTCAGTACTCCAACTTCTAAGTGCCTGTCAAAGAAGTACTTAAAGTAATAGCACCAATGAGATAAACAAATAAAGGTTAAAATATTTACATATTCATGTACGCGGCCTTCCTACGTGCACAGACATCCCACCGTGTTATGTGAATCCAGAATTATATAACGCAGGTCACCCTGACCGGTCAGTCGAGCGTGTTCTGATGCAGTTTGTCCGACGTGGACAGCGGTGACACGGGAATTTTACAGCTGCTTCAGTGATCAGGATGAACTGGGTTGCTGAAGCGGCAACTTTGGGGGTGAGGGGGGTGAAGGGGTGCTGGTAAGGGTGGGTGGATGTGGGTGTGGGGGGATATGTTAACTTTGTCACGGTCTCATTACTCCCTCACATCTCCTATCCCAAAACAGTGTCAGATGGTGGTTTTGAGTTCCTGTTCTCCTGCTTTTCGCTACCCCATGGTGATTCCGGGTTCAATGGTCACCAAGCACCTGGGGTGGTCGTAAGAGGTGACCAAATGGGACGTGTGTTCAGGTTCGTGGACTTGGTTAATGGCGTGTCAACGTACCAGACGGTGATGACCATTCTCACAGTACCAATCACTGGATTGTCTGGTTCAGACTTGAATATTTACAGGCCATCGTAAACAACAAACGTCATCAGAAATGTATCTAAAATGTACCCACCCACCCCCATCCCACCCAGAAATAAGTTTCCTTTAAATTATATTTCATTGTGTCAGTTACAAAACGAGAAACACAATTTCAACATCAAGATCCCCATTGTTACTAAAACATCTGACACAAAAAAATTCAATTTATTGTTGTCTCATAGTGTTGATGGAAGGGGATCATCAAGGGCATATCATATATCCTCCTCTATGTGCGCAAGACATATTGAATTGCTGCGAATCATCATCGTACATTGAAGTCAATGCGTTTCCGCACGTACGAGCATACAACACGCGTTAAATACATGACTGTTTCGTGCAGCATTAACATAGGAAAGTTTTCCGGGGTGTAGGTAAACGCTTATACAAAGCAAAGGTCAAACCATGGTTGTAACCGAATGTAACACAAGTATTGACAATACCAACTAACGACTTAGTCAAACACCATTCCAACACACGAAACGTGTTATGGCTTCCTCGAGGCTAAACTAACACGACTGCTTGTCACTGTGTGTCAGGCAATTAAAACCGAAATCACATACGTTCGTTTTTATCCTTAAGCGAAAAGTGGGTATTAATATTTCAAAAGTTATTTGCTTTTAACCAGAATGTCAATACCTGACTGGTATGTCAATATTTATTGAACGCATTTAGGTTATCAGGTTTTTTTGACATATCAAGTATGCGTTAATCATGAGTTGTCCTTAGTACCATATTGAAAACTACCTCACATTACGTGGTGTTTATCACGTATTGAGGTCATGATTGGAACACAAGTGCATTAATTTAGTATTATATAAAAATAAGTTGGAATAAGTACTTTCATAACAAGCCCAGAATAAGACATATCACTGAATGCCTCCAGGAAAACTGTAATACCTTTAGAGGAATCATTAAAATTGATTATCTTAGAATCTCATTCATCAAAACGTGAATATACATTATATTTAAAAAGATTAACGGAAACGAATTGTTAAAATACGCTATGTGCCATTCCCATAATACCATACAGCCTCTAGCCAGTTTGTTGTCGATTCAAGATGGCGGACTCCAATACCCCGAGGCTTGTTGCCTATCTCTGTACATGCTCCGGTGGTTACAAAGTTCAGTGCCTTGCCTAACTGATGGATCGATCAAACTGAATGACACGACGTCTAGCTATAGTCAGGTAGACCTCTAGGCATAACTGTCGGAAACCACGGAGTAAGACGGAGACGATATAACGGCGCCGCCATGTTTGGCGGTGGGGGGAGATAATTAATCATGACCTGCTGATTGCCTTCCGGCGGGCAACTGATGCTCTTTAAGTTTCCCACAGAGTATTTAAGATTTGAAAGGAGGTGTACCTTTCAGTGTGTATCAGCTTGTAGATTGACAAAGGACTTAATGGCGCGTTTCCATCTGACCGATGCTTGCTTATTGATGTAGCTGACCACTTGTAACGTCAAATTTGAAACGTCTGTTGCTGTGGATCAGTCGGCGCCATTGAAGAGAATGAAACTAACAGCGTACATTATCACAATACAGCGTTAACCACAGGTGGTAATTATAGAAAATTGGATTCCCTTGTTGTGTCACGTACTACAAGCAGTTAGATTGTACTCATCGGGAAGGTAACTACGACGTGACAGTTTAGCGTTACGTCATTAATGGTAGGTGTATCAGGTAGATGTTGGATCTCGACGTGTCGTCAAACGTGCATCGCCGAAAGTGACAAATGATTGGCACTTTGTTGACATGATTGATAGGTGTCAGAATTAATGATATGAACAGATAGAGGAACAGTGTCAATGTGAAGCATCTTATCTTCTACAGGTACGGGTATCTTGTAGTCAAGTGAGAGGTATCACAACGGACTCTGCTTTAAGTGGCGGTTTCTGTGATTATGAAATGGTTTTGTAGCGCTTTTGGCGCTGAGAAGAACAGAGCTTAATATTTCATCCATATACATACAAATGTATGTTTCATTCCACAAAAAGGGCGGTCGGGTAGCCTAGTGGTTAAAGCGTTCGCTCGTCACGCCGAAGACCCGGGTTCGAATACCGACATGGGTACAATGTGTGAAGCCCATTTCTGGTGTTCCCCACCGTGATATTACTGAAATATTGCTAAAGGCGGCGTAAAACCAAACTCACTCACTCACTCACTCATTCCACAAAATGTTAACCAAAGTGTATATTTACGGCTCAATTGGTTGGATGTCGTACTTCAAATCACCGTAGTTCATGACGCATATTTCTCGTGTTCGTTATGTATGAAAAGGTAGGGGCATAATGATTAATTATTGTAAATAAAAGCGACAAAACCCTTTTCATATTCAATACAAATCTCTACTAAAAGCAGTCGATTGTACAATTCCGACAATATCATAAGAATGTCTTTATGAACCACCATCAAATAGTGATGAGACCAGGCGTTGGCGAAAAGGTGAGCGTGTCATGCCCAATGGGTGGAACCTGTCACAAACACATGCAATGCAAAGTCAATTGTTCATCTGAAAAAAAAAACACTGTAACATATTTTACAAAATGAAATAGGGAATTTCACCAGACATCCTTTTGGTCACTGATGCGTCAGATTTTGGATTATCCACATCAAACATTTGAAAGTTGTACTTAGATTCTGGATGTTGTAACCCTGATCAACAGAACACGTTTAGATGTTCTAGGTGCGTTTGAGGTGGTGTCGTTCCGAAAAATGTTGCATAACGTTTCTAGAGTTTCGTATATCTGGAAAATAAAATAAACTTAATTTCTGGAGCACAAACAGCTAAAGGCAAAAAAAACAGCAACACATATTACATTAAATACAGTAAACTACGGTTATAACGAACTCAAAGGGACTACTTATTTTAGTTCGTTATAACCGTAGTTCGTTATAAGCACATGCACAGCATAACTACAGCAAATAGTCGGGACCAAAAAGTAGGTGCGTTATATCCGTCAGTTCGTTATAACCGTAGTTTACTGTATTGCGTTTTACGTGTTAAAACATATGCATAACTATTGCAAGAGAATGCGTGCATTTACCATACAATACGCATCGCATGTACAAGAAATATTCTAATCAGAAAACAAGAAACTGAAAACGCATTACAAGATGATTCGGGATTTACTGCACATTACGCATCGCATGTACAAGAAAAGGTTCTAAACACAACACAAGTAACTGAATACGCATTACAAGTGCATGCTGACACACACTGAAGCAGACATGCTTTATCATCCTACAAACACCGGCTACAATGACTCGTCGCCTCCGTCCTTTACGGACACAATAGATTCAATTTCATCCTGAAATAGTTTAAACGAACATACTAACTGTACACATGTATACGGCGATATGGAGTTGTTAGAGACAACTGACACTCGTGACACATCCGTGATCACACAGATGGCAACATATTATGTTACTGGTTGTCTACTGTTGGTACTTGTAACTTGACCTTGAGTTGTAGTGAACAGTTTCTTACGGCTTATTGTGGTACCGTCAGCTTGACGAACAGATGACCTACTTGCAGCCAACACAACAGATGATATATGTGGCGGAGTTAGTACCCAGATAAGGTTTTAGTGTTACTGTGGTCTGTAGTACTGTTTTGTAGTCTGTTAAAACATGAGATTAGGTGTTAGTACTTAAATATCTCTCCCTTGTCCACGTGTGTATATAAAGACTATTCTGCGATTGTTTGGTTAAAAATCACGATTTGGATGTAGAATCGGATCCTGGTATGTCGAACCTAGCGGGACCGTGTTGTAACTTCGAGATATCCTGACATTCGAGATAGCGATGCGTTGATATCTAGACAGATCAAGTAATGGTATAAAAATATAAAATATAAAATAAAAACACAAAACGTACATGGGAGGACAAAGTGAATGTATTTCGCAAGCAATGTCACATAGCAATTTGGGGGCACGGGTGGCCCCGTCGTTTAAGGCACCGCGATTCGCTGTGCAGAATTGTGTCCCTTGGGCACGCCAGAAACCTATGATTGTGTTTTCGAATCCCGGTTGGCCCCGATTATGTTTCTAGGTTTGTCAGCACCATACTTGTGCTCGTGGGTGTCACCGAGGTGCGTCTATGACCTGCATCACTTCGGGCTTTTCTCCTGACACGCCGCGATATAACTGGAATACTGTTAAAAGCGGCGTTAAACCCAACTCACTCACTCACATAGCAATTGTGATAACTTAAGCACAGTGTGTTACGTGTGTGATTGACAAACCAACGTGCGCATATACCGTATTAGGCATAGCAGCCATCAGTAGAGTCCATCAAGAACAGCTCAGTGACACGTGGTCTTCGTATTTACAAAAAAAATTAAAAAGATAAATTACGACTTAAGTCGAAAAAGGTCTGCCTTAGGGGACGTCATCCTTATCATCGAGGTCGTCCGCTAAAGTATTTTGCGTGTTTGTGTAGATAAATATATATTATCATATAATGGGTAGGTTTATCGGCAGGATAAAGCCAACGGATAAAAACGATATCCGTTGGGGTCATATGCGGATAGAGATCCAAATATCAAAGGTCAAGTAGGGACTACTTTCAGCGTTTATAAACAAACATGGCGCCGCACTTGTCATTCGGCGATCGAGTCATCCTGAATGTGGATAAACTACAGGGATAATTGCTATAATTATATAAAAAAAACAGTCTTATCTACTGAAAAGCAGTGTCTATCTGCGACGTAACTAAGGCATTCTATAAGTTTTGGCAACTTTGGAGATATAAATTTCGAAATAATTTTGCGAGGGCACTAGGCCTAGTCAAGCGGGATCAGTAGCCATATCTGTGCTTGTAGACCACTTCACTTTCTGCTTTATATTTTACAGAGAGAGAATATATGTTGTTTTAAAACACAGACAGCGTTGAATGATCTATATTGGGACTTGTAGACACTTCGGTGTGGACACACAAACCAATGGTTGTCAGCATGAACAACGCTCAAGGTCGTCGTGTTACGGAGACTCTGCCAGTTCACACAAAGTGACCACCCGATACCCAGTCGGTTCTGATTAGGATAACGCACGAGTACCTGGACATTCGCTGGCTTGAATATAATTTGTAAAGAATGTCTAGTTACGCGTTCGTTAGCTGGCTTAAAATACAGCATCAATGTAATGCACAATATGTTAGTAGAATTTAGTAGAAGTAGGCGTCTCCTAATTATTCATAGAATACAGCTATGACGTCACTCTATTGTTTCAACTGTTGATTATATGTAAGGAATTGACAGTTAACTGACCAACTTTCTGCAATGCATATTTTAAGCTCATGCATTAATTTTAATCACGGGCATTACGAATGTACTGGCTACAAGGATCAAATTGCACAAACCTCCCTTGCAGTAAGAGTTTACGGGCTAGTTTAAATGCACGAAGTAAAAGATTCGTATGTATGACGAATAAACTGCAAAACACTGTGTTGTATTCAGGTTCATTTAATAATTGATTTTTTTTAATTTCAGGCTGAATATTAAATCTAACGAAGTACTTTGTAACGTGGATGCTGTTTTTTAAGTCATATTACGGAACTAGACATTCGGTACTTATAATAGTACTCACCAGGTTTGGTAGCTCGTACACTATTCGTAACGAATGTCCAGTTATCCTTATGCGTTATCCTTAACAGAGCTATTGGTCCGCATAACTAGTTCCATATGTCAGTTACAACATACACTCTCTGTCTGGAAGTATTGCATAAACTTTAACGAAAACTCGGAATCGGTTTTTAAATGAAAAATGTATTTATTTTCTTTAAACCTTAGTGTAAACACCACTATTGTATGTGTTGGCAACGGGGTTACCTGTCCTCTGTGAAGCCTTGAGTCAGGGGATTTACAGTAGCCATGAAATATAAACCTGCAGCATGGACGAGGCAGATCTGCGGGAACTTATGAAACACAACTTGGCAGATACCACACAAATAGAAGACTTTAGTACTAAAGTCTATTATAAATCAACTGTACAGTGTCTCCGATATGAATTTGATTTAATGTAAGTGCAATATTTAACGTCAACACCACAGAATAACCAGTCTCGATTAACCCACGAGACAGACTTCATTGGGCGTAAAAGGCAAAGTAGTGGTGAAAATGACATGAATGGGCCACTGAAAGTCATTGATGACGCCAGGTGTTCGCCCAGAGTGTAAGCATGTCCTGTCCTACCGGTTGCACACATAGACTTTATATAATCACTACAAACGGTCACCGTGGACGACACTTATCACGTCTAAATCTTCTATTCGGTTAACGTTCTTACTTTAAAGGCCCATGCCATATTTTCACAATTTTGACAGTTTGTATTTTGTAATTTGAAAAAGTCGATTCTGAGGACGTGCCTGAAGGACGACACACTTAAGCATGGGCATTTACGTGAATTATTTCAAACTGTCGCATTCATTAGATTCAATATATACAAGAATTCAATGTTGTTTGCGAATGCGCTGCAAGCAATCCATGGTTTGAATGATACGTACTACCCGTTTCCTCAGACGCGGTCTTGATATCGAATATTTATGATTAGAATCATCAAAGAAATGCGGGAAAAATGTCCTTTCATATGCAAATGAGGACTACGTTTGAACTCACCACAGACTATAACTATCTTTTCATTGGACTCGTGGAGTTAACTTCCGTCAAGGTCAGAAGGTCAGGGCAATTCTGTGTGACTAAATTGGATTGTCAATGAGAACCACCCGTCAGTATAAGATAGCAATAGAGTATTGAAATGGGGAAATTCTTCATAGGCTGATTTGGTCGATGAATAGCTATTTTATGATAGTTCAAGTTTGATTGACAGCTGTGCAGGATATGAATGGGTACTTACCGACAACCTATTAACGGCTATGAAATGGATCGGATATAATTTGTACCATGTCTCGTCGTGGTGTTTATATATGGTATATTCATAACATTTAAAAGGTGTACAATTTAAAAAACAACAATCGATTTCCTTGATTGTAACGCCAGTGTCCTGATCATTAACCTGCTTGAAATCTACTACTACTACTACTACTACTACTACTACTACTACTACTACTACTACAACCGCTACTACTACTACAACCACTACTACTGCTGCTGCTGCTACTACTACTACTACAAATACTACTACTACTACTACTTCTACAACCACTACTTCTACTACTACAACCACTACTACTACTACAACCACTACTACTGCTACTACTACTACTACTACTGCTACTAGTTCTACTGACCCGTGAACCGTGAAGATCCGGGTAAGAATAGGTCTTCAGCAACCCACGCTTGCCGTAAAAGGCGACCATGCTTGTCGGAAGAGGCGAGTAACGGGATCGGGTGGTCAGGCTCGCTGACTTGGTTGATGCATGGCACCGTATCCCAATTGCGTGGAACGATGCTCATGATGTCAACCACTGGAGTGTCTGGTCCAGACTCGATTATTTACAGACAGCCGTCATATAGCTGGAATATTGCTACAACAACAAACAAACAAACCAGTTCTACTACTGGCCTACAGATAATTGTTTAAGCCATTGCGTGTTAACTCACATTCATGTGGGGTATTGATAGTTGTCACTGAAGTAGGGTTCATGTGTACACAATCCCTGCATTTGATCAGTAAATCAGCAATCTGAAAAGACTACAATGGGTAACTGAGCACAGCCTTGCTATACTTTTGAGTTTTTATTTCTTTCATGCGTATTTGTACGCAAGCAACTTAAAGTTAATTGGGATATATTGTGATTATTGTGCATATTTTATGGAAATACGCAGCTTATCTGTTGCTCTGTAACTATATGATTGACATGGTTGTCGATTGTGAGTAAAGGATGCATCACCCTGGGTTGGGTTTTGCAGTGTCTTGGACTCTGGTCTCAGATCTAACCCAGCGATCTTCATAAACTCGGACTACATCGAGGTGCCGGCCGTTGAATATATAATCAGAGTACCGATCTAGGATTGTACCGGGAATTAATAATAACATCGTCTTAAAAAATATGTCGAGTTAACAGACTTCGAGGTATCACTGTATTTGTTGACATGTAAAAAGATGAAATACAATACACCTCGGACGAACAAAATCCATATACAAAATCCATATTCACAAAAGATTGTTTATTTATTTTTTGCAATACTTATTTTTCGGGAAAAAGAAAGCACACACTAGAAATTTGGATTTGGCCAAAAACATTACACACTTTATCACTGAAACCATGCAAACTTAAGGTAAAAAATCCCCAACTAAGATACCCTTATCAAGTACATCACCTTCGAAAAAACATTTCTTGTTTGTTTAAGTTTTAGCCACCATCAAACATAGATGTATACTTTCTTTTGTCAGGCAGTATATTCAACTATGTCATGTCGTAACACATTATTACAAGCATTACAAGGCCTAAATATGAGTTCGTATAGACTATTTTATTTCTATTATCAAATAAGATTTGTTTGCTACCTTAGTAAGTGTTTAGTAATTATTATATGTAAATGTTATGTTTTATATGTTCACGAATCTTAGGATCATTTCAAATACAGATTTTAATCTGCCAGCAATTGTATATATTTGCACACAAATACGACAACTGTTAAATAACGACAATAACATCCGGAGGTTAAATATATATGCACGATCCCACCTTCACGTCTCCGTCCGACATAAACCTATTATGACACTTAACCATCCTTAAGTTTTTCCGGGTTTTTTCATGGAAAGTTTATCTAACTTACGTCACTGGTGTCCACTCCATTATTTGTTTAAACCAGTAAGTATTATGCTTGCTAAGAACCCAATAAGAGGTATAACTTAGACGCGTGGCAATTATATGACAAGTAAAGATTAATTGTGTTGTCGGCAAATCCTCTCAGTTGGTGAGAGAGGGTCACACGATTTATGTCGCTGTGACTTACCGGAAGATAATGAATGCACAACGCTTCGAAGGTCGTACCAAACAACACGCGTAGCTGGATGTGTACAGTTCTTATGACCTTTCAAAACACATTTAGTTTAATTTTGGACGTGCCCCTTGAAAGGTTAACCCCGTAGAGATTTACTGTTATATTTTATTGTAGAAAATAAACATCTGGGTGCACTCGTGTATGCATGTGTGCGTGCGTTGGTGCATTCGCATGTGCATGCTATCCTATGAGACAGCACATGCATGCCTTGTGTGATATTTGTGGTAAGACGGCATGTTGTAAGGGATAAGTTCCACCACGTGTGATATGTCGACAAGTAGAAAGTGTGTGTGTGTGTGTGTGTGTGTGTGTGTGTGTGTGTGTGTGTGTGTCAAAGGAGAGAAATACCCCCCCCCTTTTAATATCAAGCAACTTCACCAGTCTTTATACTTATACTTATGTTGGTGTTGTTAATGCAGTCGTTTTCGTCGATGACGTCGTCGCCGTATGTTATTATTATTTAGTTTTAGTATTAGTATTGGAGGAATCGTCACACACACACACACACACACATACACACACACACACACACACACACACACACACACACACACACACACACACACACACACACACACACACACACACACACACACACACACACACACACACACACACACACACCACACACACACATAGCTTCCATCGTTAAATGGAGGGTACTGTTCCAGGGGCAAAGAGTGGTAAACGTTACGGGACTGGACTGTATAATCAAGTTCAAATGTCTGATGTCCAGTACTGTCGTGGTTACATTCGACAAACCGGAACTTAACTGTACAAGTTTCAAGTAGTACTGTGGTTTCATTTGACATAGTGAACTGGGCTTATAAGACCCACGTTGTAGCGTGGTTACATTCGACAAACCGGAACTTAACTGTGTAAGGTCCCCGTACTGTAGTGGTTACATTCGACAAACCCGAACTTAACTGTATAAGGTCCCGTACTACAGTGGTTACATTCGACACAACGAGACTGAACTTAAAATCCACGTACTACAGTGGTTACATTCGACAAACCGGAACTTAACTGTATAAGGTCCCCGTAGTACCGTGGTAACATTCAATATAACGGAACTTAACTGTATAAGGTCCCCGTACTGCAGTGGTTACATTCAATATAACTTAACTTAACTGTATAAGGTCCCCGTACTGCAGTGGTTACGTTCACTATAACGGAACTTAACTTTATAAGGTCCCCGTACTGCAGTGGTTACATTCGACAAAACGGAACTTAACTGTATAAGGTCCCCGTACTGCAGTAGTTACATTCGACAAACCGGTACTTAACTGTATAAGGTCCCCGTACTGCAGTGGTTACGTTCACTATAACGGAACTTAACTGTATAAGGTCCCGGTACTGTAGTGGTTACATTCGACAAACCGGAACTTAACTGTATAAGGTCCCCGTAGTACGGTGGTTACGTTCACTATAACGGAACTTAACTGTATAAGGTCCCCGTACTGCAGTGGTTACATTCGACAAACCGGAACTTAACTGTATAAGGCCCCCGTAGTACCGTGGTTACATTCAATATAACGGAACTTAACTGTATAAGGTCCCCGTACTGCAGTGGTTACATTCGACAAAACGGGACTGACCTGTTCAAGGTTCAACCTTAGTACTGTGGGTACATTCGACAAAAAGGTAATTGATCCACTCAGTATCGTAGTTAATTCGACATAACGGGAACTAAACTGTACCCCACAAACTAGCGTAGCTAACTTAATGATATTACTATGCACATAGCACTGCAAGTTCGAGGTAACATGTCGACTGAATAAGCCTAAAGCAGAGGAAGCATAGTGGTCCCGTCTACAAAACATTTCAATGTGCGTCCCTTTAATAGCTGCAATAGGATTTGCTGGAGTCTGTAAATATTACTTCCACTAAACAGGCCTGACATATGGCCACACGGGCGTTAATCCTTAATCTACTCATTGTGAACTCCGGGTATACAGGTTTCTAGATCCTAATTTGTATTGCCAAAACTACAAGCGTGACGCTGACACCAAACATGACGCATGTTCTCCCACACACGTATCAAGGTACGGTAATCCTAACCCCTTGAATTAGACGTAATCATGATAATCTCTGGTGCCACAGAACCCATGTAAACATGTAACATAAACCATACATTATTGTTAATGTCATCTCACCTAAAGCATAAGGTGACAAGTACTTTGTAATAATTTATATACGCCACATTTAGATACCGTTGCCATTGCCACTTTGATTAATTGAACTCAGAGAGCGTGAAATTCTAACACGTGTTCCTTTACAAGAGCAGCTTATATATTGTTTAAAGTCTTATGAGTTATTTATCCCTTCATCTGAATATATATCAACCCTTAAGTACGACTGTATGAATAGTATTCTTGTTCCACATCTCATTACACTGATATTGATACGTTCGTTCATCTGGAAATATTTTAACCCTTTGGCCGTATATCGTATTAACATACAATGTTAATTGTAGCAGCATTTGGTTTTAGTAAGTAATCTACTTTCACGTGTAACACAGACAAGAACACTATGGACCAGTGAATTGTTGTATTACACATTATATCACTCACTACATAGGCTACAGGAGCGGTTATCCAATCTAGCTTAAGACAACATTAAGCTGTATTATAGTGTGTTGTGACTGTGCTAGTCCAATGAATAATAACGGCATTCATCATTATAACGGTATTACTGTATGTTATACTTTTGTTGAATATTCTGATTTCTTGTTTTGATAATATCCTGAGGGGCCCCCATATGTTTGTTCTTTGGTGGTTTTGTATATATGATTTCAATATCCCCTCGGTCTCTCTACGTTTCTGTTATGTTATGTTAGGGCGGAGGGGTAGCTTAGTGGTTAGAGCGTTCGCTCGTCGCGTCGAAAACCCGGGTTCGATTCCAAATAAGGATACAATATGTAATACGCAGTTCTGGTTCCAGTCGTGATTTTGCTGGAATATTGCTAAAAGCGGCGTAAAACCGTACTCACTCATCTATTTTGCCATCCATTCACACAATTATTTATTTCATTTGTTTCAACCACTTGCAATAGCATTGATTTACACGTGATGTATATGCCTGAGAACATAATTCCTATTGAACTGGTACATTTGATGTGTGGAAAAAAGATCGATTTTATATCAATGTATACCATTTACAATGAGGGCGTATCTCTCTCCTATACAATTAGTCAGATTTGTGTATGTACCTAGAGCCAACTAACCACAGTATCCATACAATTACAAATACATTTAATTCTAGGGTTTGAACTTTCAGAATAAAGAATCTTTCACCCCCACACACGAGTACATTTCCTATAAAGCTTTAAACGTCCACAATGTCGACCTGCATTAACACGTGCTCGTTTAAGATCAACAGCACTTGAATACACACGACATAACGATGACAATGCAGAATATACATCTCTATGTACAGGAAGGGTTAAGCCGCGCGGATGTACTGCGATACCTATATTTCAACAGTGGTATATTGTTGATATATATTGTATGTGGTTTCAAGGAGTGGTTAGCTGTTACTGGCAGAACTCGAATTTAAACCGTAAAGTCCGGGTTGACGAGAAAGTAAGGTCATGTGATCTGCCGACATAGCTGGAGACATTGCGTCAGGAATTGCGACGAGAGGAAACGTTACACGCTTATTTGGAAGTCTGATGCAGTGACAAATCGATCTATATATGACTAAACATGTTAAGAATTGACGACGAATGAATTGGTGGTTAGGACTTATTACGTTGTTACCCTGTGTTGCAAAGCTCAGATCATTTTCACAGGCTAGTGGTAGTTGTTATCACACGAACTTACAATCCACATGGTCACGTTTTGGTTTCTTTTAGTGAGACAGTAAATTATCTTTTAAGCTAGGTGTGACCTGTGAGCCATGCTACATGTACATTACGAGTGAGTGAGTGTGGTTTTACGCCGCTTTTAGCAATATTCCAGCAATATCACGGCGATGGACACAAGAAATTGCTTCACACTTTGTACATAATGAGCGGTCGGTTTGCCGTGTTGGTTGGTTGGTTTGTTGTTTAACGCCGCACTCAGCAATATTCCAGCTATGACGGCGGTCTGTAACTAATCGAGTCTGGACCAGACAATCCAGTGATTGATATCATGAGAATCGATCCACACAATTAGGATCGATGTCATGCTTCAACCACGTCAGCGAGCCTGACCACCCGATCCCGTTAGTCGCCTCTTACGACAAGCATAGTCGCCTTTTACAGCAAGCACGGGTTGCTGAAGACCTATTCTATCCCGGATCTTCATGGTGATATTGTCGGACTATTGCTGAAGCGGCGTAAAACCATTCTCATTCACTACATGCAGATAAGGCTGATAATTGTGAAAAACGTTCGACAATTGTTATATAATGTCAAGAAAAACAGTTGAAGAAATTTGGTCTCCTATCAAAGACGACCAGGAGGATAAAACTGCCAAAATGGCTTCTGGGAGGGTGATTTTCTGTTTTGACCTGGATGACGTAGTATACGTTCTTGCTCCGATGACGTAGCTTACGCGTTCGCTGCAGAACACGTTGTCTGACCCGACTTTACCATCCATGCAAGACGCTGTGATCTCTTGTTGACCAATACTTGACCCCTCCACCAGATTAACTTGAGATTAACAGCATCGATAAGCAAAATGCCCATTAAAGCTGGACGAATATGGTATCATGTCGCGTTAGCACTGTTCCAACAATATAACGACGGGAGACACCAAGAATTGGCTTCACACATTGCACCCTGATGGGAATAGGCCCGGGTGTTGTTCCTGACGAGCCAAAGCGTTGACCACTTGGCTTTCCCATCGCCCCCTTGTCTACCTGTAAATGTTCTTTAAACATTATCTCTATGTGTAACGCTGGCGTTAAAAGCATACTGTGTAAATGCACGTGTATTCCACACTGAGAGCACGTGAAATGTCTGTGGTTCGTGCCCCACGCAGTATATCTTTTCCTGCCACATTCCAAAAATGCATGTGTTGCATCTCCAGGGCAGTAAGGAACGATATCGCCTACATGTGCGCGGCAACTTGTTTCACGTGCAAATACCAAACACGTCGTTTGAAGGTTTGTGATTTGATACCCGCAAAATAAATTCAGTTGTGTATGATCATTTATTTATTTATTTATTTATTTATTTATTTATTTATTTATTTATTTATTTGAAACGTGTGTTCTAATTATCTGGTGCATTTTTTGTAAATTCAAGTTGATTTAAAAGGCCACGATACATATGTTGCCTGCCAGATTCGTATTGTAACTTTTAATCAAGTTATTATTTTTTAACTCAGGAGGCAAAAATAATACAAGCTTACTTCTTTGCAGCCACGCTGACGTGGTTTTAGCCAGGGAAAGATAACTCTTTCGTTAAATTCCGAACATTCTTACATTTATATATCTGGTATCAAAATCGGTTTTTATACCGGGAAAAGCATACATTTTTTATCCTCCCACAAAAGGCATGTTATAAATACCCCACACAATGATGATAAACATTTGTTTTATCGTTTAACTGCCATTGAAAATGGACATTATTTTCAGAAGTAGCGTAAAATCTCTTCAAAATTATTGAGGTTATTTCTCAAATTTAGATAAAAAGAAAAGAAAAAAAAGACTGCTAAGCGACAATAGCATGCTTTATTATGTTGTAAATACACTTTGTGCCAGGGACAGTAAAACAACGGTTATCAACACAAAATCTGTCTCAATCAAGAATACACATTAGTCTTTCGTTATTAAAAAGGGTTCCCAATAAGTCCATTTGGTTATCATTCAACAGATAATCTTCCAAGAATTGAATTATATTGTTTTTGAATGGATGCTATGATGTATGCATGTGATCAACATATTCATTGCCGGTTTTGCCGAGATTCAAATCTCTGTGGCCAGTCGAACATCCAAACCTCGATCAGGCCCCTACCACAACTCACATGCTATATTGTGAGTGAGTGAGTGAGTTTGGTTTTACGCCGCTTTTAGCAATATTCCAGCAATATCACGGCGGGGGACACCAGAAATGGGCTTCACACATTGTACCCATGTCGGGAATCGAACCCGGGTCTTCAGCGTGACGAGCGAACGCTTTAACCACTACGCTACCCGACCGCCCCTGCTATATTGTGATGATTCATATATTTATTGTTTTCGCGAGTTTGTCGTATTATCAAAGTTATCCACCCAAAATCAACCTAAATGACCACAGAGAATTAGCCACACACAATCGGCATGTGTCTTTCAGCACCCATTTTACTGAAATATACCAACGCGGATTGCGTCCCTCGGATTCTAGGGTACTTTCTGTCTGTTTTTATTTGAGAATTATGTCCTGATTTGACCAAACTTTTGTTCAAAGCAGTGTGAAAACCAAACGCGTTTACTAATATGCGTACAATAGAAAATCAACCACTTGTGTACTGGTAGGTTCTACTGTGAACAAGTGAGTGAGTTGTGTTTAACGCCGCTTTTAACAGTATTCCAGTTATGTCACGAAGTGTCAGCTTAATGTGGGAGGAAAGCCTTAAAGTGATGCAGGTCTCAGACGTTTACCACTTCGGTGAAACACACGAGTACGGATATGGTGCTGACAAACCTAGAAACAAAATCGGGGCGAACCGGGATCCGAACCAACAATCATAGTTTACTGGCGTGCCCAAGGGACGCAACTTTGCATAGCTGGGCCACCCGTGCCCCCTACTGTGAACGAGGGCGGTTGGGTAGTCTAGTGGTACAAGCCATCACCCCACTATGAAAACCCAGGGTCGATTTCCCTCATGGGTACAATGTGTGAAGCCAATATTCGTGTCCTTTGCCGGGCTAGACTATTGCCACAGTCGGCGCACTCCCGACATACCAGTTTTATAGCGACGACCTGTTACTGATCGCGTCTTGGCCAGACAAACCGGTGATGGATATTGTGAGCAACGATCCACAACGTTGGGATCACCGATCATGCGACCAAGTCGCCTCGTACGACAAGCACCGCTGCTGGGGACCAATTCTAACCTTGTATCCCAACTGGGACACTTACAATGAACATTTACTGTGGGCTTAACCAGCTTTCGACGGGCTTCGCGAAAGCTGTGTGGTTCAACAGCTGCACAGCCACATGCATAGAGAATACTTTGTTCGGGGTTGACTTAATTACTGTTTGGCAAACACTGAACGCACCCTGCATCTGTGTATGTCATAAGGACACAATGGTGTTCTGAATGGCAGCAGTCCATGGAGCGAAATTGATCCAAATGTCAAAAACAAATCTCTCTATATGTTATGAATATGTCATTGTACCTAACGCTATAAACGTTTACACAGAAACATACTGAGTGTGTCAGTATGCACTAGGATTATACACATCACTGCTTGAGCCTTCGTGTAAATTAATGTATATTGTATTCTAGCGCCCAGAGAAAGCTCTCGTATATTGATGGTGGTTATCATGTCTCGAGGGATCAGAGGCAGTGAATCAGATTTCCTACTTGCATTTTTATGTTTCTTGCAATAGTTACAGTTCAACCAATTTTTCTGAGAACATAATAAGTTAACTTATACGTTCAGGTCAGAATGTTTTTTTGTTCCATAACTCTAGGTGAAACGTGTGACTATTTCTTCAGTAGACCACGACAGAAGGCCTGTTGGAGCTCATCGCCCCGAGGCAAGGGCATTAAGTGACTGTAAAAGTCCAGTTTCCACCCTTGCCGAACTAGGCCGGAATGTCCAGGCTCGATTGTAGTGCTACCAGTGGGTATTACGAGTTATGCCCCTTCTATGTCCCTCCGATTGGACAATCAGATTCAATCTCTCATATCACTTGAATTTGCTTCAAACAAAATGGCGGCGACCAGTCAAGACGATCTGATCTCTAATCAATAGTCTTACCCCGCGAACTGCATCAAATCATCAAAATTAGCGAAGAATCTGCCGACGCCTAGTTGAAAGTACACTGGCTTTGGAATTCCTTCAGTCGACCGAAGTCTGCACGTTGAAATCCATGTTGTTTACGAACAGTATGTCTAGATCGTTACGCAATTTTCCTTAGCCCAGCCAAAATGTAACACCAGAATTCCAGCCTAGTTCGGCAAGGTTGGAAACTGGACTTTAATAGTCAGTTAACGCCATTGCCCCGGGAAGATGGTGGAAACCCATGGCTAGTTGCTTGACCCTTGTCTGTACGATCGTTCAGCCACCCGTCGCCTGTCCGTTAGCTTTCGACGTCTTCTCCGATTCGGCTGAAAGATGTATCTTAAACTTGAGGAGAATGTCTCGCCAAATCATGGAACTCAAATTTGAGTATGATGTGAAAATTAACCGTTTAATATTTTAAAATAATATTCATATAGTGTAGTTTGGAAAGAGTTTTAGAAATCTCCTTCTACGAAACCACACCACAAGGACTGAGACCTCGAAACACAGGTGTAATGTGCAGCAACACAAAAGGATTGTGCATGCCAATTAGATTGTGTTAATAATAATGAATGTAAGATTACTTTCAACATCATCTGCTTTGGGCATTGCTGTCGATGCTGCGAAATCATATATATTATTTCTCAGAAATTAAGTGACCCACTGTGGAACTTGCATGTACATGTTTGTTACCATAATGACGTTTGAAGAATATCAACTTACGATTGTAATGTCCCTTCACTTCAAACGGATCATATCACCCAGTGAATTAACAGTCACACTTACCTGACTTTATGGCTGCAGATTTCACCCAGTATACCATTCCGCCCACGTTTAATGTACCCGGTGGGCAACAGTACCTTTGCGCTGTTTCCTATTCACAAACGTAAAAATACTGAAAATGTATGTTTGAAACAGCCACGCCCGAGAATAACCAATCTGGATTATCGCCCGAAACGGTTTCCATTGGGCGTTGAATGCAAGATAGCGGTGAAAAGTACTTGAATGGATCACTAAAAAACCGTTTGTTGTCAACTGTGATATTAACATTTTTCTGTCAACTTTGATATCAATTAAATTGTGCTTCATGAACGTTGGTACCAACCGTTCCCCACTTTGCTACCAACTACATGAGATACATCCAGGTACTAACCCGTGAAGATCCGGGTCAGAACAGGTCTTCAGCAACCCAATGGCATGCTTGTCGTAACAGGTGACTAACGGGATCGGGTGGTCAGGCTCGCAAACTTGGTTGATGCACGTCATCGAATCTCAATTGCGTGGATCGATGCTCATGATGTCAATCACTTGACTGTCTGGTCCAGACTCGATTATTTACAGATGGCGTCATATAGTTGGAATATTGCAGAGTGTGGCGTTAAAAACAAATAAACAAACAATAATCATCCGGGTACTGACAATGAACCTCAAGGAGCACTGTCCTAGAGACAGTATTCCTGATTACAAACCAATCACCCAATCAGGATGAAGCAGAATACAAACTCAACGAACTGACAGACATATCACAGTCGAGGTAGTACATGGCTCACTGTAGACTGGATTATACCTTCTTGTTGATTATTATCGTTGACAGTGAGACTGCAAATCTATTATTATATATTTACATGATTATACATATTCAAAACCCCCGACACGCACGCATGCACACACGTATTATTTCACCACATTAATCGCACCCCACCATTACTACCCTCACCCCTCGCTGTATGTGCATTTCTGACACATACAAACAAATCTATTTTGTAAACTGATCCCTGTTGGTTTTTTGTACAATAATGCTCAATGTTACGTTGCCGTTACGAAACTACCAACAGATCCATGGTCGTAACGTGAGAGAAATCAGGCACGGCCCAACTAAAACATTTGTATACCAGTCAAAAGAAGTTAAAGAATATATTCTTTCATATTACTGTACTTAATCTGTCATGGTATGACAAAGTAACTATTGTAAAATGACAGATGCGGGTGTTCTTCAACCCTTATTTCGGAGTTTTTTGGGGCACGGTGGCCCAGTCGTCTCAGGGGCCGTAATTCCATGTGCAGAGTTGCCTCCCTTGGTCAAACCAGAAACCAATGATTGTTGTTTCGAATCCCGGTTCACCCCGATTATGTTTCTAGGTTTGTGCTCGTGGGTTTCACAGAAGTGGTAAACGTCTAAGACCTGCATCACTTCGGGCTTTCCTCCCACATTAAGCTGACACGCCGCGATATAACTTATAGCGGCGTTAAACATTACTCACTCACTCGTAGTTTATTGGCCTAAACATAAATGGTATGGCAGATTAACTATAGTAATATTAAAAAATATATATATAGGTGTTCTTACATTCATTTTGAGTAGCATATCTGTTTGTGTACCCATGAACCCTTAACGTATTGTTTTAACGTTAAGTTACCAAGTCGCTGTTTGGTTTCGTAATACAATGAGCACAGGTAATATACAACCGTTGCATGTACGATGTCATTGTCGGGTTACACATAACGCCGAATTTGAGTAGGGAAGATGAACAGACATGTCAGTGCACATCCTTGCATGTCTTTTACTAATGTATATTATCATTAGGATAAGTGTGTTTGGTTGTTGTTAACGCCACACACACCAGTCACACTGGTAACCCAGACAAACGATTGATTATTGTTGTGTGTATATAATATGCTTTATTTATTTACATGTTTTATTGGGATATTGCTGGAGAATATTGCTAAAAGTGGCGTAAAACCATACTCACTCACTCACTCCTTGGGCGTGGACACACTCTATTATCCACAGAAACATTATTATTCTGATGTCGGCCTCCGGCAGAAAGGGGATATATATATATATATATATATATATATATATATATATATATATATATATATATATATATATATATATATATATATATATATGAAATTTCCATAAAATTCCTATTTATTTCCTACTTATACCTGTAGTCCAATTTCTTGACATTTCCACCAGACTTGACATGAGTTAGTTGAGTAAAGGTAATCAAAGCATGTGATGTCATAGTTGCGCCTCCTAATCAGAGTCGCCGAGTAATTGGAGTAGAAGCTAGTTTCTAATGTAAACTGGTTTTAACATTAAACAATAGTTTTTGTTTGTAAGTTTGTGAGTTTTATTTCATGTATTTCAGAACCAAGGTAAAAAAGGCGCCATTTTCGCCAGGCAATAGAAGCCGTTTTCGTTTTAGGCGAGGTGACGTTTTCGCCAATCAGTGCCCTTTTGCTGAGGTGCCATTTTAGCTATAACCAAGCAATCAACCAAGTCATTGAGCCTGACCACCCGATCCATTTAGACGACCAGCATAGGTTTTGTGGACCATCTAACCCGACATCTCTATGGAGGTTAGGATAAGTAAAACTGGTCTTTAAAGTAAATGCTGCTTTCATAATTGTAAGTAAAGCATGTTTATGATGTTACTGGTCAAACAAAATCAACAAGTGCGACTTATTTCTGATCTACGTCTAAACGCAAAGAGGGATCTCAACGTGTGCATTTCATCATGCAAAGCGTACCTCTTGGCAAAATCCCAAATGAAATATCTCGACGGAGATTAGCCATGTCATGTTAATGCCGACTGTGTCAGAGAGTCAGGGGCTGCAAGTGGTATCAGGAACTTGTCGACAGATAGACAACCACCTGGAAACTATCACGTGCCTCCTCAGGTGATTATCCAAGATCAATCCAAGGTTTCACGTACTGATACCTGCGACTATACCATTATGTGAAAGCCACGTGTCGTTTTTTTATGTTTGTTTTTTATAACGTCACACATTCCAGCTATATGACGGCGGTCTGTAATTACTCGTGTCTGGCTCAGACAATCCAGTGATTGACATCATAAGCATCGATTAACGCAAATGGGATACGATGACAATCATCAACCAATTCAGCGAGACTTACCACCCGATTCCGTTAGTTGCCTCTTACGACAAGAATGGGTTGCTGCAGACCAATTCCAACCCGGAGCTACGCGGGTTATTAAAGGCACTAGGTCAGAGTGTTTAGATTAAATAAGAATTAATAATTCTATTTGATGTGATCATACACTTTGAGATTTTTGTTTGAGGCAGTTCACTATATTTAACATTATTATATATTAACATATTTTCATTGTTGTATAAGCTGAAGACAAAGGAAACGTTTCGAGCATTTTCGGAATAGATTAGTCACCCACAAAATACAAACGTAACTCAATGCTCCCCTCCTTGGCGATCGGTTTCTTTGTACATATGAATCGGAATATCCGTTCGGAGTTTGCTGGTCAAAACAACTGAAATTATCTTAGATGTTTTACTAACGTTTTATGTATACATGTAAACATTTTAAAATGTGACGCATTAGTGACAAAAATAATGTCCGATGCAACTCCCTATTGTACCATATGCTTTTTAATGTGAACAATTGACTTGCCTTTGCATGTGTTTGTGGCAAGGGCCGCCGGTGGGTACCAAATATACCTGACCGCGACGTTAAATCCCATTTCCCCACACCTCCTTTAAGGGTACGAAAGAACTATAAGATTTTACATGTCCAGTTGGCCGAAAAAAAACCACTTATCTGACATTTCAAGCGGAAGCCCCAGGGTTTCCCAAATAAATATGATAAAAAGACCTAAAGTTTTATCATAAAGATTCGTGCGACACATGTTAGGTTTATATTCAAAATGAATATGATTTGGTGCTCGGATGGGTGTGTATAGCAAAGATAATCAGAGAAAGTTCAGTCCATGCACATGCCTTGCAATACGAACAGTATCTAATTGGCTGACAGTGAAGTGTACTTGGTTCCTAGGGAATACCTGTTTAAGGTGATACGGGAACGATTGCTTGTGAATCCGAGAGAAATGTCAAACCAACAACAACTGATGATCAATGTTTACTTATCATTTGTCAGTGTTGTTTAAATATCGGGTCGGAGGAAACATAAATGTCTTATCTCCACGCGTAATGGGCTCCATATGAGCGCCCCCTCGCGGAGGAAGAGAGCAAGTTCAGTGTCACAGACGTGTTTAGCAAGATGGCCGCTGATGAACTTCCGGAAGGTCATGCATTAGGTGTGTGTTATCTCTGTAACTGTTGCACAATGCAATTGTTTACTGTCTTGGTTTGTTGTTATATCTGGCCTGGCGTATTCTAATAACCCACGCCGTGGATTAAAAGGTAAAAGGCAGATGTTGATATGAAATCAGAATCGTTGTTATGCACGGGTTTCACGTGGAATCTGACGCTCGTCCATCGAGCATTCAAATTTATATATTCGAGAAATCATAGTTCGTGAGTTGTGATTTACAACGTCGTGAACAGTTCCGTAGTTTAGTCACATCATAGCGTGCAGCCGACTCAGGTGAAGCGTGTTGTAGGCGTTAGCCATCTTGGATGTCCCCCGTAGTGAGTCCGGGTTAGAATTGGTCCCCTTGAACTTATGCAAGTCGTTAGACGTGACTCAAAAGAGTGGCTCAGTGACTTGATTGATTGCGTGTCATCGTACCCCGAAAGCGTGGATTGTTGCTCACAATATCAATCACTGGATGTTCTGGTCCAGACTCGATCATTTACAGTCTTATAGAAATGTTGCTGAGGACGGCGTTAAACAACACACGCATACACACACGCACGCACGCGCGCGCGCGCACACACACACACACACACACACACACACACACACACACACTTTGGTTGAACCGATCAGTATGGGTATGGTTCTGACAAACCATGGATCATAAACCAAGGATAATAACCATGGTGAACAGATTCTGTCTGGACTTAGGGTTGCAAATTGAATAAAAATCCTTTCCATATCCATAAGAAATCCCTGCAAATCAGCAGAGTCGATTGTACGACAATATCATGAGCATGTGTTTATGATTCACATGAAGTCCAAGCATTACAATTTCATCGTGACAAAAACATATGCATGAGTCATAAAGGGACACGGGACACAGTTAACCACTTAATTAACTCTTAAACTTTCAAATCTTATCTCATGTTGAGATAACATATCCCACTGCTTACTCGTTTGTTGGAGGTTCAGCGTTGGGTGCCCCGTGTGTGTTAATCTCAGACAGCGTCTATGGGTCATGACACGTCCCACGATTCTCATAATAGACTCAGGTCAAGTACTTTATCAGGCGTGGCCTTGTCACGTGGACTAGCCTGTGACAATGGCTTCTGGGAGATGAAGATGACATATGAGAGTTATCTCCCTTGCATTAACCCCCTTCTCCGGTTGCGTGTTCCATTTATGTCGACCGTGTGTCCAGTTGGAAAGGTGTACATGTGGAGTGCCATCGTGTTTAGGCCTACGAAACAAAATGTTATGTTTATCAGTAAACACGTCGAGTTGGATAGGTGAGACTTTACTCTTAATTTGTTGTGAGTCTTTTGTTTTTATCTCGAAATACTAATTCATCATCACTTTACTGGGTTGTAAAACTATTTTTTCAAGGTCGTTTTTGATGACTCCATTCATAATATAATGCACCAGATTCCTTTGACATAGTGAATACTCATGACCCTAGATAATCATTACCCCTGTCACTGGCCCAGTGTACACTCGATGTTATACTGGCCAATGGCTCAGTGTACACTCAATGTTATACTGGCCAATGGCCCAGTGTACACTCGGTATTTTCCTGGGCAATGGCTCAGTGTACACTCGGTATTTTCCTGGTCAATGGCTCAGTGTACACTCGGTATTTTCCTGGCCAATGGCTCAGTGTACACTCGATATTATCCTGGCCAATGGCTCAGTGTACACTCCATATTATACTGGTCAATGGCAAACTGTACACTCGATATTATCCTGGCCAATGGCCCACTGTACATTCGGTATTATCCTGGCCAATGGTTCAGTGTACACTCGATATTATCCTGGCCAATGGCCCATTGTAATTCGGTATTATCCAGGCCAATGGCTCAGTGTACACTCGATATTATCCTGGCCAATGGCTCAGTGTACACTCCATATTATACTGGTCAATGGCAAACTGTACACTCGATATTATCCTGGCCAATGGCCCACTGTACATTCGGTATTATCCTGGCCAATGGTTCAGTGTACACTCGATATTATCCTGGCCAATGGCTCAGTGTACACTCGATATTATCCAGGCCAATGGCTCAGTGTACACTCGATATTATCCTGGCCAATGGCTCAGTGTACATTCGATATTATCCTGGCCAATGGCTCAATGTACACTTGGTATTATCCTGGTAAATGGCTCAATGTACACTCGGTGAATTCGACATGTCATGTAACAGTACATAATTCGTAACATGATTGCATAAAACATATCTTGCTGACATTAGGGCACAGAAGGCCAGTCGTCAAACGCATCGCAATTTGAATGTTACGTCCCCTAGTTGTGAAACACAATTCACGTGCTATTCGTAGTTGGTTTCACCAAAGCAATAAACATTCTAAGACCAGCATTACCTCGGGATGTCATCCCACACCGACCCGGCTGCTGAGAGCCGCAGAACACGAATGTGGATTTACATTGCACAAGACACGCAAGCAAGACACAAAGTTGACAAATAACGACAGGCAAATATTATATATTTTATTTGTACTTGCATTTTCATAATACATTAAATGTTGACATTAAAAATCAATCTAAATTTTATTCATGTTAACAACGTAAGGTTATAAATCTCCTTGAATGAAAATATACATAAAGTTCATCTATTTTAAAAAAGAGATAACTATTTAGATGATCTCTCATCTGAATTAAGAAAGTTCCAGTGAATGGATATATGTCAAACTTATACACCAGGCCAGATAAGGAAACAGTATGTACAGTTCGTTGTAACAACCCACCAATATCGGTTTAGCGTGTGGAAATATAAAATATTTGCATCCTCACGTAATGAAATGAACATTAAATGAAAAATGGTGAATATATCTTCGTGGAACTTAGTAGTTTGGTCCCTAGGCCGTTGATCTAATTACAACTTTTCTACACACATATACATGTTGTACATTTGGCGCTTGCATGATATTTGCTTCTGTGCTCTCAGAAAATGGAATGAAAAAGAAAAACATTCTTGGAAATACGTCAGATACAGCTGGTATACATAGTTGAGACTGTGACCTGGAATGGATTCATGAAACATTTTTTGCGAGTATTTCGGGTCTTACACGATTATCTGTCGTGTCCCAACGCGACGGCATTCTTGTAATGTTCTTGGAGCATGTAAACCACTGGTTGAGGATCGAACCTTGCCATCGGGAGGCGCTTGTTATATTCTTTGTGGTCAACAACAATTACTGACGTCACTCAACATCCATTGTGGTCTCTCCCCATTGACTCCCCTGATCGCCATTAAAGACAGACATGGTAATTCAGTAATATTAATAACCCCGCGGATTCAGTAATATTAATTTTTCTTAATTATACTACTGATTAAATTTAAATTTAGGTACGGTCGATTCAAATCTTACATTCGTGTTACTTGTTCCTGGATTTGTTGCGCGCTTCGTTAATAGTAATAACATCAATAACACAAATAAAACACAAATAAAACACATGTATTTACATTTAGCAGATTGTGACCACCTGGGCGTAATATATAAACTGTAGAAAATATATCTATATTACATGGAAGAACAGTACAGGCAAATTGGCTATCACAATTATCCTTCGTTACTTTTACGAAGAAGAGCAAAACTCACCATTCAGCTAATGGTGGCACTAGGCGGAAGACCATCTCATTTGCATAGATGACTATTTGTGACAGATCATACAGATTCACTTCATAAATATAACATCATAATGCCATATGATTTACTGAGCCATGTAGAATGGAAAGACATTGGAACATACAGGTATAGTACTTGTGTTAACAGATAGCATAAACAAGCAGGTACAAATGGCAGAAGACGATTACCAGCAATTGATTAATTCAGTTTCATGGGAAATCAGTACAATTTCGTAGACAGCTGCATGACAACCCATACTATCAGATATCTATGATGACGTACATGTACCAAAGCAATGCCAATATCTACTCTAGAACAATATCGTATTAGTAACTACATACATGTACATACTTTTGATTGAACAGCCACCTTGTAAGGTATGTTAGTTATCTAACTCTATACCAAAGCCTACCAATATATATATATATATATATCCATGATATGTCATCTACATGACCATCTACATCTATATTACACACTAAGCTGGTTAATAATGTTTTAAGTTTGATTTCTTTATCACAACTGTACGGAATGTGGGGTTGTCCGAAATTAATTTTTAATACATTTTGTAATTTGTGTTATAACGTGTATGCTTAGTGACTAGATAAACACGCCAGCAATATGGAAAACTAAATACGAGATGTTCAGTGATCAATGCTAGCTTAAAGCAATACGCTAATTCAATATATTGTTTTCAGAGAACACTGTGCAGATTATTGTACCCTTTCACTGAGAACTCTAAGGTGTTGGCAGTGATTAGCAATTAGAGTTGAGTGTCATATTAAATTCCATGACTGGTTTTCCAAACGAGGACTGTTTGTTCATTGAGATTTACATTGAAAGGTTATTCTATGCAACTAGTTCATGTTAAATCACTTTGGAATTACCACCGGAACGACCAAATTTGAGTAGCCATTGTGAAGTCACAAGTCATGTTCACTCAGATAAAATCAAAAAAGAAGGTTCTATGCTGGGGTACCTTGTTGGGGTAAGCTGAACGTGTTAGTATTTTGTGCAAATAGGCATTAGTATGTTGTTAGCTAACACCTGTACGTCCTAGCTTTATAAACCATCTCTTTGCGGATGAAATGGGCAAACAATAACCTCAAAACTGTAAATGAATGTCATTCTTGCACAGAACAAACTACCGCAAGTTAGAATTAGCAGCGGAAATATTTTGAACGCTAGCATCCTGGAGTCTAGTAAATCAAGATTGGTGGTTGTACATTGCATGTACTTGGAAGACTATTTTGATCTTACACTCATTGAAATCACGTAAACAACCCACTTGTGTTCTTACTATCAAGACTAATTTCAGTGATTCTATAACTACAAACACATACAAGCATGTGTTGCACATGACACATGTGTTTTGTGGCTAGCTTGCATCTCACACCTATCACCACAAACCAACTTAAGAGAATCGGTTTTTCTTTGCTTACACAGCTTCAACAGAATTTGCCATGCCACTTCCGTCGTCTCTTATGTCCTGGTCCAGATGTTCTGCCGATTGGTGTACAATGATTTCTATATGTTCGTTTGTTTATGATGAAGCTAAGGCTTTCTTATCCTCATCTCCTGTTGGCTCATCATCTTCAGGGTTCTTGGCTGGAAGAGTTTTATCCTTGTAGATCTTCCATAGTTTAAACACTAAGTCTGTAGCAACGAGATCTGTAGAGTTTTTGGAGATGACTCGAATAACGAAAACACCATCATCCCGAAGATACTGGTCAGCGAATTTTGCGCACAGTTTCTTGTCGGACCCTGTGTGGAGCTCGTTGCTGATTTTCAGGTACTTCTTGATGTAAGCTGGTCTGTTTCTCTTGAACATTACCCTGTATAACCACGCCACCATGTTGACGCATGTGAGAGCCGCAACGAGGACGAGCCAGAACCAGATGAAAATGAAGATCTTTTCGTTGAAGAGATTGATTGGAAGGACGCACTGCACTGTCCAGGTTTGGATATTCTGAAGCTGACGAATCTTAAAGTCACAAAGCGTGACTCTAGGGAACCGTGGGGACTCTTTCCATGTTCCCCCGGAGGCCAACATGGCCATGACATCAAAACCATACATGTTGTATTCAGTTGCCAGGAAAGCGTTCAGGATGAAAAACTGAGAAATGACGTTGGCGGCGTACAAGACTTTGATGAAGAGGTAAAATGCAGTTAAGTAGGTTCCGGCTCGCTTGTTGCAGAAAAAGCAACAGAACCTTGCCATCTTTTGTTTAGCTCTGACGATGATGTTCCAGTGATACTCTCTGTGTGTTTCCAGCCATCTGTCCATGTACCTGGCGATGTGTTCGATCGTCGTGTTACGGTCTTCAGGAGATCCCATCTGGGTCTGTTCGGCCATTTCAACAATTTTGTCCAGATTGATGCCAGCGCCACCATTGAAGACTCTCCATAAGATGTTGGGGAACTTGAACATGAACGCCTGGAAGAGGAGAATGAGAGGAACCCACTGGTAGTAGGTCAGCTCCTCGGAATCGCGTTCTGCATGATCCACGGGAATGGGCGTGTCCATAGGGATGTAGTACGTGTTTTTAATCCAGCAGTATGATTTGGCATAATCGACATAGGCTCCCGTAAACTCCGCTGGGCACCAGCAGTGAATTGGGTCGCCAACAAACTGCCCAGTACTCACTACGATAGCGAATAAGGCGAAAAGAAAAACCGTCCATACATGGTTTAGTCTGTCGATCCAGTCGTCGTTGCTCGCCCCTTGAAGCTTCTTCAAGGACGGCACCCCGCCGATTATAGAGCCTATAGACCTGAAACACAAAGTAATGTGTGTAAGTTATTGGTGCTTAATCACCAGGTTATGAGTTGTTTGTATCTGTCTAACGCCACACTTGGCAATATTGACATACCACGGCTGCCTATACATTATTGAGTCTGAGCCAGACAAACCAGTGATTGATGTCATAAAAAAACGCCCCACGCCGTAGTTCTTTTAAACAATCAATCAGTTTGTATGTTTGTTTTTTAACGCCGCACACAGCAATATTCCAGCGATATGTCGACGGTCTGTAAATATTCAAGTCTGGACCAGACAATCGAGTAATTGACATAATATGCATAGATCCACGCAATCGGGATACGGTGATATGTTTCAGCCGAGTCACCTGACCACCTGATCCCCTTAGTCATCTCTTACGAAAATCATGGGTTAACAAGCAATCAAGTCAGCAAGCTCTGTTAGTCAATCGCAATCAGGGGTAACAAGCGTCTGATAAATCATGTGTAGAATAGAAAGGACTCTTCAATTTTGTAAATACCAATACAAAAGAAAGGGAATAGTAATTCATAGATAGGTGTGATTTGATCAGGTAACAATGTGACGACTGAAGTCGCTTGATGGAGGAAATTGCATGCCTACAAAAACGCTCAAAAATACTTGTTCACCTCCCTAGCTGCATTGATCTACTTATATATAACATAAGTAATAACACACATATCGTATGCTCAACAGGGTGTGTCGTGGTGTATGGTTTATTAGCTCGGTGCGAATTGCTGTGAAGGTTTTATTGTCCTTCAAGAAGACCAGACCGCCTTTGGACTTTGACAATGTGTACAGATTAGAAGAGTGTGTAAAGCAGGCGGTCGAGTCAAGTCAGTTTAGATCTAGGCCAGGGGGACTCTCTTACACGTACGCTATCTGTATGAATGGCTGATTTATGAACCGTTCAGAGAAAGACAGTAATACTGTTTCATAACATGTAGACTACTTTGTGTTACAACATACGGTATGATCAATAAAATGAGTATTTATGAGTGACAGTGTTTTACAAATCAGTGTCTGTGAAGGTCGTAATTAACACAGAAATGTAACAGATAAGAAATAATTGAAATTTGATACCTATCAAAGGGAGTCAGTTTAGTCAAGTATAGCATAGTGTTTCACGTTCACACTCATTTTCTCATTACAGCTGAATGACGAACTCGATTTCACCTTTACTACTCTTTGATTATTTGATTATTTTACAAATTTGTGTACTTTCTTTGCGACGTTTTAACATTTGGATTCGGATTTTGGATATTGTGGGCATCAGATTTGTTTCAGGGAAATATTATGAACTTTACATTCATCATTTCACCTAGTATGAAGAGTAATTGTTGTTGCTGTATAGAGCTTTACATCATAGAACCACTTTATAGTTGTACCCTCAATGCTCATTATATAAATTGGATGCGAAATCCAATAGGTATGGTCCCGAACAGGAACACGTATAAACTTGTAGATTACTTCTCTTCCTAGTATAAATTAGCCCATTCCAAAATCCACTTTTTCCAAAACCGATGGCACGAGTGGCCCAGTCATCTAAGGTGAGGCGTATCGTTGTGCAGAGTTGCGTCCCTTGGGCACGCCAGAAACCTGTGATTGTGGTTTCAATTCCCGGTTCGCCCTGATTATGTTTCTAGGTTTGTCAGCACTATACCCGCGCTCGTGGGTTTCACCGAAGTGGTAAACGTCTTAGACCTGCATTACTTCAGGCTTTCTTCCCACATTAAGCTGACACGCCGTGATATAACTGGAATACTGTTAAAAGCGGCGTTAAAATCCAACTCCCTCACTCATCCAAAACCTGTTTGAATATTTCCAATGATGTCAAATGTGTCTGATATATTAGGAACGGTGAATTAAGCTTTAACGTTTTCAATTGGTTTCTGGGTACGGTATTGCGGCATGGTAATTACTTCGCGGAGAATAACCAAATACAACCGCTTAGCATGACTCGTACCGTGTACAGAATGTAACAAAACTGTCAACAGACCCTTACACATGTCACTGTTGTGCAGGTGCGGTTAAAGTCTTTCAGTGAGTGGTTGTATTGAGTATTACCTTTCGCAAAGACCAACTGGGTACAGTCTGAACAACTTTCGGCTGTGCTTTCAATACAGTTCAAAGGATTGATTTCAGTTTTGCTCTTCGAGATTGGGAGTTTGAAAATAAACATAGAGTGGCAGTGAAGAATCGTTTCTGTGCATGTGTCAAAACGTCCCTACAAAGAAGAAACAGTTATGACTGCCTATTGAGATGACTCGAATGAGAAAGGCTTTAGAATAATATATGTGTATGGTGTACAGATCCTGTCTTCGAACATAAGTAAAATTATCATAGATTATAATTGCGTCGCAAAGCACGTACAATGGATTCAGAACTACATGTATCCCGAAGGAGGGATTTCCGTAGCTCCTTGGCGCTACTCTCTAGGACGTCATGCAGGGATTCCTTAGGCATTATACATGATCACTTTACAATTAGTCACACTGTTTCCATTCCATAATATACTGATGACACAATTAAAGGACCACATAAATATACAGAATAGCTTCATTCAAAATGTTGTCATTAATAATGCTTCATGTCAAGAAAATACAAAAATGAGTGCAATGTTTTGTTCAAATATTTGATTTGTTTACAGTATGCCGAATAGTCTCTTTTTGGCTTTGGGCATATACGATATGCTATATCAAACACATGAATCCCTTCCAAGACGTTCCGCAATTCGCTGTGAGTTGCGTCCCTTGGGCATGCCAGAAACCTATGATTGTGGGTTCGAATCCCGGTTCGCCCCGATTGTTTCTAGGTTTGTCAGCACCATACCCGTGCTCGTGGGTTTCACCAAAGTGGTATACGTCTGAGACCTGCATCACTTCGGGCTTTCCTCCCACATTAAGCTGACACGCCGTGATATAACTGGATTACTGTTAAAAGCGGCGTTAAACCCAACTCACTCACTCCGACCCTTGACGTTCCCCTATTTATTTCCATCAGCATATTTCTACTACTGGGAGTGGCGGCGCAAAATTAGATAGTATACGATTTGAAATAAGTGGAATATCTGAGACTGGTCAGTGATAAACCCCTTTCCATATCCATAAGAAATCTCTGCCAAGCTTCGATAGTACAATTCCGACCATATGATGAGAATGCGTCCAAGAATCACAATGAACTAGTGATGATACCAGGCGTTACGGCGTTACAGATATGGTCAGATAGAACCAAATTACAAAACCCCAGAATCAGAGTGAATGAGTTGGGTAGGACGCCGCTTTTAACAGTATTCCAGTTATATCGCGGCGTGTCAGCTTAATGTGGGAGGAAAGCCTGAACTGATGCAGGTCTCAAGACGTGTACCACTTAGGTGAAACCCACGAGCACGAGTATGGTGCCGACAAACCTAGAAACATAATCGGGTCGAACCGGGATTCGAACCCACAATCATAGGTTTCTGGCGAGCCAAATGGACGCAACTCTGCACAGCGAATCGCGGTGCCTTAGAGGACTCTGCCACCCAAGCAACACACCTTGCAATCACAGATATATATATTAGCGCATATATGTTATCTGGACAATTGCATCCATTTCTGAGGAAGGTATTTCAAACAATTATCAACGATCAAACTAATGCCACATGCGACGTCCTTCGTATTGAGATGGGACCAGCAAATATTTGGACAGACTTTCCCAAATCCTAAATGCCACACACAGGTAAAGGCTGCTTCTAGTTTCCCGACGCCCCGCTCGGAAGCAGAGTTACGCCCTCCTCTCACCTAGCAGATCAGGTATGTGTTTGTAAGTATGGTGCGTACCTATGTGCAATTGAAGATAAGAAAAGTGTTTGTACGAGGCTTTAAAAGCTGGTGTTAAGATGAGGTTCATTTGATAGCTGTGCAAATACCCTCCTCAAAAAATGCCCATAGGATAGGCGCACTTGTCACCGAAAAAAGCCGAAAGGGGATCTTAAAGGTACCATGAACAACCCATTTTACAAATGAGATGATTAATATCGTGTTTTACAGCGCAGCCGGCATTTAAAACCAAATAATATCGGCTTGGATTAATCGAATATGATCCAGTCATAATATAGGTGACAGCAACGACCCATGCAGGGTTAGAGTGACAAACTCATCCAGATCACACATCAACTGTTGTTGTTTTTGTTGTTTAACGACGCACTCCGCAATATTCCAGCTAAATGACGGCGGTCTGTAAATAATCGAGTCTGGACCAGACAATCCAGTGATTGATATCATGAGCATCGATCAACGCAAAAAGGATCGATGACATGCATCAACCAAGTCAGCAAGCCTGACCACCCGATCCCGTTAGTCGCCTCTTACGACAAGCATAGTCGCTTTTTACGGTAGGCGTGGGTTGCTGAAGACCTATTCTTCCCCGGATCTTCACGGGTCCACTTCAACTGTTACAACTCCATCTTACGTATGTTTAAACGATAGGTTCTGGCAACGGAGTATCTTCCACCATGACACCACGACTGTTGACAGTATAAGTGTACGTTTTGTAGCGTTTTGGATTTGCAATCGCTGACATAGCATGAAAGCAGGCGTATGCATATTAGGCTACATATATCATGTTACGGGCGGTTTCTGAAACAAGTTTGATATTCATATAAGAACTGTCTCCTGTTTCTACTCTATTCAACGTTTCGCAAGCTGAATTTCCTCATAAAGCGAGGCATGTCAGACCTACAGGTGACTCATATGTAATTTCCCCCTGCACGGGAACAGGTCGTTAAGTCACTGTCAGGCGCATATTTCAAAGTGCCCGGGCCTTAACCACCTTCGGACCGCCTCCGTGGTCTAATGGTAAAGCGGAGGTTTCGGGGTTCGATCCCTGGTAGCGTCATACCAAAAGACGTTAAAAGATGGTATTTGTTATCCTGTCGGGCGCCGGCATTAAGGGGATAAAACAAGGACGTCGCTCCGTAAGTGCAATAATTGTGGACGCGACGTTAATGCCCAGTTCACCTCACCATATTCACGATTGTCAGTCTATTGTTCAAATCACGATGACTATATTCAAATATACTTGCATACCACTGGATAAATAATACACATGACGACCTGTGTAAATGCACACACATTTTAACAATCTGAGTTGAGAATATTGAGTGAGTGAGTGAGTGAGTTGAGTTTATCGCCGCTTTTAACAGTATTCCAGTTATATCGCGGCGTGTCAGATTAATGTGGGAGGAAAGCCTAAAGTGATGCAGGTCTCAGACGTTTACCACTTCGATGAAACCCACGAGCACGGGTATGATGCTGACAAACCTAGACACATAATCGGTGCGAACCGGGATTCGAACCCACGATCATAGGTTTCTGGCGTGCCCAAGGGACGCAACTCTGCACAGCGAATCGCGGCGCCTTTGACGACTGGGCCACCCGTGACCCCTGAGAATATTGAAAAATTAAATCAAATACATGACTTGTTGATAATACTGGTATGATACATGATAGCTAATGTTATTATTAAATGGAGCCGTTACCGAAATAAGAGGCTGCAGGTTGGGATCAATATTTTTTTGAAATCCCGAGCGTCACGCTTTCACGTCTATTAGGCTCTGAATATGCTGGATGCTAAAACGCGTGAGAAGTCACCAGCTTGCTCCCCTGAGTGGCTTTAGGTATGACGAATTGAAAAGGACGCTACTGTAAGCATCAGAGTAGGTCAACGAGGGTGTTAGTATTACATACTACCAAGTACATGTGACCTTCAGACACGCTGGCCAAGGTCGAAATAAGACGCTTGGGATAAAAATGCGTGGTCACAAAATAAACTGCTTCTCGTCGTCATCGGTTGGTTTGCTGTCATGTGGCGTGTGCCACTCCAACCCTTGACGATGCTTCCCAACCCTTATGAACCCTCCACCTACATCTGCATTAAGTTGCTCTCCTGTTAATAATTTGTTTGCTCTGTGGGTCTGTCTGTGAGTGTACGTATTGTCCTGTATATGAATTTGTATGTATATGCATCAGGTTGGAAGTTTCGAACACGGGTCTCCGGTTTGATGAACCAAACAAGGCTTGGCCTGTCTTAATAGCTCCGGGTCATTATGAGGTCAGTTTCCTACACTCCCTAACTCGACTGATGCAAGTCCGGTTATGTATGCTAGTATACAGGGAACACATGACTCCGATATATACTTGTGAACATTTCAACACTTCAACCTATCTACTATATATATGTAATTAGAACGATACAACTTCAACTATTGTGATCAGATGTCCTTTGTCGAGCTCTACGGGTTAACAGAGATGAATTAACTGAAATGGACGAGGACGAATTTCGAGGATGACAGAGACAGTGTTCAAGAACACATAGAATATTTCATTTTACAATATAATTATTTCTGTTGTTGAACTCAGTGAAGTTTATTAACGAACACGCCAAACACAATCCATTGTTATCAAAAGCACGTACACTGAATTTCTTTTGTGACAAACGACTCGGTCCAAAGGTTTGAGGACATAACATTTGGTTGTATTCACGTCAGGACATGATGCGTTTCCTCCCAGTCGGTATCACCCATCCTGTCTCCAGCCACCGAGGACGTATGCACATAATCACATGTTACCCTCACTGGAAACCGACCGACATAATTATCCTACTTAACTTGAGGTGGAACGAGACATCAATTGAGAGAATTATGACCGTGTAACTACTATGAAGGATAAACAATGTAAATAATTTGGATTCTGACGGTGCCGCAAGAATATACCTTGTGACCTGTATATGAAAATATGTATCAAATTTCCTGTTTACGCAAATACATGAATTATACAGTAACATAAAGTACATGGTTTCGCTTGAAGGACTACTGTTGGTTCACGAAGGGTAAAATAATTTTTTTGCAGCTTTGTCTGTTTGTAGCTTATCAATTATAAATTTTACATCTGTAAATAAGATACTGTTACGAACTATAAACAACCTCCTGTTATCACAGAAGAAACAATGAAGCAAATATCGGCTCTCAATCCGTCATTCTGTATTTAATAACCCACAGACAGTAGTTCAGAAACCGGACAACTGTAATCATATACACGTCTATCTTTAAGCATTCTGACTTTTTGTTCTTGTATGGTGATTCATTTTCAAACTGTCAAATCGGTGATCCCAAATATTTCCTGCGGACCTGCGGTTTTTGAGAGGTTCGTTGCTAACTTCACTGCAGCCCAGCAGCAAACTGACCTCATAAATACGTACAGGAATAAACTCGCTGAATGTGGCCCTCCGCCCCTTGTACAAAGTAAAGCACAATACTCATCACATACCACGCCGGCCCAGACAAGAGGATCCCTCTAGGTCAAGACGCTAACCTTTTACCCATTTGGTAGACAAATAACGCAATTGCATTCACCAGGTGACCCAGTCCATTGAGTTACGTTGCAGCTATGTCCAAGGGTCTAGTACTTGAAGTGGCCACAGAGTGACCATTCCACAAACGACATGGGTCTAGGCTTTGTGTGATAAAATCACAGGGCAAGGTTTAGTCTTATACCCTGTTGTTTTGCGAGATGTACTTCTGACTTTTGCAGAAAGGGAATTCAATTGTCACGATTAAGTCCATATCTTAAGTTAGGTCTTCCAGCCAATTAGTTTGACTTCATAACCATCTTGAAGCTATGATTTTGAAAGGGTTTTTTTTCTGAACTCATTCAAAATTGATTGATGCCCATGTGACATAGCTATATAATGAAGTATGCTTTATTGGTTTTTTTAAGGAATTTGTCAATTTGTAGTAACAGTTAGTCAATCAATCAATCAATCTTTATTCATGATACTTATGAGGCCAAAGGCCTATAGTACAATGTGTGGGGCGTGTTACAACTTCATACATTTTCTTAGTTTCATGGCATGATAAATGAACATTGATAGATTTCTAATAGTTTCTGTACAATCACAAGTCATTAATTTACAAAATTTGTTACCGTTTGGGTTGCGGTAGAAATAGTTATTTAGATATGTTGCTCTTAAATCTTCATACACTGGACATACACATAAAAAGTGATATTCATCTTCAGTATAATCAGTTTTACAAATCCTACAAAGTCTGTGTTCTCTTGCAATACCTTCATATCTGCCTGTTTCAATAAATAGATCAGTTAGTCTAAATGTGTCATTGTGTAGTTATAAATCACGTGTCATGAGAATCTAAGGCAAACATTCAAAGCTCGGTAAACTTTATTCTATATGTCCATGTTCAACTGAAATATAGTTATCCGGTTTCGATTCACAATACACTAACCCAAAGGGAACCTTATCAAATACCCTACAACACAAAGGGTTACACATATATGATCTCATCAGATACTTACAGCAAATAAAGAGGGCTATCATGTAAGAACGTTTACTATTGCAGTGTGTGTTGAATAAAAGATAGTTTATGGATACAAGCAAACAGAGGCTGAAAAACACCTACGTTCACGACAAGATGGCACGTCAATCACATGCATCCACAATTTATTTATTTATTTATTTATTTATTTATTTATTTATTTCCCTCAGCATTATCGAATCATTCTTTCGTTCTGCCCCAGAAAACTGTTTTTTGAACGATGTAAATTTGACCTACTTATTACCGTTTGTTAACAGTACAACAAAGGATCACCCTGACCAGGTATGAACTCATAATCCCCTCCACGATTGCGTTGTCATGGCGGACGCGTGCCTACGTCCATGTACGAACATGACAGTGAAGGTCACACGTAACAATACTAACAAATGGTCACTTCGTGATGTAACGTTAATCCGTACCATTGTACGGTTTTACTTGACACATAAAGGTCGCGAAAAAAAGGTTTGATATATCGGTTGATTTAAATGTACGTCATAATTTGAAAAGCAGCTTATTAAAAACCCTTGCTGAGCACTCAAAGACGTTGTGTAAGCTGATATATTTAATTTACGTTCAAAGTAATGCATTTAAGCTTAACTTTCGTCTTTTCCAAGGTCGTAAACCTAGAACATGCCGAATCTCCTAAAAAAAGCGGTTCCTACCGACTTTGAATAAGTTTTGTACTCTATAAACTTTAAAGGGATTCATATGAGTTCTAGCTGCTGGGAGGTTTTTAATATGTCGGCGTGCGCTTACAACTTACGGAGATCTTAACCTGATGAATAATTATTGCAACAAAACAAATTGTGGACAGATGAGTTTATTTAGATATCAGTGGAAATGCCATTTCTAAATACCTTCTAGACAGGTTCAAACAAGTCTTGATATTAACCTTGTTTGACGAGTTCTTGGAGACAGGGTCATAGTCATAATCAAAAGAACACCGGGTGTTACATCTACCTTTTGCAACCATCATATCGGATTATACCATCTTCACAAATTGCACAACGGGCTTCAAACTGATACAATCTGTGTGATACGCAAACGCTGTAAGTGTCGGGCTCCCAACATTCTAAATATTCATAAATATGCCAAAACTACATAAAAGACAGTATTGTCTTGTTCTTTCTCAAAACTTAACTAACGAGGAACGATATTTTCTTTGACAATTTCTTTTCCAATAACATACCCTTAATATTTTCTTAGGGTATGTATTGCAATGTGGTCAACTATTATAAAATCGTTGTCAGTTTGTCCTCAATAGCACGTTGTTGTCCACAAATGTTTAAGGAGTGAGTGAGTTTTAACGCCGATTTGAACAGAATTTCAGAAACATCACGTCATGTTCATCTTGATGTGGGAGGGGACCCATGAGTGGGAAATCCTACGAGTGAGCGACTCAGTGTTTTTTACGCCGCTTTTAGCAATATTCCAGCAATATCACGGCGGTGGGCGTGAATCCCAGGAACATAATACGGCTGAACCGGGATTCGAACTCCTGATTATAAATACATATTTTGGCAAGATACTTCCGAGGCTAAATAAAGAAATATGTTCCTGATTGGAAAATCCCTTCATGCAATGAGAAAAGAAAAGGGCTATCCTAAGGAACAAGAAAGCAATTTGTTGTGGCCCAAACAGAACCAATATTGTTTGTGACGTAGCTCGGTTACGTTGAGGGGACGTGGGACCTTGTGTGTCTAAGTTCTCTCGACAAACAGCCAAGATATAGGGATCGTGTTAGTGTTTGGTTTGGCGTGTTTAACCAGGATCAGTGTTGGATTGATGTAGGTCAGACGACTGGACAATGGACACTCTTGCATAAAGACATCTGTCGGACCAGGTACACAGGCCGTGGCCATAATGGGCGGCATTTTGGCGTGGGTCTATTTAGAAGCAATTGCCCATGCCCTTGAGGCAGTGAAGGGGGTTGTAAATTGGCATTGGGTGGCTATCGTAGGGGTAATGGCATCTTGCTTCCTCATTTAGACTTAATAGCAGGGTGGTACATTACAAAGGAGTCTTCGTGAATGGCCAGTCTTACTTCAAAGAGGAGGCATCCATAATAAAAGAAAATCTTGCATTCATTTTCATTAGGGCGTGAAGTATTTTTATAAATTCATGCATTCCGTTGTAGTTTTTGAAGAAGACATGGTAGCATATTTGTAATAGATATATTCGATTGCAGACTCTCATCTGAAGTAAACTGGGCTGAATTTATGCATTTGAAACTTTAGTTTCAGCAGAGTATTACAGGGTATTTCAAATACATTTTAAAAGGAATATTGAACATGTTTTGAAAGCATTTTGCTCTTCTATACATTAAAATACAATAACGCTACGACGCATGGATTTAACATGATTCAGTGGAGGTCACGACTTGTAAGCATTAACATACAAAACATAGGATACAATGAAGAACCTTGTAGCACCCCTGCTAGGTTGAATACTGTAAGTGACTGTTCCCACGCTAAATCGACTACAATAGGCAATGCATTTGGGCAAAGGGATGTGACATGGATGATTGAATGAGGAGAAAGCTCGTTCAGTGGTAAAAGTGTTTACTGGAACTGCTCATTGGTCAAACCGAGGAACAAAGCTCATTGTTCAACAAGATATTCAAACGTCTAGTCATTGTACAGACTATCGATATGGAGACAAAACTAAACCTTTATCTTCTTGTCTTAAGTGTAACGTTAATCTGATGCATAGATGCAACGCAAATGATGTGGCTATGATTCTGAGCTCAAACATTATGACTATATTAAAATCATAGTATATCAGTGAGTGAGTGAGTTTGGTTTTACGCCGCTTTTAGCCATATTCCAGCAATATCACGGCGTGGGTAATCGCAAATGGGCTTCACACATTGTACCCATATCGGGAAATGAACCCGGGTCTTCGGCGTTACGCGCGAACGCTTTAACCTTCGTATCCCAATTGCGTGAATCGATGCTCATGATGTCAATCACTGGATTGTCTGGCCCATACTCGATTATTTACAGACCGCCGTCATATAGCTGGAACATTGCTGAGTGCGGCGTTAAACAACAAACTAACATTAATGACGCCTTGGTGTCCAGGTTATACTCTCTTATAGGCAATAATTGAACATAACTGGACATGAGACAACGAGGGTTAGATGTACGTAAAGTGTGTACTTATAATGACTTTGTTGACAACGTACAAAAACACTAACGAATTGTATTCTATAAATACATCAAAACTGCTGGGGGTGCTGCTGTTTAAGTATCAAACGTAGTGTGATATATGTCATTCATCCGTCGAAACGGCCTCTAAGAGTGTGACCAGGTTTTCAGAGTTGGAGCAGGGGGTCCTATGTATGCTTGTGGTTTCAGTTGGATGAATAATATACACAAGTAAGTATAATACGTCTGAATGAACACACAGTAAAGGTTGGAGAGGGTGATTTAACCCCAGGTAGCGACAGGTAGTAAAACCAGATTGGGAGTTGGTGATCTGAGTCATGGGACTCCGTGTTCTGAAACCACGTGTGTGTAGGTGTACTCGGTGAAGGACATATGGCAAGTCTGCTTGGCCTGTACGAACAGCAGTGCTGATGGGTAAGAGGTCATTTAAGCGTCACTATATGTCTACAGTGAGTGATAAGAACAGGTTTCCGTGATACTCCCAAACGGAGAGGGAAATGGCAAATTTAAAAAAGAATATGTGTTAAGATAAAGACATAAATTAATTTTTATTTGTCAATTTTTAAAATTAAGAAATAAACAGAATTTGTCATGAAAGGTACCGTAAATGTAACTGAAAACTCTTAAACTGGTTGTATCCTTTGAAAATTTGCAGGTTTGGATTTATCACAGTTTATATACATTTATATCCCAAAGTGACTTAAGGTAGGATAAGGCACAATGCTTTCTAAAACACATCTTCAAGTTGATCCCCAGATTGCGAACTATTCTTAATAATCGTCAGTAAATCATGCCAAAACCCGATCAGATTTACAAAGTGCAAAGGATTGTTCGTGTTACAGAAAGGGAGATATCAGAAACTCTTGACACAGGTACCACATTTAGAATATAAGCAAATAGGAGGTTGACACGCATTTGCATAAATTCAAATGATCATTTCTAGTATCGCCTATCTGTTTGAGCTACCACGCGTGGGGTCGATAGGTCGCCTGGGCCGAGTCAGAGACAGGGAGGGGACACGGACGGGGGTCAGGTATGGCCCTGACCACACAGCACAACAGCCTGGCTACAGGGGTGATAGATAAGGGGTTTGGCATGTAGGACTTTGGATTTCGGTCTCAAAAATATATTGATCTTCTGACTTAGGTAGTCAATGTAATAAATTTCCTATCAAAGGGTATTGATCGATTTTATCTTATCGAGCTCTGTCAAAGAACTTAATCTGTTGTATCGTGTCTTGCAATATCACTTAGAGGTCACACGGCAGATTTGGTTGTATATTGCGCTTGCGTTCAACGTCATAATAATTCATAGTACTATACCATACTATCAAAACAATGAATAAAATAGCATTTCAATATGGAGGAAAGTCACAAAACGTCAATAGATTATACAAAGAAATCGCCACGTTATATATTGAAATACGAGTGTACTTAAACGAGCCAATATTGACTTTATTCATGTCGGGGCACGAACAGTCTGACGAAATACTGGAACGATCGTCAAAACGATGAAATTGCATTTTTGGTGCAAATTATATCTACACCCATATATATGCAGCAATACAGGAATGCAACTGTTTTAACAAGGTAAATGTTATGATTTATACAGTTAACCAAACAGAGTCAAGGAATGTGACATTTGACGAAATAATTATTCCATTGCTGCAATAACTGTTTAGCCAACGTTGCGCAAAACAAATCCCCACCACGGAAACGACTAGGGAAATGTTTCAAGACACGTGACATGAATGAGGAAACATCCTTCAATATTCAATAAAAATATTTTCCTGAGAGTTCACGGGCGAAACTTTATACGGAACTTTCAACTTCTGCACATAGAGAACATCGGATTAAATGCACTTCACGCCCGTGGAAGCAAACACGCCACCGTGGACGGACCGACGACGTGTTTTGTGTTGTTGTCACTCAGTACGTGATCGAGGGAACGCTAGCCAAGCCTGTGTTTGACAGGGGGTCCTGACGGGAGGGGGGTGGGGAGGTATGCCGGGAACGCTGTATGACAAGCTATATCTGTCTGTGTGTGGGTTGGCGCAGTCTCGAGGAATGATGGACACAGCGTCCAGCTTCGCACTTGGTTACCACTGACTACTGGTGCTTACATTAATGGGCGAACGTATCAGTTAGTGTACTTTTTGAGAGGATGTCCATGAAAAGGTCGTCGGCAAATATATTTATCACCCCACCACGACAGACATATTAGCTGTGAAATATGTTATTAAACTATACATTTCACTCATAAATGTTCATTTTTATGCAGGTGCAAATATTCAAACGTCTCCTCAATTATATACCAAGGTAAATAAGTTAAATATGTGAAATGTGGCCTATATCTTTTGCTACTCTTCGTAATTTATCATACCTTGAGATTAAACGAGTCCTTTGACATGCTAGATAGGACTATAAATATTATGACGAGTGATATATTAATACGTTATTAGCAGTCATATGAAGTTTTAGCGATGATATATTGTAACAAAAAGTTAGTTTTAGAAGCTCAGATGACTTCTACCTATCTAGCATTGATCTGTTAATAGATGTCTAGCCTTAGGCAGGCAACCCAGTACCTGACACCGTCAGTTTCCGTCAGCGCCGCGGGGTAAGAAGCCATACTAGGTCAACCAGCTCACTCAAGGGAGTTGGTTGCAGAAGGTGATCCGCCATTTGGGTATCTACTCCCTGTTTTGTTTTTGGGTCTAAAATATTACTGACTCCGGCTGCCCGACCAACACTTTTTTTCAAGCTCCAGATCCAACAATTTACGTTGGGACATAAAATATACACGAACACAAACATCTGCGGAGACCTTGATCCAAATTTGATTAGAACTCTGCGTAAACACATCTTCTTATGAAAAGTCGACTACCAGTTCAAAATATTGATATATATGTTAACATTAAATGTTCTAACGTTTTTCGACCACCTCCGTGGTCCAGTGGAGTCTGGCCGGAGATCAGAGGGTCGTTGGTCTTATCCCCTGGTCGCGTGATACTAAAATGCGTTAAATGATGGTTCTTGTTGTTACCTCAAGGGGCTAAAACAAGGACAGGTCGTCTCGGAGTCATTACACTGTGTCTGAGTGGGGTATCCTCTTATCTCAGTGGGTTTGCACTTCAACGTCCGGACTAGTAAAAGTAGCCACACAAAACTACAAGCATTTGTCCATATAAGTGCAATAATCTAAAGGACGGTAAACGCCATTTCACCTCACCCGGAATGGTTGGTTGTTTGTTTTTTTTGTTTAACGCCGCACTCAGCAATAATCCAGCTATATGACGGCGGTCTGTAAATAATCGAGTCTGGACCAGACAGTTCAGTGTTTGATATCATGAGCATCGATCCACGCAAATTGGGATCGATGACATGCATCAACCATGTCAGCGAGCCTGACCACCCGATCCCGTTAGTCGCCTTTTACGACAAGCATAGTCACCTTTTACGGCAAGCATGGGTTGCTGAAGACCTATTCTACCCCGGATCTTCACGGGTCCACCTCACCCGGAACATTTTACCAAACTATTCTAACGTTTCAGCATATTTAACAGTAACCAAAAAATATGTTCAGGCTTTGGTGAGAAACCAAAGACTTTCATTGCCTTCATCGAATATATTCATTGGAATTTGAAATCTTTCTTGATTCATCACAAAGAAACATAAAATTTGTACTTTTATTTGTAGAAATGATATTTTCAAATCCACCACATGCCCAAACAGGTTATTCCGCTAGCGAACTTTAATGCTCATCATTACAGTCGTATTACAGAACCGAGGTCAATATCTTAACGGTAAAATCTCTTCACCAAACAAGCATCTATCAACTGAGTGTGTATGAGGTATATCAACAACGGTTTGGGTAACATACACGATACTGTGAGCTGTTTGATGGGTGTGCTGGTGACACAGGTTGTCATGGTGTCACGTGTGAACTATGTCAATTCCCCGGTCCCCTAAAAGGTACAGAATGGGGTTTAACATCACATTCAAGATAGATATTATTGCACCTATATTGCGACCTACATGCACGTGTGTGTGTGTGTGTGTGTGTGTGTGTGTGTGTGTGTGTGTGTGTGTGTGTGTGTGTGCGTGCGTGCGTGTGTGCGTGTGTGTATGTGCGCTTTTACTACTCCGCACTAATACTGGTGTCATCGTACCAACCTACTGAGAGCTACAACGCTGCAGTTTAACACGAGTACACCACGCAAACACAGTGTACTGACTCCGAAATGACCAATTCTTGTTATACCCCTTTAATGCCGAGCGCCAGGCAGGTGCCGTCTTTTAACGTCTTTTAGTACGACGAGAACGGGGATCGAACCACCGACCCTCCGACCAGACGCTTTATCCACTAGACCACGGGTGATGTCTCCGATTAGTAATTCGACGCTATGGAACTCAGGTAGTCTGTCCCCCAGACTCTAGAGAGAAAAATTAAAAAAGAAGTCCTACTCAAGTCTAGAATGATTAGGCAAATCTTGATTGCTCAGCTAAAATTAAGGATTGTTCGGGGCTCCATTTTGATTTTATTCATTTTTATTTACTAGATATATATTTTTAAATAAGATAACTTTATTTCCGGGACTAAATGTCAGTCTAGAAGTCAGGAAACATTCATAACCGAAATATAGATACAGTAAACTACGGTTATAGCGAACACGCTTATAACGAACTGACGGATATAACGAACTTACTTATTTGGTCCCGACTATCTGCTTTAGTTATTCTGTATATATGCTTATAACGAACTATGGTTATAACGAACTAAAATTAGTAGTCCTTATGAGTTCGTTATAACCGTAGTTTACTGTAGCTGTTTAGGCTATGGAGAAAGAACAGTAGAGCCAACATTTCAAGATTCACGCTAACGATTTTCGTTCCCAAATGACCAGCCAACAAGCACAGTTGTACGGGATATCAGTTTCAGACACCAAATCAGATATGACTGACAATGTAAAAAACATATATTTTTAAGTACGCAAATCTCGAAACCAATTACTTACGACATTGCAGAGATCCCTGTAGTTAATCTATCCGAAATTAGTATTTTTCTCGTGACAAAGTTTCGGTTTCGAGAGCCATCCTGGAATGTTTGCCTTTTGCTTACATCATGGAGTCCGGAAGTTTTACACAAATATCATTGTACCAATTAGTCCGTACTAATGATCGATCATGCACAATTAGTCCTCATATATAATCACCCGAACTGCATGCAAATAAGAGTGACCTTTCAGTCATAAGATCTTTTTTTCTGCGGAGTGAATTCAAATTTCCTTGCGAAACAACACTTGATTATTTCTGACGTAAAACTGAAACATTTCTCATAACACCGCCTTATTCGGAAATGATAGGAAATCAACAATCACTGGGGAAATAAGGCATCTGTTAAATGTGTATAAGTACTTTAATAACAAGTAGACTGTAACACTGAAACCACGGTGGGGATTACATGGCAGAATACGTCTCCATGACCATTTGGGCATTTTCATGCTAAATAGGTTCCCAGTACGTCACATTTCAGGCTAGAATGGATCGTCAGTACGTCACATTTGGGGCAGGACAGGGTCCTCAGTACGTCACATTTGGGGCAAGACTGGGTCCTCAGTACGTCACAATTGGGGCAAGACTGGGTCCTCAGTACGTCACATTTGGGGCACGACTGGGTCCTCAGTACGTCACATTTGGGGCAAGACTGGGTCCTCAGTACGTCACATTTGGGGCAAGACTGGGTCCTCAGTACGACAAATTTGGGGCAAGACTGGGTCCTCAGTACGTCACAATTTGGGGCAAGACTGGGTCCTCAGTACCCAACATTTGGGGCAAGACTGGGTCCTCAGTACCCAACATTTGGGACATGACTGGGTCCTCAGTACGTCACATTTGGGGCATGACTGGGTCCTCAGTACGTCACATTTGGGGCAAGACTGGGTCCTCAGTACGTCACATTTGGGGCAAGACTGGGTCCTCAGTACGTCACATTTGGGGCACGACTGGGTCCTCAGTACGTCACATTTGGGGCAAGACTGGGTCCTCAGTGAGTCACATTTGGAGCAAGATTGGGTCCTCAGTACGTCACATTTGGGGCAAGACTGGGTCCTCAGTACGTCACATTTGGGGCAAGACTGGGTCCTCAGTGCATCACATTTGGGACAAGACTGGGTCCTCAGTACGTCGCATCTGGGGCAAGACAAGGGCCTCACATCTGGGGCATGACTTGGTCCTCAGTACGTCACATATTGGGGCAAGACAAGGGCCTCAGTACACCACCTATTGAGGCAAGACAAGGGCCACAGTACGCCACATTTAGGAAAAGAATGGGTCCTCAGTAAGCCACATTTGGGACAAGACTGGGTCCTCAGTACGTCACATTTGGGGCAAGACTGGGTCCTCAGTACGTCACATTTGGGGCAAGACAAGGGCCTCAGTACGTCACATTTGGGGCAAGACTGGGTCCTCAGTACGTCACATATTGGGGCAAGACAAGGGCCTCAGTACACCACCTATTGAGGCAAGACAGGGGCCACAGTACGCCACATTTGGGAAAAGACTGGGTCCTCAGTAAGCCATTTGGGACAAGACTGGGTCCTCAGTACCCAACATTTTGGCCAAGAATGTGCCAAGTCTAGTCAAAGAACTATTAGTACATAGACGTTTATAGTACCAAAAAACCAATAGAAAGAGCAACAATTAATTTTGTTTTATTTCCCTCGGCTACTGTCAGTCTTACACGGATTTAGAACTGGACGTATTTGAACCTTCTTTCAAACATAGCAATATTGACCAGTGCTGGCCGGAAGGACCTTCTACGGTCCGGTTACTTAGCGGAACTATACACATTGCGTCCTAAGCTGACCACAACGAAGCTACAGGTGTCTGTTACTAACGAAAGACTCATTGCCCGAGGCTATACGCTATATACAGTGAAAATAGAAGTGTGACAATGGATGTTTGCACGGTTCTGCCCAAGAAAACAGGTTACGAGAAAAAGCCCTAAATCCCATCCCGATAAGATGGATTGTTGTCGCTTATCCCCACCTGATAAGAGATAGAAGGGGCCAAACGTAAAAACAAAGGGTGCGCGTATTAGGTCCCTCGGAAATGACACTTCCTTACGCCTGAGGTTGTTATGAAAAGAACCCATAGAACATTGCGTTAATTGGGTGGAGCCTATACCTGTGTTATCCACTCGTGTAAAATTTAATAAAGAAACGTCTTATTTGTTTTGTTGTTGGGTGTTTTTGTTTGAAGGAATGTTTTGTTGTGGTTTTGTGTTTGAGTTATGATTTGTTATGTTGTATTGTGTTATGTTATGCAACATTGTTGTGTTTTGTGTTGTGGCATATTTGTTTCTTCGCGTGACATCTTTCCAGTCGCTACGACTTACTTACTTACTTACTTTAATCAGGAATTTAACGTGCGCTTTCCGACATATATGCGTATTTCACGCACGGGCCCGCCAGGCCATTTGTTGTTTCGCTACGACTGCAACAATTCGGTTTTAATCTTGGATACAAAGCTGGTCAGTTTTGAAATAACCGACAGATGACCATTAGTCTGTCATAGAGATATACGTGAACACGCAGCGTATTGGACAGGATAAGGGTCATTAGCGGTGTCAACACATGGCTAAGGGTAATAATGTCAGCTGATGACAGGCAACGCGAACCACCATGTCCGCTTCTAGGGGGAAGTAAAACTACTTGACAAGAACAGTTTAAGCTGCAGCTCTGTGGATTATGTCGAACATATAACTGAAAAGCTACTTTACGTCCGGGATTTGTATAGTGTGCACCTCCACAAAAGAGTTCCTTACAAACACGAACGTTTGCCTTATAATTGCATAACAAAAGAAGAATTTGTACTCGATGTGTGCAGCGGTGGTGAATCTTGCAACGGTAATACTCATTTGTTGGTAAGGAGGGACAAAAATAAATAAACTATTTAGAGGAAATACATGGCTTAAAATAAATAAATAAATAAATAAATAAATAAATAAATAAATAAATAAATAAACTATTTAGAGGAAATAAATGGCTTGTTATAATTCAAATGATGGTTAAATAAATAAATAAATAAATAAATAAATAAGCTTTTCAGTCACGAAGAAACAATTATACAATAGGTTTCTTTTAATAAAAATATAACCACATTTGTATATTGATAATTCAAAGAGTCCCGTCCAAAGGAATGATGTGTGAGTGTAAAGCGAGCAGTGCGGGTCAGCAATGGAGGGACAACTCCCCTGAACGTGTGATTGTCAAACGTATATTCACAATAACTGCAATTCTGAACAATAATCACAACTGTCCATCGCTGTATATACTGTTATAAATGAAACTAGCAGCGTTCCACAGCGACCGGGAGGGTCATGTATACGTCAGCTTGTCCCGTCGCGTGTTTTCCCACGGGGTTAGCCATGTACATCGCTGTCAGGAAATTTAGGACACGACACTCAGGTAGATTACAACAGGTGAATGACACACACATTTCACCAGATGCGATCGACATAGAAATAAATTGTCAATTAATACTTACATCCTCGATGTCTCCTTATTTCGGTTTTAGTAACTATCCCTCGGTATGTCGAAAAGAACACAGGAACTTGATTAAAAGTTCTCAACTTCTTGTTGGGCGACGATCCAGCCCTTTCGCCTTGCCTCGTTCTGAGATTTGTTTACGGCCTCTGTGCAGTGAGTGTGTTCCCCTGATTAGCGCTCAGGTAGGACACATCGTTCCCCTGCGTTAAATCTAAGACTGGAAGTCTTTATCCGTCTGGGGTGTGGCTTTGTCTCTTGGTCCGGTCTACTGCGTCTGCAATGCGAAAGTTCAACTTTATTATTGTGTGAAATATTGCAAGTTGGGAAAGAGATTTCGACACTGTGACCTTTGACACGGAGCCTGTGATGTCACAAAAGTGGGCGAGTCTGTGTCAACTGGGACTGGCTGTCCTTGTGTGACGTCACAATGGACCTGCGGTCTGAAAACGTTGCTTGTAAACATGTCGATTTTTTTACGAATCAAAAGTAAATTTCAAATTAATCATAATTCAAAACATTTCTATCATTCTGAATGATATTTTATTTGATATCGAGTTAAAATATATATTTTCATGGACTTTAATTCACATCTAATCATTACAGGTTAATTGTGTATTTACACATACTTCACCTTGTAAATAAAACTTAATTCATATAAAGAGGGTTGAAAAAATATTTTGAAGTAAAATATTATCTGATTTTCCGACGTTCTCTTGCTGAAACCGACAACCTGTCAGAAACTGAAAAGATAACAGTTTGAGGTGACAAGTAGGATACTGACAAGCCCCTTGTACTTAACAATGTCGACGGGAGGAGGCGTGAAGTGCCATCGGTTATCCAACGTGTCAACTAGCGTCTTGAACACGAGGTGCTAGAGAAAGAATCTTTAACAAGGCATACGACTAACACGTCTAATAACTTCAGCTTACCGACAGCAAGGCGGTAGAAATAACTCAAGCATGCCCTTGACAACTGAATTAAGTTCGATGTCTCAGATCTTTTTAAAAACAAATACCAATTCATATGCTTTTGCATAAAAAGTGAATTCTGAAGTTTCTTATTAATTCTTCTAAAATCCTTTCTTTTCCTTTAGCTAAATGTGTCATTCAGAACTCTGTACCACGTTATCATACAGCGATACATTTACCTATTCCATCTCGTATTAGTAATCTATAGTTCCACAATCAATACGTTTGTTGAATTTGCAACGGTGAAATGCACTTTGAAGATTGTTTAAAACCTTTGTGAAGTATTGAATCAACAAGTGTCTATACAAGGGAGGTAACTCCATGTAGAGTGCATGTGCGACCAAGAACAAAGCGCCTTAAAATCGTCACAAAATCAAAATTCCAAGTGAAGTTTAGATATATTTTTGAAACGTCGAAACAACCATTTGTAATCGATAAAATACTTAACAACGGCAGAAAACATAAAGACAATAGTGCTATAATCATTACACGTCAGTATATGATTGATCATTGTATGATGGTTAACATAAACAGAAGCCTAAAAATCACACGCAGCTAAGTCAACCAAGGGGAGGTAATTCACCACACACAGCTCGCTTCACTTATTGTGACAATTCACCCACCAACGGCTCCAAATGACTGAAGCGGTTAGTCCTATTAGACATACAGTTATTGTACCATTCATACGGTCTCTTCGTTCTCCAGATTCAGGCATTCTCACAACAGAGCCGGTTTCTTCACAACCGAAAAAGCGGGCCTTTGTTATCATCCTCAGCAAACGCGGTGAAGGATAAGGGGAGGTCAGGGGTCAGATTCAAAGGGACATTTCCTTGGGGGTAGATGGCCTTAGACCACAATAGGTACCAGGTGGTGTGGGGGCTACTGGAGAGGCGAGGGGAGGGTTGCCGGCACAGAAGGGAATAAGAATGTATATTCCTGCACCACGACTGTGGGATATCTGCATATAATTCAATAAAAATCAAAGTGATAAGCGTCGGCCAATCCAGCCAGATATGTAACAGCGGTCGAAACAAAAACTAAAAGAGAGAAATTTAATAAAACGTTTCGTATACAATATTTTAATCGAAAGAGAAACCTGAATAAACGAATACGTATACAGTTGTAAAAAAATGAAATAATGTTTTAATGCTTTCATATGATTGTGTATAAATTAATACATTCATAAATACATTCACAAATACAGTTTCTGAAAAGTTTAAGTCAAGCTTCATTGAGGGTTTTAAACCTTCCTTAATACTTTTATGTAATAAAATGCTGGTACATGATACATGTAGCCTTCACATATCAGTTTAGAGGTGAGGTGAAATTGGGTTTAACGCTCGCGTCCATGATTATTGCACTTATATAGCGACGTGCATGCACGTGTGTGTGTGGCTGCTTGTACTAATCCAGATTGATGCCGATTTATAGTGCTTGTTCACTGAGATACCATGCTGCAGTTTAACATGAATACCCCACTCAGACACAGTATACTGACTCCGAGCCGACCAGTCCTTGTTTTAGCCCCTTAATGCCGAGCGCCAGACAGGGTAACAACAAGTACCATCTTTTAACGTCTTTTGGTATGACGCGGCCGGGCATCGAACCCCGGACCTTCCGCTCTCCGGGAGGACGCACTACCACTAGATCAAGGAGGCGGTTGTATCAGTTCAGAGCCTCAAATACTTTTCGTATTGACTTCCATCAACTTCACTGATGCAAAAGTTGCTTGGACTGTTTCAGAGATCACCTTCTGCCTCAGCAATGAGGGCTGACCTGCCTCTCTTTGGGACTCGTGTGTTTGAGTAGGGTACACATATCTATTTGAGATTCAGTGTTGATAACATCTCTGTTTTTGTATTGATGAGATTGATATTTTGGTATTGATACGATTTTATTTTCTATTTTTAGAACTTGATAGAATTTCTTTGGCTGCTCTGTTTATATACGTTCGTGTAGCTGTCTATCTTTCAGAAATAGAGTTAGTTTGGCCTTCGCTAGCGCGTATAGCGCCTTTGTACCTCTTGGCTGTAGGAGATCTACGATAGATAGTGGATCTAACTGCAATTCTTAATTTGAATGTTTATACAAATGTTCCTTCTTTACCTATATACCAGTAGAACGATAAAAGAAGATCACCGGTGATGAAAGGATTACAAACCCTAAAGATATCCCATCTACATAGTATTTTAGTATTAAACACCAATTTACCCTAATAATACAGAGTATTAGTATTTAACACCAATTTCCCCTAATAATACATAGTATTTAACACCATTTTCGCTAATAATACACTGTTAATTTGGGTATCCTCAAGCACCAATACACTGCACGCTCATTGGCCAATTGTCAAAACCAAAACAAACCCTGTAAACAACTTCTGAAAAGATATCCTGAATCCCGCAATAAACTAGATCACATTAATTCTTACAACAACAAAGAGAAAGAAAGAAAAAAAGTTGGGTTTGGCTTTGGGTGGGGAATTGTCCAGAGGGGAAAGGTCCATGCGGTGAAATGTCTGGACCCCCAAAAGGGGATGGCTCACTACAATGATCCGATAATCCTAAAACATGTTTCGCTTTTACTGGGAAACATGCCGCCCGGATAATAACGGGTTTCACTGTTGGTCCATAACTTTAATTAGCTTCAGATCTCTATGCCAAACAATGAAACTGTGACGCAATCTTTCCCAACAAGGTAACCTAATACCACGGCTATATACCATGGCTATGTTGTACACAACCCGCTTGCCTGTCAACCACCGTCATTATATTTAGTAACGAAGAAAAGCCCTTTGCTTAAGACGCGATGCGTGCATTGGCACAATCTTTCAGGTCTATTTTAAAGTGTAGATTTTGTGATATTTGAAATTCCAAAATGGTGTGACAGTGGGAAGCTCACTTCTCCAACGCGTCCTGCAAGTCATTCACGTTCCTGGTTCAACGAATTTAGTAAGAACGGACGGATGTCCTGCAATGTTACAGAGCGTCGTTTAAGATTCACACTGTGTTACGTGCAATGTCATACATTGTCAACATAATCTCCACTATAACTTACTTCCCAGTGCTATTTAAGGATATGTGCATGCGTCTTTACCGGGAACTCTTGAGTTAAGTTTGAGAGTTTGATTTTACGCTGTTTGGGGCAAATTCCATTACCATAAACATATTCTTATTACACAATATCCTTCCCAATATAATATAATATAAATTCCCTAGGATGATAGAGGAATAGAGCTAGCTTGAGCTGGCTAGACTTGCTTTTGTATGAGTTTTTTTTCATAAAATAAATATATTCCACGGTCATGGTGCAGGACTAGGTTACGTCCATTAGTGTAAAATACAAGTTACTGCTAATATTGGTCAATAGAACTTCACTGTATACAACAAGGATTTGCTTCAGTTCCCAAGACGAGAAAGAAAATGATTTTAAAAGACACTAGTGCAGGTGCTACCTGGCTTAGAACAAAGAAGCGGTAAACAATGACAGAGGTTTGACTTGATGAGGACAAGCCATTGTTTCTTTTCACCCCTCGAGGATCTAAATTGAAATCAATTAGCAACACGTGCTTTGTTGGCCCTTGCACAGGTACAGCCCCACACACTGTGAGTGACAGGGCTATCAACACGGCTCTGATAATCGTTGACCTAAGTCCGCAGGTCCTAACACTGCCCACCCTACCCCCCGGGGCTATCGGAATGGTATGTGATCTCGAGACTCGGTCACCCTGATCAACACAGCGAGATGGGCACAAACAACTCCGTATCTTTGAACACTTATACGGCTTAACATGTCTGCGGTATCTTTAATAGATGTGGTAGGTCACGGAGTCACAACACAGATGATATCGATATGACAGCTGGACATTTTAGTCCTGTGGATCAGACTACAGCCATCTCCAGATCAGAAGTCCGTGGTTTGAATCTCCTCATGTCGTTCGGACATTTCATGGTCACAGCGTAACTTTGTAACGAAATATTACTGTTATATCACTACTCAGTCAACAATCTCTCATTGAGCTCTTGCTTGTTTGAGTGAGTATAGCAATATTTCAGCAATATCACGGCGGGGCTATCGGAAAAATTGAAATCAATTAGCATGGGTTTCACACATTGTACCCGTCTGGGGAATCGAACACGGGCCTTCGGCGTGACGAGCGATCGCTTTAACCGCTAGGCTACCCTTGTTAGTTTGAATACAACTACTGCTACTTCTACTGAAATATGGTTACAGCCCTATCAGTATCTGAGTGAGTGAGGTTTAACGCCGCTTTTAGTGATCCAGTTATATCGCGGCATGTCAGTTTAATGTGGGAGGAAAGCCCGAAGTGATGCAGGTCTCAGACGTTTACCACTTCGGTGAAACACTTAGGTTTCTGGCGTGTCCACGGGACGCAACTCTGCACAGCGAATCGCGGCGCCTTAGACGACTGGGCCACCCGTGACCCCAGTATCTGAAGTAGTAGTATAATATATAGCTGTAGTAGTAGTAGTAGTAGTAGTAGTAGTAGTAGTAGTAGTAGTAGTAGCAGTTATGGTAGTAGTAGTGGTAGAAGTAGTAGTAGTAGTAGTAGTAGTAGTAACAAAAGTAGTAACAGAAGTAGTAGTTGTAGTTCTAGTAGCAGTAGCAGTAGTGGTGGTAGTAGCAGCTTTAGTAGTAGTAGCCGCAGTAGTATATGCCCGACGTACCACTACTTCTTAAAATCTGAAACTACTATATCTGTCACTACTTTTGTTTGTTTGTTGTTTATCGCCGAACTCAGCCATATTCCAGCTGTATGACGGCGGTCTGTAAACAATCGAGTCTGGATCAGGTAATCCAGTGACTGACCTTGTGAGCATCGATCCACGCAATTGGGGTATGGTGACATGCATCAACCAAGTCAGCAAGCCTGACCACCCGATCCCGTTAGTCTACCTAATTCTACCCCGGGTTACGGCCACTACTTCCGCTGACCTCTGCTACTACCACTACAACGACTACTACTGCCCCTGCCACTACCACTACAACTACTAATGCCACCACTACGACATACACAGATTCTACACCGTGCCACGACTAATCTGTTCTACAACTGTTTTCGAACAAGAGTGAGTGAGTGAGTATGGTTTTACGCCGCTTTTAGCAATATTTCAGCAATATCACGGCGGGGGACACTAGAAATGGGCATCACACATTGTGCCCATGTCGGGAATCGAACCCGGGTCTTCGGCGTGACGAGCGAACATTTTAACCACTAGGCTACCCGACTGCCCCCTATTTTTCGAACAAGAACCAAGACCATTGGCAGCCAACACCAAATCAAACAGTACACCTTCTGTTGACAACGTAATACGAACCTACACCGTGAAGAATCACACGCACCTTCCTCCACACAGGGTAAGGTAAGACTCACCTGCCCAGTGACATCTACTGTATATAAACTATGGTAGCTAACAATTGGAAAATCTAAAGTCACACTTCCAAAAATAATATTTTCACATCTACATCAAACTTCATAAACGAACAATCTTACACAAAATACGCACATCAATATTATTATTCAAGAGCCATTGTCCTATCGACAACAACCAAATCCATTCTTCAAGTGCAGGTGACATTCAACATGTTCGAGCAAATTGGTTATTACGTTTGACTAATCGTTCGACAATGTCAACAAGTGCTCTTCCTGACTATCTGGTGTTACCACACATCGCTGAATGAAGCTGGTACATCTCTAAGTGGATATACACGCCTAAATCCTGTCCCCAGGCACCTCGTCAGTCACATCCTGAGGCGCATTCTATACCTGCAGCGTTAAATGACCGATAAGTATTGAGCTAAATAGGTGACAACACCCTCAGGTAGAACTACGCTCTTACGCAGGGCCTTGAGACGGCTGATTGCATCTTTGTGTGATTAATATTCCATTCAGGGATTACAGCATAAACCGTGTACATAACTATTTGGGAGGGGTGGGGGTTTGGGGGTTCTGACATGACTAATTTCAGTAATTATTTCAAAGACTTGAACGGAAGAGCATGGGAGTGACACATTAATATGATACGCTGCAAAATATCTGATATATCGGAAATATACAAACCAAAGTGGGGGTAAACCCAACTCAGTCGTTATTATTCACTTAATTAGTCCGGAAACATTAGCGAATGAGATGCTGGCTTTAACGTGAACATTTACACCCGTTTACATTCGCGTTATGTTAACCACTGTTTGTTTATTGTTTAACGCCGCACTCATCTATATGACGGCGGTCTGTGAATAATAGGGTCTGGACCAGACAATGCAGTGATTGACATCAATTGGGATACTATGACATGCATCAACCAAGTCAGCGAGCCTGACCACCCGATCCCGTTAGTCGCCTCTTACGACAAGCACAGTCGCCTCTTACGACAAGCATAGTCGCCTCTTACGACAAGCACAGTCGCCTCTTACGGCAAGCATGGGTTGCTGATGTAAACCAATGACGGAAACTTATTCCATGTAAACTGTTATGAAGGAGCATTTGTTTCTGTTGTACACGCCTAGTCTGATGATACACACTTTGTAACTATTGCTACATAAAAGCGACAAACCCTTTTCATTATCGTGAGAAATACCAGCTGAAGGCAACGCAGAGTCCATTGTAAGATTTGGATGATAAATAGAACATCACCCTCGTGTCGTCTTCATTAATAAATTCATGTTGATATATTTGATATCAAAAGATGCCCACGAGAGATTCTCTTTTACGCTCAATTGTTTTGATAATAGTGTATTGTTTTGAAGGGATGATGTAAATCCTGCCGGGGTCCATGCAGGTAGCAAAGATACAGTAAGTCCACATGGTCCCTGATATGGTGGCCTAACTTTAGTTGTTGGTGATCAATAGCCTGTTTTTATAATGTGTCGTCTGTCATAATCCAATCATTTTATTGTTCTGAAACTAGTTTTAAAGTTATAATCTGTGATATATTGCTATTTGTTGTACTGTCCTCTGACGACAGTTTTTTTATATATGCTATAACTTGTTCAAGTCACGATATGGCTGAAATATTGCCGATGTGACTTTAAATCTTCACTCACTCACTCACAAATTGTGAATGATGACGCGGATCTTTAAAACCCAACAAACGCTTTATGCCTCTGATTGATAACTTTACCGCCAGTTAAGGGTCCTTTCACAAAATTAAAGTGCACTCAGAGAGTGTCAGGGTTTTATTCTATTTTAAGATATCTTGACCTTTAACTCCAGCCTCTTAAAAACTGCAATGAATAGAATTTATGATATTTCATGATGGTTTTGTGTGGAGCCTTGGTGTTTACGGAGTCTCTTAACGAAATAAGAGGAAAGCAGTGGGATTAATATGGGAACATGAATGTTCTTTTAATAACATAATTATCTGATATCACGGAGTCGCTGTGATAATGAAACGCTAAGATAACGTTGAAATCGGGTTATCAAAACTGTCATGTGTCAAAGCTGTGTTGATAAACAACTTAAATACGACGTGGTATGAGAGAATTGCTTACATGGAGGATAAGGTGTAGGATTTCAATACGGTATTGGTTCCGTGAAATATTTGTGTTAGTTTCAGTGTGAGTAACTGCCTTATTCTTAAAGATCACCTAACTGCCCAGGAACATTTACATGAAATGAGATGTAAAATATGAATTTTCAGCTTATTTCTGATTCAAAACGAACAATGAAACCGCCTTTAACTCCACAATTAGACGATACATCATCCATGCAGAATCCTTTTCGGCATTGTGGCTAAATATCGACATTCCGCTTGTCTCGAAATACGGATAAGGCGATACATTCCGACAACACAAGTTAACCAGGTGTGACTGTACAAACACAAGTTTCACATATATTCTAGCAACCGATCGTATGTTTAAAATATTTAATCTGAAACAACCATCGATTTCCTGGTTTTAATATTTGTGGGTTAATTCCACATTTCATTTTCCGTCATATATACATTCAAGATATTTTCAATAATTCATATAGCAATATTGTAAAGATACGTTTCACTGCCCATGACCCATGACGTGTTGCCATTAAATTACAATTGTTCAAAATGCATTAGGGGCGGTCGGGTAGCCTAGTGCTTAAAGCGTTCGCTCGACCCGCCGAAGACCCGGTTTCGATTCCCGACATGGGTACAACGTGTGAAGTCAATTTCTGGTGTCCCCCGCCGTGATATTCCTGGAATATTGCTAAAAGCGGCGTAAAACCATACTCACTCACTCACTCACTGAAAATACGTTAAATTGTAAGTCTTCAGTGTAATCAATTAGTAACAAGAAGTAAGTTGAGAACTTTTCATATTGATGTTTGAGTCGGTTGCTGTATCGTCGAATAGGAGCACGTTGGTCTTGTTATCTCTGTCCAGAGTAAAATACGCACAATAAATCACCATAACCCAAATAGTTTTGATTTGCTCCTCAACAAATATCCGTGACAAATAAGAAAACACAATAGTGCGACACTGTGCGTAATTAAATTGCCAGTATAGTATTTCAAGCCTGGATGTGTACAGATTATTATATACTGGTTGAATGCATGCATTACGTGTATAGTTATGAACTCTATTGCAGTTTTCTTTGTTTGTTTGTTGTTTGACGCCGCACTCAGCAATATTCTAGCTATATGACGGCAGTCTGTAAATAATCGAGTGAAGAACAATCAAGTGATTGACATCATAAGCATCGATCTACGCAATTTGGATACGATGACATGCATCAACCAAGTCGGCGAGCCTGACCACCCGGTCCCGTAGTCGCCTCTTACGACATAGTCGCCTTTTATGGCAAACATGGGTTCCTGAAGACCTATTCTACCCCGGATCTAGACAGGTATCTATTTCAGTGAATAATGCAAGGTCACATTTATTTATTTGTAACTTGCACATGTATCGTTGTTGCACTTGTGCGTTATTTGACACACTTGAAGCAGCACATGGATATATGCAAATGGAGGAGAACTGAATACACATGTATCGCTGTTGCACTTGTGCGTTATTTGACACACTTGAAGCAGCACATGGATACATGCAAATGGAGGAGAACTGAATACACATGTATCGCTGTTGCACTTGTGCGTTATTTGACACACTTGAAGCAGCACATGGATACATGCAAATGGAGGAGAACTGAATACACATGTATCGCTGTTGCACTTGTGCGTTATTTGACACACTTGAAGCAGCACATGGATACATGCAAATGGAGGAGAACTGAATACACATGTATCGCTGTTGCGCTTGTGCGTTATTTGGCACACTTGAAGCAGCACATGGATACATGCAAATGGAGGAGAACTGAATACCCAAAGAAAACTATCAATACCAACACGAAAAGTGAATGATAAATAAATTCAATGGCTCAAAACATTATCTGAGACTTGCTGTGTGTGTCAAAAAGGTCATATATTAACACTGTATATATCATTCTGACACAATATTCTTTTCCTTTATAATAAAAAATCTTTACTAAAAACAGAGGTATACGTTTCCGATTCAAGTTTTAGGTCATCCGAACTAGGTTGAAGAGCACCTTTGTCGTAGAGCGCTGTCCGTCGTCCATTTACATTTGACATCTTTCATCATAATTACTTATTAATTATCATCAAATTTATATGATTACGGTTACTTTTGACTTTTAAGTACACAAAAGGAAAGACAAACAAAAAAAACATCTATTTTCTCAATAACGCAAACCTAACATACTAAATACGAAATACCTCTATTTTCGTACTAAGGACGAGTTCACTTACCTGAAATCTTTCAACCGGTCTTGAGAGACCACTACAAAGTGTGTTCTACTTGAAGCGAATATGTGCCTGGTTTAGTCTGCCTTTGACCGTGTGACAGAATGAAGAATGGCGCGTCATATCTCTCATAAACCCCACTTGAGTCTTCATTAGTTCAAGGTAGACAAGGTAAATAGCTCTGTATACATAGGGGCAGAGTTTAAAAGCTCGTCTGTTATATTACGTTTCGTTGGCAGGAATACCATTGCTCAATGTTTGAATTCAATAGTACGTACTGGAGCTGTTGCCACATTCAAACTTTACCATCGTGTAAACAACCTTGTGATGGAAGTGTACAGCTACTATAGGCAATGCTTCATGCTTTTACGTGCTTGAAAGGCGTAGTCGTAATCGATGTTTGAGAGAGGTAGGAGTCATTTGAAGCGAAGCGAATAGCACAAACACTTCTTGAATGTATGTTTTACAGTGAGGGTCATTGGTCTTCCGTGTTCTGTGACAAAATATGGTAGAGCTACTTTGACATGGCTTTGGTATATGCTTCGCTGCGTCTTTGAAGTGTGCTTTCGAAAACTGTAAAGTTTTTGAATCAGTGTATCTCTCACCTACGCAATATTATTCAAATCTGACTGATAATATGTCTTGAATGGAATCTTAAAATTGATCCGAAAGAAATACGTGAACTGCAAACACGTCTACACTGGTATATTGTTCGTATAGTATGGCTAGTCTTATAACCATGTGATTGTGTAGACGGCTGGACGAGTTACTGAATGGACTCAATCCGTATAGAGTGAGTGAGTTTGGTTTAACGCCGCCTTAGAGGGTATGCCAGTTTATCAGCTAAATGTCGGAGGAAAGCCCAAGTGGTGAAAGCCACGAGCACGGGTATGGTGCTGACAAAACAAGAAACATAATCGGAGCGAACCTGGATTCAAACTTAAGATCACAGTTTTTATGTGTCCCCAGGGGACGCAACTCTGCACAGCGAATTGTGGCACCTTTGACAGGGCAAACTGTGCCTGCGTTTTCAGAGAGTCTATGAAGTGTCAAAGAGTCACTGAAGCGTCACATTGAATAGGTAACATTTCAGGGACAATATATGTATCAGATACAGTGTGTAAGTGAGTGAGTTTGAATTGGTCTTTAGCAACCCATGCTTGTCGTAAGAGGTGACTTACGAGATCTTGTCGTAAGAGGTGACTTAGGAGATCGGGTGGTCAGGCTCGCTGACTTGGTTGATACATGTCATCGTATCCCAGTTGCGTAGATCGATGCTCGTGACATCAATTACTGGATTGTCTGGTCAGACTCGATTATTTACAGACCGCCGTCACACAGATTGAATATTGTTGAGTGGGGCGTTAAACAACAAACAAACAAATATATCACAGCGTATCAGTTTAATGTAGGAGAAAAGCCCGGCTTCCACTTTGGTGAAACCCACGGGCACAGGTATGGTGCTGACAAACCTGTAATGCAGTCAGGGGAATCAGGTATTCGAACCCTCTATCAGATATTCCTATCACACATAAGGGAGGCAACTCTGCTCAGTGAATTGACAAAACACTGCAACTTGAACAATAGTGAGAAATGGGCTTCAGACATTGGACCAATGTAGAGAATCGAACCCGGGCCTTCGGCGTGACGAGCGAACGCTTAACCACTAGGCTACCCCACCGCCTCACTTGAACAATACTATCAGTGCTATGTGGTATATATCAAGCAAACGCAGTATGACTATGGGTGTAGAAAACGGGAATAAATGGACGCACCACGTTTCCCTGTTGGCATTGAGGTTTAAGAACTATTTATGATCGCCATGCTATAAATATTGACTTCACTGCACTTGGCTTTTTGTCTAATGATTTGCAGCTGTAGTTGTTTCTATGGCGCTGGTGCAAATGTGATGTCATTCTGTGTGGGAGAGGGAGTACTGGAACATTCCTTACGTGCAAACTCAGGCAAACATATTCGCCTCACTCGACTGAGCTTCCCGTAGCGAAACGGTTCACAAGTCGCTGCTCGTCAAATCAGCCTATTCAAGTCTTAAAAGTTTATAAACATGTAAGTCTACACAATTGTTATATATACGGACGCCTTTGTCAAGCGTTTAATCCAGTTTCTAGCTGTTATTTGGATACAGTAATTAAAAGTGACAAAAAACATTTCTACAATCATAAGAAATATTTGCTAAAAGCAGTGTCCATTGAAGGAATCCGACAATGTCATGAGCACGTGTTTATGTATCACTGTCAAATAGTGAGTGAGTGAGTGAGTATGGATTTACGCCGCTTTTAGCAATATTCCAGCAATATCACGACGGGCTACACCAGAAATGGGCTTCACACACTGTACCCATGTCGGGAATCGAACCCGGGTCTTCGGCGTGACGATCGAACGCTCTAACCACTAGGCTACCCGACCGCCCCCTATCAAATAGTGATGACACCAGGTCAAAAAGGTGGACGTATCTTGCCCTATCGGTGTCACGTCACAAACACATGCAAAGGCAAGTCAACTGTTCACCTGAACAAACACGGTAACATAAGGTACAAGTCAACATAGGGAATTGCATTGGTCTTATCAATTCAAGTTATTCACCCCTTCATCCTGGATGTAACATGATGACAGGGGTTCTTGTGTGGCGCCAGGAACATATTTCCTGGAAGAGCATCAATCACACTCGTCAATATAAACATGGCATTTAATCGCCAAATAAGCACATGCCGTGATTGACATGCTTCAAGGCAATTACATTACGTGTCACTCATTGGATGAGGAATGACAAGAATGTGACCTGTCGTACTCCATCGCGCTTGATGTGCATATCTAATATCTATCTCAGAGTGTCATCAATGAGCTTCTGTCGGATTTATTATTTCCTGACATTTATTCCTGATAAGAATAGTTTTTTTCATATATTTTTTTGCAGGGTATAGATTGAAACTACCATCATGTTCGTGAACACCTGGTTTCATCGCTATTTGATATAGTTAATAAAAATGAAATACGTCAATGCCGGAGAATAATCAGTCTTGATTATCTGTCTAAATTGAACCATTAGCCCTAAAAGACGAGTGAGTGAGTTGGGTTTAACGCCGCTTTTAACAGTATTCCAGTTATATCACGGCGTGTCAGCTTAATGTGGGAAGGTCTCAGACGTGTACCACTTCGGTGAAACCCACGAGCACGGGTATGTTGCTGACAAACCTAGAAACCTAATCGGGGTGAACCGGGATTCGAACCCTAAGTCATAGGTTTCTGGCGTGCTTATGGGACGCAACTCTGCACAGCGAATCGCAGCGCCTTGGACGACTGGGCCACCCATGCCCTCCTAAAAGACGAAGTGGCGGTGAAATGTATATATATACATGAATGTATCACTGAAAATCAGTTATGACAGTGGCAGGTTTTATTTGACGGATTTCGTTTTATTTAATTTTAAGAATATATGTTTAACTCCGCGAGTACATACACGGCATCTCTTGAGTCAGTTCCATTAAGGACCCGTTAAGATCCGGGGTAGAATAGGTCTTCAGCAACCCATGCTTGCTGTAAAAGGTGACTATGCTTGTCGTAAGAGGCGACTAACGGGATCGGGTGGTCAGGCTCGCATGGCATCGTATCACCAACTGCGTGGATCGATGCTCATGATGTCAACAACTGGATTGTCTGGTCCAGACTGGATAATTTACAGACCGCCGTCATATAGCGGGAATATTGCTGAGTGCGGCGTTAAACAACAAACAAACAAACGTTACATGGTATATGTTACAGCAAATATAAACGGTTGTATCGATTATGAACGTATCCTGATATAACGAATAATCGTCTAAAGCGATTCCAATTCTACTCCCAGGGAGTGGTCATAAATGTAAATGGCCACGTTATTTATGAACATCGGATATAACGAACTGATTTGGCGCTGTTGCCTTGGACTTTGTTTTTCCCGAGGTTTACTGCATGTGGACGACAAAAGTAACTTAAAAGTTACTCGAAAACTCCCGCTGGTAATAGTTACAAGAAACGGCTTGTACGAGTAGACTTCCATTGGAACATTGAACCGGCAGATACAATGTATGGTCTACCTGAAATATTTCTACAATGGTCATCATCCACGAATTCATATTTCGCGCTAGGACTAGTCTGTCTTACAGACCCTGATACAAATATATATCAAATACAGCCCATGCAAGTCTAAAATTGTTTGGCAAGTCTAGATTACTGCAGTATCAGGTATGAAGAGAGTCACTAGGCTCCCTTTTATTATATTTTTATTAAGATAACTGAACAACTGTTTTTTTCTGTACGATATGTTCATTTCAGAGACTAGATGTTAGTCTACGCAAGGACAATCGAAAGGGAAGGTTATAAAATTACCTTCGATAAGCATTTGCTAATTGGACTTATAGACCCTGTCACGTAGTTACCGAGTTATTCAAGTAGTTATCAATACACACGATATCAAGTGAATTTCTTATGTATGCATATGCAGTCTTTTCAACAAACTCTGAAACAAATATAATAATCTTTGGGCTTCTTTTTTATATAAATTATGAAGATAATTTAACAACTGTTTTTTTTCTGCAAAATAGATTCATATCAGAGGCTAGATATTTGTTTAATTCATGAGTTTCTCACCACTTTTGAAATTCATATTCAACAACAAAAATCCGTTACTAATCTGCAATATCATTCAATAAAATATCAGATGTAACACTATCCGCCAGGCGAGAACGTCTACCTTACATCTGAGGCCAGATCACAATGTTAATGACAGTGAACTATGAAATACACCTAAAGGTCAAAGTTGGGTACAGGATCCATCATGGCCATTATGCCAGTTCAAACTCGCCCTCTCTCACACACAAACAATCACTGTATTTTGTACTTTGAATCACTGTGTTCCAATTTTCCAACGCGTTTGAAGGTCAAATTCTCCAAATGGTTCAACTTTCATTTCTGTGGGCATGTGTTTAAAATAATATGGTAACCCTGGGGATTGAAGTGTCTTTTGCATAAAATCAGATAGAATAGGCTGGTAGATGTACATTGTTACTGTGATATACTATGATCTGATTGGTGGAAGCAAACACATGCGCAGTTGGCAGTAAGCAAGTATTCAGTATCCGACAAAGTTGACGATGAGAGGGGGGAGATGAGGATGTTTATGCTTGCCTGGAACCTCCTTGGCATTCCGGAAGGGGGGGGGGGGGGGGGGGGGTGGGATTCTAATCTAACACAGGGGGTAAGGTTCCTTCTCAGGGACGTCGTGTGGGGACAAGGCGGCGCTATAGCGTGGGAATGTACAGTTCGACCAACTGGTGAAAAACAAAGGTTTTGGAAAACTATATGACTACTGACTTCTGCTCTTTAGTAATTTCATTCTGCGAGGAAGAATACGCTTCTCCATGGCGAGACTATGGAGACTTAGACTTAGTAGAGTATGACAGTGATTTGGTGTATGAGTGTGAATGTCGTCGGGGTCACATCAATTCTCAAGTTGGTCCGAACGTACTGCACGACAATCATAGGCAACCGATCCGATGAAGATCCGTCTTCACCAATCCATACTTGTTCGCAGAGGCGACTAACGGGATCGGCTGGTCAGGCTCGATGACTTTGTTGATGCATGGCATCGCATGCCAACTGCGTAGATCGATGCTCATGATGGCAATCACTGGATTGTTTTTTCTCGACTCGATAATTTACAGCCGGCTTTCATATAGCTGGATTATTGAATGCGGCGTTAAACAACAAACGTTCAAACATCATACAGGATACTTGGGAAAGATTATTATTATTATCTTCGACCAGAATGGGTTGCTGAAGACCTGTTCTAACCCGGATCTTCAGGGGTCTATGTATATGTACTAACTCATCTGTGTCTATCTGTCATACAACACCTTATTTCTCGTGTAGTTTTACGACAAATATGTATCATCTTACAAGATAACTTTTATAAAGATATCAACCTGTCAGAGATGCAGCTTGTTGAACGAAAGAAGTTTAACAGGAATCTCACCGTTATTCGCGTTTACAAGTCGCATTTCACTTGCCCGTCACAAACCAACAAATAGTCTATGAAATATTATATTACACAATGCATTTCTTTCCTCTAAAATTAAAACAAATAATTTTCCTGATGCTGATAAGTGCTGGCTAGAGCTGGCTAAACCTGCTTTTAAATAAATCTAGATTGGTTTTGTTTTCATCAAATACAGATATTCCACATCCATAGTCAGGACTAACTCGCTGCAGATGAACCCGATTGTAGTTTTCACAGTCTACAAAGAGAAGGGCCGTCATAGCCATGACAGAGATATATTAACATCCGAGACATATTCTCAATCAACCACTTGTAGTTATAGTTGTATATAATACCACTAAGGTCCAACCACAGAATCGAATCAGAATCGGAATCAGAATCACAGAGTCATAATGCTCATAGTATGTTTACAAGTTTGTCCTCGCGTGGAGTCGAGATGCTCAGATTTAGGTCAACAGTCATTTGCCTTATGCGGCCTTTCTCCATCTACGGAAACGGGACAGTTCATGTCGAGTTCATGTGAAACTGTTTAATGACTGTTTGTTAATATATGTATTGAGATTAGGACTATTTTAAAGGAAGTACTTACATTGCCGGTGTTTAGTGACTTTGGTATCCAACTTTGCTCTCTGTCAAGTGTTTACCGAAACGGGAAGAAATGTCGTCTGGGGTTCCTGTGACGTCACATGGGCGCGTGAGGCTTGTCGTCTGCTACATGTTGATGTGTCATTCTCTGGAATCACCACATCTAACAGAACACATATTGTTGCACTTATTGCGCAAATCGCAGCCAGTGAAATTTCTCATTTTCGCGCGGAAACTGGTTGTCAGCCTTTGGAAAACTTTAAAAAAATAATTCCAACACAACAAATGGACAAGTGATAACAACAGAATGTGATATGAAGGCCTTGTGCATTTCCAACAAATGTAAAATATGGCCTTTGTCCTGAATCAGGTTTAATCAAAATTTATTCCTTTGATATAATGTAATCTTTATAAGTCACACATCCTCGACATATACTACTCAAAAGAAGTTAAGGACGACCCGATTATTTCATATAACTTTATTAAATCATTATCCCGTCATGACATTAGAGATTAACTTTGGTAATATAACATAATCGGGCGATCCTTAACTTCTTTTGAGTAGTATATACATATTAACGCTTCAGACTATCTACCTTTTAGACTTACCTCACAGACACTAATAGTGGTACTCCGTTTGTCTCGAACTATGGATATATCGATATCCCATGGACAACGGGCTTCTGAGTAATACACAGTTGATTATAATATTTAGATGAAATTTGGTTGAAATGAATGCCATTAGGAAAGTAACCTTCATATCCTTGAGTCATAGGAAACACGATATGTTATGTTCTAATAGATGTACATAATTACTCCCCGATATGTTCGTTTAATTACTGGGACATTCATCCATTGCATGCTTTGTGACGATTGTTTCGTTAAATCAAATGAGATAAGATAAATAACGGTAACAACTCCGGAGAAAACAAAACAATGATATAAAGCATTGTTGAATAAATTAGTAGATTAATGAACGAATAACTAATAGTCACTCACTCAACCACTCAACTACGTATTCAACTGCTCAATCACAAAATCACCGATACACAATTACGAGTGGTAATGCAGCATGATATGGATATGAAGTATGTTATAGTAATACAGTATGATATAGATATGAAGTATGTTGTAGTAATACAGTATTATATAGATATGAAGTATGTTGTAGTAATACAGTATGATATAGATATGAAGTATGTTGTAGTAATACAGTATGATATAAATATGAAGTATGTTGTAGTAATACAGTATGATATAGATATGAAGTATGTTATAGTAATACAGTATTATATAGATATGAAGTATGTTGTAGTAATACAGTATGATATAGATATGAAGTATGTTGTAGTAATACAGTATGATATAGATATGAAGTATGTTGTAGTAATACAGTATTATATAGATATGAAGTATGTTACAGTAATACAGTATGGTATAAATATGAAGTATGTTGTAGTAATACAGTATTATATAAATATGAAGTATGTTGTAGTAATACAGTATGATATAAATATGAAGTATGTTATAGTATTACAGTATTATATAGATATGAAGTATGTTATAGTAATACAGTATGATATAGATATGAAGTGTGTTGTAGTAATACAGTATTATATAGATATGAAGTATGTTATAGTAATACAGTATGATATAGATATGAAGTGTGTTGTAGTAATACAGTATGATATAGATATGAAGTGTGTTGTAGTAATACAGTATTATATAGATATGAAGTATGTTACAGTAATACAGTATGGTATAGATATGAAGTATGTTGTAGTAATACAGTATTATATAAATATGAAGTATGTTGTAGTAATACAGTATGATATAGATATGAAGTATGTTATAGTAATACAGTATTATATAGATATGAAGTATGTTGTAGTAATACAGTATGATATAGATATGAAGTATGTTATAGTATTACAGTATTATATAGATATGAAGTATGTTATAGTAATACAGTATGATATAAATATGAAGTGTGTTGTAGTAATACAGTATTATATAGATATGAAGTATGTTATAGTAATACAGTATGATATAGATATGAAGTGTGTTGTAGTAATACAGTATGATATAGATATGAAGTGTGTTGTAGTAATACAGTATTATACAGATATGAAGTATGTTACAGTAATACAGTATGGTATAGATATGAAGTATGTTGTAGTCGTACAGTATGATACAGATATGAAGTATGTTGTAGTCGTACAGTATGATACAGATATGAAGTAGGTTGCAGTCGTACAGTATGATACAGATATGAAGTATGTTGTAGTCATACAGCATGACATAGATATGAAGTATGTTGTAGTCATACAGCATGATGCAGATATGATGTATGTTATAGTAATACAGTATTATATAGATATGAAGTGTGTTTTTGTAATACAGTATGATATAGATATGGAGTATGTTATGGTAATACAGTATGATATAGATATGAAGTATGTTGTAGTAATACAGTATGATACAGATATGAAGTATGTTGTAGTCGTACAGTATGATACAGATATGAAGTATGTTGTAGTCATACAGTATGATACAGATATGAAGTATGTTGTAGTCATACAGTATGATATAAATATGAAGTGTGTTGTAGTCATACAGTATGATATAAATATGAAGTATGTTGTAGTCATACAGTATGATATAGATATGAAGTATGTTGTAGTAATACAGTATGATATAGATATGAAGTATGTTGTAGTAATACAGTATGGTATAAATATGAAGTGTGTTGTAGTCTTACAGTACGATATAGATATGAAGTATGTTGTAGTTATACAGTATGATATAGATATGAAGTATGTTGTAGTCATACAGTATGATATAGATATGAAGTATGATGTAGTCATACAGTATGGTATAGATATGAAGTGTGTTGTGGTAACACAGTATGATATAGATATGAAGTACACATGTATGTTTTCGTAATACAGTATGATACAGATATGAAGTATGTTATAGTAATACAGTATTATATAGATATGAAGTATCTTGTAGTAATACAGTATTATATAGATATGAAGTATTTTTTGTAATACAGTATTATATAGATATGAAGTATGTTATAGTAATACAGTATGATATAGATATGAAGTATGGTATAGTAATACAGTATTATATAGATATGAAGTATGTTTTTGTAATACAGTATGATACAGATATGAAGTATGTTATAGTAAAACAGTATTATATATATATGAAGTATGTTTTTGTAATACAGTATGATATAGATATGAAGTTTGTTATAGTAATACAGTATGATACAGATATGAAGTATGTTGTAGTCATGCAGTATGATATAGATATGAAGTATCTTGTAGTCATACAGTATGATACAGATATGAAGTTTGTTGTAGTAATACAGTATGATATAGATATGAAGTATGTTGTAGTAATACAGTATGGTATAAATATGAAGTGTGTTGTAGTCATACAGTATGATATAGATATGAAGTATGTTGTAGTTATACAGTATGATATAGATATGAAGTATGTTGTAGTCATACAGTATGATATACATATGAAGTATGTTGTAGTCTTACAGTACGATATAGATATGAAGTATGTTGTAATAATACAGTATGATACAGATATGAAGTATGTTGTAGTAATACAGTATGGTATAAATATGAAGTGTGTTGTAGTCATACAGTATGATATAGATATGAAGTATGTTATAGTAATACAGTATGATATAAATATGAAGTATGTTGTAGTCATACAGTATGATATAGATATGAAGTATGTTGTAGTAATACAGTATGATACAGATATGAAGTATGTTGTAGTAATACAGTATGATATAAATATGAAGTATGTTGTAGTCTTACAGTATGATATAGATATGAAGTATGTTATAGTAATACAGTATGATACAGATAAAAAGTATGTTGTAGTTATACAGTATGATATAGATATGAAGTGTGTTTTTGTAATACAGTATGATATAAATATGAAGTATGCTGTAGTCATACAGTATGATATAGATATGAAGTATGTTATAGTAATACAGTATTATACCGATAAAAAGTATGTTGTAGTTATACAGTATTATATAGATATGAAGTATGTTGTAGTATTACAGTATGATATAGATATGAAGTATGTTGTAGTTATACAGTATGATATAGATATGAAGTATGTTGTAGTTATACAGTATGATATAGATATGAAGTATGTTGTAGTCATACAGTATGATATAGATATGAAGTATGATGTAGTCATACAGTATGGTATAGATATGAAGTGTGTTGTGGGAACACAGTATGATATAGATATGAAGTACACATGTATGTTTTCGTAATACAGTATGATACAGATATGAAGTATGTTATAGTAATACAGTATTATATAGATATGAAGTATCTTGTAGTAATACAGTATTATATAGATATGAAGTATTTTTTGTAATACAGTATTATATAGATATGAAGTATGTTATAGTAATACAGTATGATATAGATATGAAGTATGGTATAGTAATACAGTATTATATAGATATGAAGTATGTTTTTGTAATACAGTATGATACAGATATGAAGTATGTTATAGTAAAACAGTATTATATATATATGAAGTATGTTTTTGTAATACAGTATGATATAGATATGAAGTTTGTTATAGTAATACAGTATGATACAGATATGAAGTATGTTGTAGTCATGCAGTATGATATAGATATGAAGTATCTTGTAGTCATACAGTATGATACAGATATGAAGTTTGTTGTAGTTATACAGTATGATATAGATATGAAGTATGTTGTAGTATTACAGTATCATATAGATATGAAGTATGTTGTAGTCATACAGTATGATATAGATATGATTGTTTGGTTGGTTTGTTTGTTGTTTAACGCCGAGGTCAGCAATATTCCAGCTATATGACGGCGGTCTGTAAATAATCGAGTCTGGACCAGACAATCCAGTGATTGATATCATGAGTATCGATCCATGCAATTGGGATCAATGACATGCATCAGCTGAGTCAGCGAGTGATACAGATATGAAGTATGTTGTAGCGACACAGCATCGTATAGATATGAAGTGTGTTGTAGTCATACAGTATGATACAGATATGAAGTATGTTGTAGTAGCACAGTATGATATAGATATGAAGTATGTTTTAGTAATACAGTATGATATAGATATGAAGTATGTTTTAGTAATACAGTATGATACAGATATGAAGTATGTTGTAGTCATACAGTATGATACAGATATGAAGTATTTTGTAGTAGCACAGTATGATACAGATATGAAGTATGTTGTAGTATAACTGTATGATATAGATGTGAAATATGTTGTAGTAATACAGTATCGTATAGATATGAAGTATGCTGTTGTAATAACGTTTAGTATAGATATGAAGTATGCTGTGGTAATACAGTACGATATAGATATGAAATATGCAGTTGTAATAACGTGTAGTATAGATATGAAGTATGTTGTTGTAATAACATATAGTATAGATATGAAGTATGCTGTGATAATGAAGTACGATATAGATATGAAGTATGCTGTGGTAATAAAGTACGATATAGATATGAAGTATGCTGTTGTAATAACGTATGGTATAGATATGAAGTATGCTGTTGCAAAACGTATGGTATGAATATGAAGAATGCTGTGGTAATATAGTGGCTTAAATACGTGAATGTAGCATGGAGAAAACGAAATTCAAGTTTTGGTAAGGCCAATATTAGTCCTGAGAAACTGATGTTGAAAATATTTTGACGCGAAGGAAAGATTTATGTTGACCTTTACCACTGCACAATATGCTATACGTACAACCACCGCCACCACCACCATCAACATCATTACCATCATCATCATCGTCATCACAGTAGACACACCAAGGACAAAAGACTGTTTAACGAAATTCCACAAGGGGAGTAACTCTTGTCGCCTTTTGTTGCCAGAGCCTTGTGTTGTGTTCGATACCATGGGGCCCAAAGTAAACAAGTTAACAATTACAGGGCGCCTACGTTAACAATATGTCTGAATCATAGTGCAGCTGTTCATTATTTTATGCATGTATTGTAGAATATATCATTGTGTGCACTGTATTGAAAAGATATAAAACACATACCGTAAACTCCAAGACATTGGCGACGTTGTATGAAACACTATTCGATACTTAGTGTACTGCTGCTATTTCTGGTTGTAGTAAGTATGTGGTAATCTGAAAATAATTCTTACAAATAACAATAATGTCTAAAACACACGACATATGACTTTCAAGCATACTGGCACATATAGCAATAGTTTGGTTGCAAAAGTAAGGGATGAGGCTGATATGGATTGGTATTGTAATATCAACAAGTAGAATATACATTACGTTTATTATTTATAATCTAATGCACAAAGGATACAAATATCATGTGATGCACTTCTGTATCTCAAATTACGAATCCGATTGTTACCTAACGGTAATGGGAAATCACATATAAATCCTGACCACAATTTGCTTGATAATAATGTAAACAAAATTCAGTATGTGAATCTGTGGGAAAGCTATTTTAACTTTACCATAATATTGAATAAATAACCCAAAGATCCATTTAAATATTTTTAAAAAAGTATAAACGTTGATATTCTTAAAACAATAACTTGTATGTATTTGTATCAAGCATGTAAACGAGCAGGAGATGTTAAATGTACCTGTTCTTGTGGGTTGTACCTAGTATTGCAGAAATATAGCATACTGGTAAGTTGATCCAACTCACAAAACGCGCTTGAGACAAGTAGGCGGTGCACAGAATTTGGGCAAACATATTTGGTTTGTTTCAGACAGGGAGGGTGTACGCTTGTTGTAGATTGCAGGTCATGGCGATGCAATTGACAACGTTTCCGAGGACACACGTGTTCCTTATGAGACTATTAAGAAGTCGGTGTGACAGGTGAATACAAGAATTCTCTAAAAGTCGTTTGATAGAAGTTAATTAAAGGAAACTACGGTTATAACGAACACGCTTATAACGAACTAACGGACATAACGAACATACTTTTTAGTCCCGACTATTTGCTGTATATATGCTTATAACGAATTACGGTTATAACAAACTAAAATTAGTTGTCCCTTTGAGTTCGTTATAACCGTAGTTTACTGTACAACGAAAAGACATGTCAAAGCTGGGTTAGCATGGCCAAATCACACATTCTCTGGCTCGAGAATTGGCCTATAAGGTCATAAATTACATGGAGAAAGAATGTGCAAATCAATCACAAGCATTGTCAAAAGGTGACACTGCCACTGGTCCGTCTGTATCTACGCATCAGAATGTGGGGACTAGTGTTAATGATTAGGAGCCTGTCAGCGAGTCAACTATGACTACTTTAAGGTCTCAACCTTTACATTCATTAATGAATGACACGACACTATTCATGATTGCTCTCTGGATTACAAAAACGTATTCAGTTTTTTTACAGCAAATGATATTCAGGACCCATCCATGCAAATTTGCTGTCACCATTTCACAGTCATCGGGTACCTCACATCAGCGCGTACTATATATTGACTTTGCTACGAGAACTCGTTGTTAGCCGAGGCAGGCCACGCACATATCCATCGTACCACTTGGCGTGGACCACCCGCTACCCCTTTCTTCACAGTGGTACGCGCCAGTGTGTGGACCTCATACAAAGTCATATGGGGTTAATTGTCAGGTCACAACTCAACTTATCCTAGCCTACCAGTAGTACCGATTGATGTAGAATTACTTTGGCTGAAAAGAGCTACATCGTCTTTTGTACGCACTCACAATGTGTTGTATTCATTAAATCCCTGCAATAGGAATGCCTTCACTATGCTAACCACTATTGGTGTACTTGTGCCAGGTTCAATCAATACACAGATATAGTAAAACAATTACAACCGGTATCGTTTTCTTTGCGTCCTACATCTAACTTTTGTAAGCCATAAGCAGTTACCCAACTCAGCAGAAGCTCTACATGTGTTATTGTTCATGCTGCCAGCTACTACTACTACTACTACTGCTGCTGCTGCTGCTGCTATACTACTAATGCTGCTGCTGCTGTACTACTACTACTACTTGTACTACAACTACTTCTACTACTACTACTACTTCCACTACTACTTGTACTACTTACTACTTCTACTGCTACTACTACTACTAGTACTTCTACTACAACTACTACTACTGCTACTACAACTACTAGTAGTTCTACTACAACAACTACTACAACTACGACTACTACTTCTACTACTACTACTACTACTTCTACTGCTACTACTACTACTACTACTACATCTAATACTACTACTACTACTACTACAACTACCTCTTCTACTACAACTACTACTACGACTACTACTACTACTACGACTACTACTTCTACTGCTACTACATCTAATACTACTACTTCTACTATTACTACTACTACTACTACTACTACTTCTACTACAACTACTACTCCTACATCTTCTACTACGACTACAACTTCTTCTACTACTACTTCTACTACTACTACTACTACTCGGGTTTGCAAAGGTTCGAGAATCAAATTCACTCCCTCTGTAACCTTTGACCTGCCAGCACTGCACCCATGCTCCTTCATGTGAGATTCACCAAAAACGTCTACGACCTGCGTCAGTGACACGTGGTTATATCACTGGACAACTGCTCATGGCGGCGGTACATCCCACCCACTGATGCTATCTATTACTGCTACACCACCCAACTGGGGAGTCCGGGTCATATTAGGCCCAAGGAACATCCGCTATTAGTACCAGGCGTCTCCCTCTCCGGTCAGGATCGGTGACGTGTTTGTTTCCGTGTCATCTACCCCGTCGACGTTGAACGATGCTCATGATATCAACCACTGGTTTGTCCGATCCAGATTAAATTGTTTACAGGCCGCCGTAATATTGTTGTGTCTGGCGTTTTTGTACAAACGCACAAACAAACTACCACCACAGCTGCCCAGGTACTGTATGGTGCTATGAATATTATTACAAGAACTAGGGTAACGAATGTCTTTATTTCAACAGCCGCAAAAAAACATCTATTGAAAATATACACATGTGTACATGTACATAATAGATACAAAATACTTTTAATTATCATAAATATATTATTTTTAATCACCGATCATAAAGTAGACCGAAAGCAACAGTCTTCACGGGAAAACACTTAAATTGTAATATAAACATCATTTAATTTATGAAAGACAAATCACAAAATTTGTAAAGAAAACCGTGTATCGTTGAACCTGACTGATGGAATACCGTTACATCTACCCGAGGCAAGAGAGTTAACTGACTTTAAAAGTCCCGTTTCCACCTTTGGTGGAACTCTCTTGCCTCGGGAAAATGTAACCTTATGTAACGTTACCAAGGGTGGAAACTGGACTTTTAAAGTCAGTTAACTCTCTTGCCTCGGGAAGATGTAACGTTATGTAACGTTACCATGGGTGGAACGGGGACTTTTAATGTCAGTTAACTCTCTTGCCTCGGGAAGATGAAACGTTATGTAACGTTACTATGGGTGGAAACTGGACTTTTAAAGTCAGTTAACTCTCTTGCCTCGGGAAGATGTAACGTTATTGCATCAGTCAGTTTCAACGATACAAGGGTGGAACGGGGACTTTTAAAGTCAGTTAACTCTCTTGCCTCGGTAATATGTAACGTTATGTCATACAACTTCCAGCTAAATTCACAGCCCTTGAGAGGGGAGGTTGGGGCGGGGATGGGTTAAGCTTCACAGTTAAGTTTGGGTATGATATGAACAGCAAGTAAGAGACGAGCTGGCCAAACAGAATGAGTGAGTGAGTGTGGTTCCACGCCGCCTTTAACAACATTCTATCCATATCACGGCGGGGAACACCAGAAATGGGCTTATAACATTGTGCACTTGGTAAAGCGAACTCGGGCCTTCGGCGTGACGCGCGAACGCTTTTACTGTAAGCTGAACCAGTTCTCCCTCAAAATGACAATTACTACGATCGAGCTATTTCCGCATGTGCCAGATTTCGTGTGGGAAGATTGTCTGGACATTCACGTCACACAAATAGCGTTCACGGATACTTATCGCCAACTCGTCAAAATAAGGATTATTATGCACCGCGTGACATGTAATAGCTCTCGGATGGCAAAGAAGTATCTCGTTACTGTGTTATGAAATATATATACAATGTCACATCACGAATGTTATCAGGGCGAGTCAAGGTTGAACGTATGTTCAAAGTTATTTCATAGTCGTTACACAAACCCAACACAAATGAAAGAGAAAATACACAACCACCGCAGCAATATTAAGCAATATCATTCCCAGTTCATTCATTGAAACGATGACCAATATAGAACAATGATACAATGATTGTCAAGTTATATCTCGACACATTTTTGGTCGTATCTCGACACACAGGTTTTGTCGAAGTTGGACTTTCCCACTTTAATCAATGATGGATTTCGACATGAATTAAACGTCAGTGAAAATGCATCCTTGCCAAACACCCCATCCCAAAATCGGCGATCCAAACATTCTTCACCACTCGAACCTTTCCGTAACCTGCAAGAAGACTCGTGCCCCTGTCAGTCAAAGAATCCCTCAGAAATATAATATGATTTTACATATGTCTTGCCAAGACACGTAAGATTCAGTTAAATGTGTTTAATCAGACTGTACAATACCGTAAGTCGCGATATGTTTTAAATTACATACGATATATGGGTGAAATATACGTGAATCATTATAATTGTTTTAGCTATCCCCGTTTGCGCTTAGACGGAACCCAGTCGCAAAAATGGCCACGAGAGGGACACGAGTCGCTTTTCGAGTCGCAAACTCGAGTTTGTCACGAATGTGATCCAAAGACTGTGGAATGACATAGTGAGACGCTTGTTTGTCCCACCAAGGACGACATTTGCTGTAGGTGATACCGATATGGGGACATATCTGTTATCTTCCTATTAGATTATCCATGGATGCTTTCAGATCGTACATTACTTGGGGTAAAATTTGGCCTTTATCGAGTTCCGAGACAATTGTGAACAGTAAGAAGCCGTCATTGCCGAACACGCTCTGTAAGGATGTTGGATCTTCCTTGTCCATTCTCAGACCATGCCTTCCATAAAACGATTTCTGATTGGCTAACGACATGACATTGCTAAACGAGTAGTATTTGTACCAACCAAATATGGACACAACCGCCAGCCAAACAATAAGTACTGGCGTCAGAATCTGAAGCAATTCGCTTACAGGGAGAAGACAAGTTGTAGACACCCATTTTGGGGTAGACCTGCTTATGACTTGAAACTGACAGAAGGCATTTGAGGGAAACACAGTCACGCTTTGGTTGTGCAGAGCTGACATTAACGTCATGGGGTTCAAGGTGAAGGTTTCTAGGGCATTGACCCCAGGTATGAAGGTCATGGCCACCGGAACTAGGAATGGAATCAGAGGTCTGAGAACGTGCATCCACAGAATGTTCTTGTAGAAACTGCCTTGACAAGATCTTAGGAAGAATTTCATATCTCCAACTAACTGTTCCACGCATCTTTGTCGTGATCCTACGCCATCATTTGTTCCGGCGTATGTGAAAGTATTCAACATACACGTAAGGTCTTTCTCAACGGATGTACATATCCAGACAAAATTAGGTAGAGACAAGAGTATCGCAATAGATATCAAGATGACAGCGTACGCGTTGTACAAAATGATTTTTGACCTCAAAATATCGTATTCATTTATAGAACTGGAATAAAGTCCTTTACTGCTTGTCACGACTTCAACGCGCAACTTTTGTTGCTTGGTGATTGAAGCATGTTTGAAACCTTGAGATTTTGACTTGGACATCTCGGAAACAAAACCATCATTGTACGTCATCTCCCTCTTCAACGCGTCGACATCAGCTTGTACAACGTCATCATGAGCTGTAACGTCATCCGACGGCTCAGCAGCGGGTCGCTCAGAGTTAGGAACGATGGCTTCTTGGTTTACGAAAAATGCCTGCGTCAAACAAACCATGTTGGTGTAGTTACACTGAGCGTAAGTGAATCCCCGCGGACACTTGCAGGACGGAGGCTGCGTTACCTGGAGACCAAGGATGAACAGCGCCATCAGTACGAACACTGTCGCTGTAGAGTCGAGGATACGGGTTTGGAAATACCTGGAAAAGAGAACGCAAGATGTCAGTGTGTAGATGTAGAGGTCAGTATTGAGTATCATTGCCGCGTTTTTAGCGATATTTCAGCAATATCACGGCGGGGGACACCAGAAATGGGCTTCACACATTGTTCTCATTAAGGGAATCCAACTCAGATCTTCACCATGCGATTTTACAAAATCAATGTACCCCAAAATCAATCATTGCTCCTTGGATGTTTTGAAAATTGACAGAAAAAAAAAATCAAGCGAGGGTAGATTTTACGGCGCTTCAGTCAACTCATACCTGCGCACATGGCCTTGTAATCAGAGAATAGGTACATCGTGATATTCATTCGTAGCAGTAGTAAAAAAATTAATTTGTTAGAACGTTAATGTTTATTTATAAAATTAATGTGTAATGGGCGTAAAAAACGCGATTACAAACGCGCACTAACAAAGGGAATTAACTCTTGCTGGCTTAGCAACTGTTATTGAGGTCGCACAACACACAGCCAATGTGACTTATACTGCTAAGACTGAACAAATCATGACTATATTAATAAATGTTATTGGGTGTAACACCGCATTATAACCATGGATATATTACGAACTATTATATAAATACAACTCAATGACGATGTTTCAGTGCAACGCATAGTATTACGATTTGGTCAATGGAAGGTGCCTATTTTTAAAATGGAAAAACGTTAAAAAAATTAAAGTGAATGAGTTAAAGTTTAACGTCGCATCGGCATTATTTCAGTTCAAGAAATTTAAGACGTATGTTTGATTAAAAAAAAAAATATAAACAATCATACAAACACTAATCCTTATCGGAAACTAAAGAGGAGTCGCGTTTCAGAAAAAAACACCGTTTGAAATCAAATCTGAACAGCTTAGCCACAATATATGTATTGTCACATAGAGCCGGCCTCATGGCAACCGTCTTCCTGCCATAAACGTGTTGACACCCGAACAGAAAACATCAAATACATACAACAAAGGGGGAGGAAACAGTTTGAATAACACAACCACATGCATAAACACGTTGAAAACATTCTTTGTACCAGCTAACTAACAAAGAAGCCTGACACAATGAGACCCCTTGATAACAGGACGCGAATGTGATACTTTAGGACCAAACTGGGGGCGTAATGATTTAACGATACTGGGGACTAAAATAACGTTTGATACGTCAAGCTCTCATCTTAGATACAAGTCACGAACATAGTGTAAATTAAAAATAACCTCACTTCATTTTAGTAATGATGCACTCAGCGATAAAACGGCGCTAGATCCTGAAGAGTACGGTCGTCTTATGACATATTTGAAGTTTTGCCAGTGTCTTAATTTAATTCATTAATTTGTATGGTTCCAACTAGCAGGGAGACTGTGTAAGATTCTTGAAGAGACAACTGTCATTACCGATTTGAAATGTGGAAGTTGTAAGAAAGGTTGAGAGGCTGTGATTAGTCTTTATACGTATTGTCTTTGAAAAATAGTTTCCATTGCTGCCCGCATCTCCATCACGTCTGAAATAACGTCAATATCGGAAAATGTTTACAAATTTACATTTTTCTGATATCTCTAATCAAATAGCTTTAAACGAAATTTTACTTATATTTGTCTTAAAATTCATTTGTAATATAAACTCACGGAAATATATATAAATCTTGTAAAAATGGCATTATATATCAAACGAATTAAAACAAGTGTGTCTTTATTGCTTCATCAATTTAAAGACGCGCCCTGGGTACGAGGAGTTAGTTCCTAGAAATAGATCAGTGAAACCCTGGTTACAATGTTTGAAATGCACACAATGTAAAGTTAGTATTACAACTTGCTTAATAATTGAAAGAATTTTTTTTTAAATTTAATATCTGATTAATGTATGATATTTAACGACGAAAGCAAAACGCCATTGGACTTATTGGTTCAAATATATGAAAATGTGTTTCCTAAAATACTGAATGATGAGTGAGTGAGTGATTAAGGATTAACACCGCATCAGCAATCCTGCAGTTATTCGCGGTGACTGAATTCTGAAAAGAATACAGTAAAAATTCTTTTCCACCCCATGGCAACTGATCGTTTAAGACACAACCGGATTACCGGGATAAGTAAGACCATAGTGCAGATAAGATTCTGCAGAGACCTCACAGTAACTTAGTTTTAAACGATACATCGAGATACTGGAGTTCGAGTTAGCGAGGTTTCACTATAAAAAATCATAGGACTCGTGAAGATCAGGGGTAGAATAGGTCTTCAGCAACCCATGCTTGCCGTAAAAGGCGACTATGTTTGTCGTAAGAGGCGACTAACGGGATTGGGTGGTCAGTCTCACTGACTTGGTTGATGCACGTCATCGTATCCCAATTGCATGGATTGATGCCCATGTCAATTACTGGAATGTCTGGTCCAGACTCTATTATTTACAGACAGACATCATTTAGACGGAATATAGCGGAGTGCGGCGTTAACGAACAAAGAAACAAACATAATAAATAATTTGGGTAATCTTTGTTTTGCAACCTATTGTTTGGTAAAAGATGCATCTATACCATTCCGCTCATAACACAGAGTAATATCATCAACACAGAACAATATAAGCACGAACAGAATATATAGCGACTGGTAAAACAAGCCCATCTCCTCACCCAGCGTAACATCTCCATCCGCCCCCTCCCACATACACACACACACACACACACCACCAATATTCCCACCCCCAACCTTGCGGTTACCATGACTTTTCCTCACTCCCCACGTTTTAACGCACAGCCTTATACATTTCACACACTGTTTCGATAACACGCAAATGCACATGTAATATACGTCGGATATTGAACTTGTAATGAATTCATAAAATACTACTTACATTTTTGTAACGTAACATCAGCGGAGAAAGAAACCAGCTATCTTCTCGGCCCCGTCCTGTAAGTATAAAGGCTCGCCTCCGTGCAGCACGCGGTGCCTTGGTTCCCACCGGCGGGGATCCCCCGGAAAATGTAGGCGAGAGCAGAACTGATAGCGCTGTGCCTTAAAATAGACATTGATTTATGCAGGAGCTGGCTTGCCTCAGAGTAATGTAATATATTGTTGATTTATTGATAAGAAGACTCTGAATATGACATTCATACAGCAGAGACTTAACGAAAGACTACTGCAACAAGTGGGGTTTACCTCATGGTTGCAAAACTCGCAACAGTATCCTGTATTCTTCCATTGCTTACCCCTTTGTCTCAGAACGACAGAACAGAACTTTATTACTCTCCAGGCAATATGTACATAGCATGTGGAGATATAGGATTTTTACATTGAAACAGTTGGATAGGTTACTGATGGAATTAAGATATTTACATCTAAATATGAAATGAACTTCACCAGCATTGTTATAACTATTACTTAAAGTGCATTTCCTGTCGACTATTAAGAGTGCATCGTTCCATCTTCCACATTCGAGGGGCGGTCGGGTAGCCTTGTGGGTAAAGCGTTCGCTCGTCACACCGAAGGCCTGGGTTCGATTCCCGACATGGGTACAATGAGTGAAGCCCATTTCTGGTGTCCCCCGCCGTGATATTGCTTGAATATTGCTAAAGGCGGTGTAATACATGCTCACTCACTCACTCAATCCCACATTCGATGGGTAAATAAAATAATGAAATTTATATTTTCCGTCGTAGACCTGCACGTTTATAAGTGCATTAATACATCATCATCGGTATGTGTACTTAATTGCTTCGAATTCTTTGTGTTCAGTCCGAACACATAGCTCATGTCTAAGAAACATTCAAGGGTGTTAATGTACTGAAATGAAGAAACGCATTTGTATATGTTTCAAAGAGAAGTACGTGTATCAATATTGATACAAAAAAGAATTGTAAAAAACTGATTGTTCAGATGTCACTCATTCATTCTCCAATTAGTTCAATAGTTAGCCATGTTTCATTCCTATAAATATTGACGTATCTGACACCGCATATCAACATATACCATTCTTTCCCCGTAAATAGGAAAATATGAACGTTAAAGTATGTAATTTATGCTTATGCAATGGTTAAGGTTATGCGCCTGTATGTGGGTCATACCCCAGTTGAGTTGAGATGACATTTACCTGTTGTGGTCTTTATAGACTTAATTTTAGACTAAATAATTAAGATAAACAAAAAAAGACTTTCAACATCACCTTTACAGCAAGAACAAGATCGGGTGATCGTGTAAATGTTTGTTTGTTTGTTGTTTAACACCGTACTCAGCAATATTCCAGCTATTTTGACGGGTAAATGTGGCAATATAGACGTATGCTTTCATCACAAATTGAGTTGATAATTTCTTTTGTTTTGTTTATTGTAACCTTATAGTATTAAAATTACTTCTAATAGTATTGATATGTTAATTAATGTTTATAAAACAATAATCAGTAGCAAGGTTTGCACGATATTAATTTACAAACAAATAAAAGTGAAGAACATAATATGTCAACATCAAATGTCCTTATCACATCAATCTTTATGAGTTAGAATGAATCTCACAATACAGTTCTGTTGTCAGTTGAAGTCTGGTTATTTAAAGTTTGCTGATATGGAGCTTGACTATATACTCAATACCAACGAGCACACCAAGGCGAATGCAACACAAATTTTAAGTGTTTTGTTTTTAATTGTTACCTGTAACATAAATAAAATAGAAAAGCGTTTAAAACAAAGGAACTTAAAATATCCAACATGAGTAGCAGAATCAACATGAAAATGTGTTTTTTTTATAATTTAATACATCCTATTGACAGTGTTGAAAGAAGAGAATAGCATGTTTTAGTCAGTGACAATATTTTGCTATTTTCTGTATAATGACTCGATTATGACATTTAAGTGTTCACAGAAGTTGGGTCAACTCAAGGAAACGGTTCCAAAGTGCTAAATGGGGTACCTTGATGTAGTAATACGTTAAACCTTGTTGAATTACTTATGTAGCTATTAAAGCCAACGAAGCATTATGAAATTCTTTTTATTTATTTATTTAATAGAAATCTTATGAGGTGTCTGACAAATGGAGTATAATCTGGACTAATCCATGTTACCATGTGAGTAACAAGCACAGGGTGATGGGAGAATTCAGCCGTGAATTAAAAGTCGTTTTAAGGTATCTGACAAATGGGGTGGGACCTGTATGCCTGTCATCGTTTTCAAATGCATCATTTGTGTCTTAAACGTCACCAAGTGTCTCGATAAATAGGTTATCACACGGAGTACTTAATCTGACCATAGCTATAATTAATTATACCATGCACTCGTTATTAGGAAGAAATAAAATTCTATGTTTAAAAAATATTTTGATCGTTTTGTACTAAATCACGTTTCTTTTCTTTATATTGAATTCACAGGATATTATGAAACTGTTTACTATATTTCTATATAAATATTTTTTTTTTTAAAAACTCAAACGTAACATCTTATGTGTATGTTGGGCAATCCCCATGCAGTTTATCCTGATAAGGTCACATAAGATAGGTCGTTCCTGGCATCTTTTAATCTAAAAATTGTTGTATAATGCAGACACAAAAAGTATTGGAAAAACACACATTCTGATGCAAATAAAAGCGAAAAACTTCATTCATTAATCACATTAAGAGTGTGAGTCGATTGTGCCTTTCCCACTATATCATGAACATGACGTTTATGAATGACTATCAAATAGTGATGATACCAGGTGTTCGCGAAAAGGTGAACGTATCCTGCCCCACAGGTGGCACCCGTCACAGACGCAGGCAAAGGCATGTGGTCTAGAGGTAGAGCGTCCACCCGGATAGCGGAAGGTCCGGGGTTCGATCCCCGGCCGCGTCATACCAAAAGACGTTAAAAGGTGGTACTTGTTGTTACCCTGTCTGTCGCTCTGCATTAAGGAAATTAAACAAGGACTCGTCGGCTCGGAGTCAGTATACTGTGTCTGAGCGGGGTATCGATGTTAAACTGCGGCATGGTATCTCAGTTGGCTGGCACTATAAATCGGCATCAGTCCGGACTAGCTCAAGCAGCCACACACACACACACACGTGCATGCACGTCGCTGTATAAGTGCAATAATCTTGGACGCGACGTTAAACCCAATTTCACCTCACATAATTCATTTCTAATTATTTGTGACACGCTATCAACCTGGTCGCACATTGTTGATGACCATGACTTAAGCACATTCTAACACATTTGAGGTAATTTTATATACCCGTTACACTCTTGATTACAAAATAACTTTGTCTAAACACGTGTATGTCCGAGGGTTTTATAAACATTCCATTGTTCGGCTACTCCTTTCCCAGGAAAGTGTAATCGAAAACATATCCTCTCCCCAACCTATCTAAAACCATCCCCTACGTCACTGTGGGCTTTCAAAGCCAGGTCATATCGAGTTACCTGATAATTTGCATGACATCCTATACACCTAAAATTGGTGCGATTCGACACCCATCCGTGTACCCTGGGCCATCGTGGGGAAACTACAAAGGGTAAATAGTCAGATCGCGTTAACTGTTTTGTAATCAATCAGAGACCATGGTCTATGATGTCATGTTTCGTGTGTTTGGGCCGTTTGCTTTTGAAGAGGATTGCTGTACATAGCTGAATAGTCATGTAGCGTCTACAACCCCTGTGTGAATGTACACTAAACTACGGTTATAACGAACTCAAAGGGACCACTAATTGTAGTTCGTAATAACCGTAGTTCGTTATAAGCATATATACAGCATATATACAAGATATGTCCGTGACTAAAAAATATGTTCATTTTATCCGCCAGTTCGTTAAAAGCGTGTTCCGTATAAACGTAGTTTACTGTATTGGCAATTGGAGCTGGGAGGGTTGTAATATGCATTTTTATATACATGTAGTTCTATAATAATTATTAGTATATTCAATGGTTTCTGTCGTGTACAAATTCGGATACTATGGCTGCCTTCAGAAGGCAGACTGATAGAATATAATTACAGTAAACTACGTTTATAACGAACACGCTTATAACGAACTGATCGTCATTCGATAAAAGTAGAGCAAGTGGTTGACTTGTGAATAGGACATTAAAAGCGGACTATTTGTTATAACACTTCCGTCAAATATCTTGACATAAAACATTATAATAACACATAGTCCTCGTCTTCTGCTCAGTTATCCCAATTCGAAAAGTATCTGTGATCTGCCGTGATATTCTCATAGCGTCCGTTTCATGAAATGGACTTCGACATATGTTTCTCCTTCGAAGTCTTGTTTAAACTGGTCTTGTAGGTTCGAAGTTTTCAATTTTCACCCTCAGTCATACATATCTTCCCATTCAGACTTCTAGTTTGTGAACATGAAATTTTCCAAAGTTATGCATAACGGCTTCTTTTGGGAAGGAACATGCGCGTTGAACAATGCTCCCAGGTAAATGTAGCAGTGACATCTCTCAAACTCCTCACCTCATTTGAGAACTGTATTTCATCCTGGAGTAGGTTTTTACAGTTGAAACGTACGTGAGTAATAAACATGCAATAAGTACGCTAAAACCTCGTGGTCAAAAAACTTAAACTGGAGGACAAGGTGTGCCAAGACGTCTCAGGTGTCCCTTATCGGTACAATTCCTAGTCATATGCATAAAGAAACATAACCGCAAGAAGGAAAGCAAAATTAGTGTACATGGGGATGTCTACTTCTTGTCTGAATGTCTTACCCGCGAATTTTACATAGATGTTATCGATGGGAAAGTCCAGCTTTTCCGAGTAAACATACCATGGCATTTGCTTTCATTTGTAACAAAACGTCCCGAACAAGGGAAATTGAAATTGAAATGAATTGCACCATGACACGAAAACAAACATGTGCCTGTCAGGGTAAGCGGGACATATGGAAGTGCGCAGTGCTTACTGTACATGGACAAACTTCATGAGGTTCTCTGGGAGGTACCACCTGAAATTGGGAAATGTAACCTTTTGGTGAAGAAATATCGGAATTTGGTTTTTGCAATATCTTTGTGAAGTACGACGTGAAGTCGGTCAGTGTAGAAAGGTCGGCGAAGTATGATCTGAAGTCAGTCAGTGTAAACTGTCAGTGAAGTACGATCTAAAGTCGGGCAGTGTAAACTCTAGGTGAAGTACGATCTGAAGTCGGTCATTGTAAAGTGTAGGTGAAGTACGATTTGAAGTCAGTCAGTGTAAACTGTAGGTGAAGTACGATTTGAAGTCGGGCAGTGTAAACTGTAGGTGAAGTACCATCTGAAGTCAGTCAGTGTAAACTGTAGGTGAAGTACCATCTGAAGTCAGTCAGTGTAAACTGTAGGTGAAGCACAATTTGAAGTTAGTCATTGTAAACTGTAGGTGAAGTACGATTTGAAGTCAGTCAGTGTAAACTGGAGGTGAAGTACGATTTGAAGTCAGTCATTGTAAACTGTAGGTGAAGCACAATTTGAAGTTAGTCATTGTAAACTGTAGGTGAAGTACGATTTGAAGTCGGGCAGTGTTAACTGTAGGTGAAGTACCATCTGAAGTTGATCAGTGTAAAATGTTTGTGAAGTCGGTCAGTGTAAACTGTCGGTGAGGTTCAGGTGAGGTCGGGCAGTGCAAGTTGTCGGTGAAGTACGACCTGAAGTCGGGCAGTGCAAACCGGCTGGAGTCGGTCATTGTAAATGACGCGGTGACCAGGAAATAACACGATGCAACAAGCAGTAATATTATCACAGGTTTTCCCCAAACAGCATGCTGACACGTCGTGATATTAATGAAATACGAAGTGACGTCGAGCACACCGATAAACGACAGGTTGAAATAAGTGAAAACTTCTAAACAAATACCAACACAATTAGGGAGGTTCTCTAAGACGAATTGAATAAAATAAAACGTACCCTGAACAGTAAATTGCACTCTTCCTATTTAACACTAATCAATACTTTTAGCAGTTTTTGTGATTCCTTTGTAATACATGGGGACAAATTATGGTTGATACATGAAGAATACCCAAACAAATATATCATGAGAGAATGAGTGAGTTAGATTTAACGCCGCCTGGTTCAATAGTTCAGTCACATTACGGTGTGTCACCATCAAATGAGTGAGTGAGTGAGTGAGTCGGGTTTAACGCTGCTTTTAACAGTATTCCAGTTATATCACGGCGTGTCAGCTTAATGTGGGAGGAAAGCCCGAAGTGATGCAGGTCTCAGATGTTTACCACTTCGGTGAAACCCACAATCATAGGTTTCTGGCGTGCCCAAGGGACGCAACTCTGCACAGCGAATCGCGGCGCTTTAGACGACTGGGCCACCCTTCCATCAAATGAATTAAGCCAAAGATGACACAGGTAAGTAGTATAGAACGGGTCCGCAGAAGGTAGTTTTGGTTGAGGGAGGTTGAGTGAAAATAGCGAAGGTGATTGGTTGATCCAAGTCACGTGATCGGATAGGATGACTCATGCATCAACAACGCGTCACAGGTGAGGGGGAATGAAAGGTGTGTGTTTATAAGGCAGAAAAGAATTCATAAGAAAACAAAAGTAAAAGGTTATGAATAGAGCTATGTGTATAACGTGCTGCCCTAAATAGACAAGCAGCCCAGTTTGAATTGAGCGCGCTTGACAACTCACGTGGACCTATATTCAAATAACCCGCGCTCGCTAGAGCGTGCGACCTGGTTTGATGAATGCAGGGTGTGTGTTGAAAGTACATCATACCGCAATAGAGACGGGTTATGTCAACACGATATACGCCGGGTAATGTAAGGAATAAAAAATGTACGTCGAGCTGGATCAAATTCATCTTGTACGGTCTACACGTTGTACATCACGAACGTTAGACAACCTGTATGGAAAAAAAAATAGACAAAATAGATAAGACTTCACAATCAGCAAGCTAGCAGTGTCGTTTAATTACATTTAGCGCAAAAGAACGAGCTAATGTATAGCAGAGAGACTAAGCGACCGACCGCCCATAACAATGTCAACATACCCCGGCCGTACAATTAATGTTAACATACCAACCTCGCCCGAAGCTTCCCATTCATAAATTGTGTGACCAGTGTCCCGTATTTATGATATGTTAGGGAACATGTGTTGTACATTTGTTATTTTAAAAGGGAGTTAGTTCAGAGAGGATATATATATGGGTATTCCCCTCATTAAACCTTTCTTTCGTTGGTGTCTATTAAACGTATCCGGTATTTAATACATTTGAATGATGTAGGAAAGTATGTGCGTGTAGATGTTGTACTTATATCCGAAAACACGAATGTATGACACCTCTCAATAGATCAATTACGGTTCTAACCACGACACGCAACATGACTATGAGCGTGGTTAGCAGTTCATATTTATAAACACATCGTAAATGGCAGATTTCTGATGAATGAACTCGCCCGCACACATGTCTATAGGGTTATGTTCGCCAGAACTGTAAACAGTGACACATTTGATAACAGGAAGGGTGTGTGGAATGCACACGTCCTTGTAAGGGTAAAATACGCGTTTAAACTCACCATTTAAATGATGACATTACTTTTTTAGATGTATTGGTATCAGTGAGTGAGTGAATTTAGTTTTACGCCACACTCGGCATTATTCCAGCTCTAGGACGGTGATCTGTCAATAAACGAGCTTGGACCAGACAATCCAGTGATCAACAGCCTGAGCATCGATCTGTGCAACTAGGAACCGATGGCACGTGTCATCCGAGTCGGCGAGACTGACCAACCGATCCCCGTCAGTAAGCATGGGTTACTGAAGGTCGATTCTATAACCCGGGACCTGCACGGGTGTAGTATGACGAAGACTATATACTAATATGATCACTTTTTTAACATACTCACAAGTGTGCTGTGAAGAAAAGAGTGTCTTCCAAGAATCCCTGCACGTGTAAGACATTATAAACTCTACAGTAGTGTAGCCCGACAAACAGTTTTACTCTCGCCATCAGACGGATTGGACGTGAACAACATGAAGAAAGCATCAGAGATTAGACTTGACCCTAGAGATATATTTAGGAAGACTACGTTGAGAAAATCACAACAGAGAAAGAAACCACAAGCAGCCAAGAAGTCGACGATGAAGACAAAGAAGAGACAGGTAACACCTAAAATGAAAACGATGACAACCAAACAGGAATCGAAGACAACACCCCAACCCGTGAAAATACAACATGTGTCGGAGGTGAAGGCTGTGGTGGAACGGGCACTTGCTGCCTTGAAGCGTCAACAGAGTCAAGGGTATAAAAGAAAGCTCCATACCCTCTAATCGCACACCGTATTGGATCGCCATGGGGGTTGCCACCTGTCCGGACTGTGAAAAAATGTTTTCAAGGAGAGATGTCATGTTACGACACAGGAGAAATAAACATAGCATACCGCCGCCGCAAGTCCACTCGCCATTACAAGTCCACCCGCTAACGCCGCCGCCGCAAGCCCATCCGCTACCGCCGCCGCAAATCCACCCGCCATTACAAGCCCACCTGCTAACGCCGCCGCCGCAAGCCCATCCGCTACCGCCGCCGCAAATCCACCCGCCATTACAAGCCCACCCACCGCCGCAAGTCCACTGGCCAGCGGCGGCGGCAGATGTGCTTGTAACGGCGGGTTGGCTTGACGCAGCGGCGGCGGTGGGTGGACTTGCGGCGGCGTTAGCGGGTGGGCTTTTAATGGCGAGTGGACTTGCGGCGGCGGGTGGGCTTGAAACGGCGGCGGCGGTGGGTGGACTTGCGGCGGCGTTAGCGGGTGGGCTTGTAATGGCGAGTGGACTTGCGGCGGCGGGTGGGCTTGTAACGGCGGCGGCGGTATGCTATGTTTATTTCTCCTGTGTCGTAACATGACATCTCTCCTTGAAAACATTTTTTCACAGTCCGGACAGGTGGCAACCCCCATGGCGATCCAATACGGTGTGCGATTAGAGGGTATGGAGCTTTCTTTTATACCCTTGACTCTGTTGACGCTTCAAGGCAGCAAGTGCCCGTTCCACCACAGCCTTCACCTCCGACACATGTTGTATTTTCACGGGTTGGGGTGTTGTCTTCGATTCCTGTTTGGTTGTCATCGTTTTCATTTTAGGTGTTACCTGTCTCTTCTTTGTCTTCATCGTCGACTTCTTGGCTGCTTGTGGTTTCTTTCTCTGTTGTGATTTTCTCAACGTAGTCTTCCTAAATATATCTCTAGGGTCAAGTCTAATCTCTGATGCTTTCTTCATGTTGTTCACGTCCAATCCGTCTGATGGCGAGAGTAAAACTGTTTGTCGGGCTACACTACTGTAGAGTTTATAATGTCTTACACGTGCAGGGATTCTTGGAAGACACTCTTTTCTTCACAGCACACTTGTGAGTATGTTAAAAAAGTGATCATATTAGTATATAGTCTTCGTCATACTACACCCGTGCAGGTCCCGGGTTATAGAATCGACCTTCAGTAACCCATGCTTACTGACGGGGATCGGTTGGTCAGTCTCGCCGACTCGGATGACACGTGCCATCGGTTCCTAGTTGCACAGATCGATGCTCAGGCTGTTGATCACTGGATTGTCTGGTCCAAGCTCGTTTATTGACAGATCACCGTCCTAGAGCTGGAATAATGCCGAGTGTGGCGTAAAACTAAATTCACTCACTCACTGATACCAATACATCTAAAAAAGTAATGTCATCATTTAAATGGTGAGTTTAAACGCGTATTTTACCCTTACAAGGACGTGTGCATTCCACACACCCTTCCTGTTATCAAATGTGTCACTGTTTACAGTTCTGGCGAACATAACCCTATAGACATGTGTGCGGGCAAGTTCATTCATCAGAAATCTGCCATTTACGATGTGTTTATAAATATGAACTGCTAACCACGCTCATAGTCATGTTGCGTGTCGTGGTTAGAACCGTAATTGATCTATTGAGAGGTGTCATACATTCGTGTTCGGATATAGGTACAACATCTACACGCACATACTTTCCTACATCATTCAAATGTATTAAATACCGGATACGTTTAATAGACACCAACGAAAGAAAGGTTTAATGAGGGGAATACCCATATATATATCCTCTCTGAACTAACTCCCTTTTAAAATAACAAATGTACAACACATGTTCCCTAACATATCATAAATACGGGACACTGGTCACACAATTTATGAATGGGAAGCTTCAGGCGAGGTTGGTATGTTAACATTAATTGTACGGCCGGGGTATGTTGACATTGTTATGGGCGGTCGGCCGCTTAGTCTCTCTGCTATACATTAGCTCGTTCTTTTGCGCTAAATGTAATTAAACGACACTGCTAGCTTGCTGATTGTGAAGTCTTATCTATTTTGTCTATTTTTTTTTCCATACAGGTTGTCTAACGTTCGTGATGTACAACGTGTAGACCGTACAAGATGAATTTGATCCAGCTCGACGTACATTTTTTATTCCTTACATTACCCGGCGTATATCGTGTTGACATAACCCGTCTCTATTGCGGTATGATGTACTTTCAACACACACCCTGTATTCATCAAACCAGGTCGCACGCTCTTGCGAGCGCGGTCAATTTGAAACGACTTCGTGAGTTGTACACTAATTGTAATTTCTACTAACGCCTGAAATTAACGAAACCATTACGACCATTAAACAATTTGAAACGACGAGGTCACGTGAGTTGTCAAGCGCGCTCAATTCAAACTGGGCTGACGGGTACTGTCTGTCTATTCAGGACAGCACGCTATACATTTAGCTCTATTCATAACCCTTTACTTTTGTTTACTTACGAATTCTTTTATGTCTTATAAACACACACCTTTCATTCCCCCTCACCTGTGACGCGCTGTTGATGCATGAGTCATCCTATCCGATCACGTGACTTGGATCAACCAATCACCTTCCCTATTTTCACTCAACCTCCCTCAACCAAAAGGAGCTCCTGCCTAGTGACACTATACTACTCAGGTATTAGACGAGTCATCGAGCATATTAGACGATACTGGCAGATCAAGATAATTATATTATCGGTGGCTTCCAAGACGCGATCATCGGATCTCGACACTGCTGAGGGACGTAACTCTGCACACAGAATTGCGCCCTAAGTAATGAAAACTGAGTTAATCTGTTTTATATTTTGATGGTTTGAGAAACATTTACATTGTATATGTTTGATGTGTATATGTGTATCTTCCTTTCTTTCTTATGTAACATTGTTTAACATTTGAAACCTCACGCTTCGCGTTCGGTTACAAATTCAATTTAGCGTGGTTAAATCTACAGGTAACCTAGCTCTACGTGTGAAAACACAGTATGTTATCACCTAATTGTCACATAATATTATGACCCTATAACAACGGTTATAAGGAAGAGAATTTATTAGCTATAATGACAAAATATGTGTATCTTCCTTTCTTTCTTATGTAACATTGTTTAACATTTGAAACCTCACGCTGTGCGTTCGGTTACAAATTCAATTTAGCGTGGTTAAATCTACAGGTAGCCTAGCTGTACGTTGAAAACACAGTATGTTTATCACCTAATTGTCACATAATATTATGACCCTATAACAACGGTTATAAGGAAGAGAATTTATTAGCTATAATGACAAAATATGTGTATCTTCCTTTCTTTCTTATGTAACATTGTTTAACATTTGAAACCTCACGCTGTGCGTTCGGTTACAAATTCAATTTAGCGTGGTTAAATCTACAGGTAGCCTAGCTCTACGTTGAAAACACAGTATGTTTATCACCTAATTGTCACATAATATTATGACCCTATAACAACGGTTATAAGGAAGAGAATTTATTAGCTATAATGACAAAATACCACATATACATATATTGACAGCAGCGGGTGACCTTGCCAAAGTGAACACTACCAAGCTGACTGTCGTTCATTTCCCGATGAACGTCAGTATATCACGTGACAATCGAGTGGAGACATACATGACTAATTTAGGGGAATTCCTCAATGTCTAAAAATAACATTAAAAATGATATGGAAAAACTGAGAGCGACCTCGATTCAGGCTATGAATGACGAGGCTTTGAAGCCAGACAGATCATGTATATGTCGGGTCACCGAAATGAAGCGTCCATTCGAAAATACAACAGAGAATGCTCGACTTACTAAAAGAAATCACTGAGCTCCACCCTGTCGTGCATTGCTTTGAGAAATCCAACCGCGCCGCCTCAAGCGGTAATCCCCGGTAATCATCAGTAGTATATATAAGCCTTTAACACACACCCAAAGTTCACAGACCGGGTCTTGATTTCTTTCCAACGCTAACCTTACTGGGTGCAACTTTTATTTCATGTGAATGACATTGCCGTTGCCGCCATTTCTGCCGTTTTTGAAACCAAGGGATGTCATTCCAATAGAAGTCACGACGTAACGACTCACGGCGTTGATATAGCTCGCTTTAAATAATAAAAGTTTGATGTTTAAGGGATTGTCTTGTTATGATTTATGTATCTGTCAATATAAGGATTGAAGTATTTGTTGACGTTCATCGGGTGATGATGACAGTGCCTCACGCGATCAAATTCAACATGAAGCGGTTCGCACATCATAGAATTTGCTCACGCGAGGCTCTGTCTTCATCAGCTGAGGAACGTCAACAAATACAACTTCAATCCTTAAGTATGGACTGTGTTGACTTGAAGTAAACGTACATGTATCACAAATACGAAAGGTTTATATGATTCACATATACGTATTAAAAGTATCTATTGTATATAAGCGACAAAACACTTTCCATAATCATAATTATATATAAGAAGTCCTTGTGTGTTATACTTTGAGCGTTATTACCTTATTCAATTCGTCTCAGATAGGACCTCCCGAAATGGGTTGGTATTATTCAGTGGTTATTGTTACCTGTTTTGAAATGTCTTTGATCGGTGTGCTCAAGGTCACTTCGTGTTTCATTTATATAAGGACGTGTCAGCTTGCTGTTGGGGGACATCCCGTGATGACAATGCCTGTGTCCATCTGACCTCAACAATCATGACTGTTAGGGGTATTGATAAATATTGGAATACTAATTCATTTCATGAAATAAAATATTATTTCCGTTTCATAAACAGAATTGATAGCACACAATATATTAATCATAATTGTAACAGCTTCCAGGCGTGGCAGCGTCGTGGGAGAGGCATCCAAAAGAGCATGATGCGTGAGGTGGCGCATTAACCACTTTGATTAAACAAACCATCTTGATTCACTCAATCGTCTCGCGTTATTCACGGGACCGCAAAAGAAAAGCAATACCTGTTTGACGTATTTCTTCAACACCGAGAAGTCGCAATAGAAAGGGACATTCCGTAGATAACATAACTTGTTTGTGTGTCTGTCTGTCCGTTTGTTTGTTTGTTTGTCTGCTTGTCCGCCTGTTTGTTTGTTTGTACATCAGGGGGAATCAGCGACATGAAGAGATGATAATAGAATTTTTGAATGGGACGAGAACAAGGGACAGAGAGCTCTGCACAGCAAATAGAGGTGTCTTAGATAACTGCTTGTTTGCAATATGCATTATTCTGCAATATGACAGCGATCTGTAAGACTAAGTATTTCAGTATGTAACAGACAATCAAGCTATTGACATCATGAGCATCGATTTGCGCAATTGGGATATGATGACATGCATTAACCAAGTCAACAAGACTGACCAACCGATCCCGTTATTCGCTTCTTACGAAACATATGGGTTGTTGAAGACCAGTTCAACCCAGGATCTTCGCGGGTTACCTTGTCCGTACAATGCCATGGTTGTGAAGTCAAGTGAACTTTAATAAAGCCTGGCTTTAGCTTAAATGACAAGAATTCTTATCATACCAAGGGTGTTGAACAGTCTAATACCTGTGACACATTTGGCTTCCCTACCACATGAACCTGACATGCCTTAATGCCACTGAAATATTGTACCAAGCGGCGTTGAATCCAACTCACTCATTCACTTGGTTATTTTACATGTATCAGTCATGTTTTTCCCCATGTGTAACAAAGGTATCACAAAATCAGCTACTAAAAACTATTGATTAGTGTGAAACAATCGGGGCAAACCGGGATTCGAACCCACAATCATAGGTTTCTGGCGTGCCCAAGGGACGCAACTCTGCACAGTGAATCGCGGCGCCTTAGACGACTGGTCCACCCGTGCCCCCTACCTATGATAGAGGTACGAGGCGACCTAATAGATCAGGTTCGGTGTCTCCGTGTCGTGGTAGCCTGACTGCATTGATCGTTGCTCGAAAGTGTGAATAGGCAAATGATCGTCTTCAAGTAACTTGAAAGAGAACATTTTCCGAGACTGGAAGGTTACATGGTTGTTGTTTTTTCTCTGGAACTAGAAAACTTTCTTATTTGCTAGTTTAGTTTCTTGCTTTGTTTTTGATTTTCTTTCTTTTTGTGGAAGACACTGGTTTACAAGCCCTCTTGCAAAATTTAAATATCGTACCTCGTGTAGCAATTATGTTCACAAATATTCAGAAAAGTATGACTGTACGCAAATTGATTAAATGGCTGTTTGTATGACTATTGAATACATGTTAATAAAACAGATAGGTGTAGCAATTGAATAGCATTGCGCATTAGGCAGACATACAAATAAATATATGCAAACATTTATTCATACAACATAGACTATTCTAACTATAACGTGATTTCTTTTTTTTACCAAACAAACCTTCACACAGAAATGCCATATCATATTGAATTTCAAAGTACTCAAGTTTATCTTTGATAGTCGTTTCTTGTTATTGTTGATATGAATCAGCATTGAATTTTATTTCTTTACAGTTATGAACATTTATTTCGTTTTGACCATCGTGAGATGGATGTTTTACTGCTGTAAGGTTATAACATCAACTCGTCCATGCATTATTACTTGATATTAAATACTCCTCACGAAGCCGTGCTGAAACGCAATGCTGACACAACTCGTTACACACTAGATCGCTGTTGTGGTGTATCTTGAATGTGTTTCTGCGATGTAAATACAATTGAGCCTGTTGTGTTAGACACAAAGAAGCATATGTGTACGCAGAGACGTCGTAAACATATTCACTGATATAATATGAACCTATGTCCTCTTTAGAATGGCCTGGTGGTTAACGCGTTCGTTCGTCACGCCAAAGACCCGGGTACAATGTGTGAAGCCCATTTCTGGTGTTCCCGTCATGATATTGCTGCAATATTGCTAAAAGCGGCATAAAACCATAATCACACACTTACTCTACCCTGATGAGTGTGAAGGTCGATTTACAAAGTGGATTACCAAAAAACGCGTTAACAACGAAGCCTCAAAGCCCATTTACATTATCATACGAAACAAAAGTCCATTGTGTTATTCCGAAAACACTTGCAACTATACTGTTCACCTGTGAACATATGGTACAAGTCAAAATAGGGAATTGCATCGGATATTATTTTTGTCCCTGATGCGTCAAATTTTGAAATGTCCTCCACATGTCTACCTTAATAAATTTGAAAGCTTTTCTGAAGTCTTGGATGTTGTAACCTTGATCAAACAACTTCTGAGCAAGAGTCGTATGACGCTCCTTGAAATCTTGGTAGAAACAGCATGCTCGATTGTATCTCAAAAGTTGTGAAATGGAGCTGCTGGAATAAGGTTTAACATGAGGGGAAAATTGGCTATTGGAAAGTTGAAGTCATCCCTCTTGTCATACAGTCTTGAGCTGAGTGTTTTGTCACTCACTGGCGGCCTAAGTGGTCTCCTTTATGTCTAGTTCAGGTGGGTGAATCAGTGGACGGGAATTGACAATTTGATTGATATTGAACGATATGAAATCATCGACATACCTGAAGCTGAAGTTAAACTTCCTTGCCAAACAAATTACCTTGTTTTGACTTTGCCAATACGAAGATAAATTCCGATTCATATGCATAAAGAAACAGACCCGCAAGAATTTAAGCACAATTCGTGCCAATGGAAATGCCTACTTCTTGCCTAAATGTTATCAATGAGGAAGTCCAGCATTACAGATATTGTTTTCTCAGTAAACATAGATGGCATTTGCTTTCATTTATACAAATTGTCCTGAACCTCTGAATATAGATACGTAACTGTATCTGTGTTCACCACGTTTTGTAACAAAAGCACCATGGATCAAGGAATAGAGATTTCCTTTAAGTCAGTGGGATAGTTGTGTACACAAAACAAAATGTTTTGACAGAATGGAACTTGGTTTTTTTTCTGAGATTGCAAAACGTCAAACAAATCGTTTGAGTTTTTGAGGATCCACATGGTATTAATTCCACTTGTCTCAAATGCTTTCTGCGAATATAAAGAAAGTCCTTCCTTGACTGTATTAAGGATTATGGTTAGTCTTTGAGACAGGTTGGTTGGTTGGTTGGTTTGTTGTTTAACGCCACGCTCAGCAATATTCTGGACCAGACAATTCAGTAATAAATATCATGAGCATCGATCCACGCAATTGGGATCGATGACATGCCTCAACCAAGTCAACGAGCCTGACCACCCGATCTCACGACAAGCATAGTCGCCTTTTACGGCAAGCAAGGGTTGCTTAAGACCTATTCTACCCCGGATCTTCCACCAGGTATTTGGTGGTACATTTGCTGGATCCAGCGATATATCTCTCTGTACGGATTTGCTTTGGAGCTTTGATGGAGCTTTGGAATGGACAACAGGAATGGACATCTCTTCAGGTTTTCGAGTCAAGTCAAAAGTTGACAGTACTGATTTATGGTTTTGGCAGATTTCTTCCTCAGTTAACACACTGGCCTTATATGCGATATGTCATTTGAACCAAGTTCTTTGATTAAACAATTAATGTAGTAAAGCTTACATATAATGGTTATGTTATTTGAGTCCTGTGGGAACAACTACAAACTTTTCATTCAGGGCAGCCAGACATTGGATTGCAGCTGGCTGTGGCAGAATGGGTTTATTCCAATTCCGTTTCCTCTTTTTAAGTTTGTGCATTCTACCAATGCCAACATCAACATCACTGACCTAACCCACTCTGAAAGACATTCAACATGGTTTTGGCATATTCAGCATCCATAATGATTTTAAAGTTGTGATCCCAATTGGAAGGAGGTTGCTCACGGTATTTTGGTCCATATTTGAATAACTGTTGTTATTGTCAACAATAGAGCAGTCACCTGTGATTATATAACCTGCAGGTTGACAGCAGTATGATGAGTCTTGGCAGCCACAAGTTGTGGAATTTACATCATGAGCTGCCAAGTCCACGTTCTGCAACATGTTCCTATAATTAAACAACCTGGATGAAACTGTGTTCGTAGAGGAACATGGAATTGTTGGTGGTTCTTGAAATGTGAATTGATCCCTCTTGCCACGCAGTCGTGGAGGGTTGTTTGTCACTTGATTCTTTATGCACAGATCTAAATAGATGAGGCGGTTGCACTGGTCTCTTTCATTTGTAGTTCAGGTGATTAAATAAGTGGAAGGGACTTGGTTATTTGACCATTATTGAATGATACCATATCAAACCTGAAACTTAAGTTTCTTAAACTTCTTGGCCAAATTTACTTCATTTGATTTTGCAAATCCGGGCAGAAATTCCGATTCATATGCATAACGAAACTGATCGTCAAGAACCCTGACATAGGTTAGTCATCAACACGTTTCGCAGTCCACAATAACACGTGGCGACATTGACTGACTGAACACACATCACACACGCGTCTCGCAAGGTAATTTGTCATGCAGTTGAAAATATTTGTGAAGAGTTTAGTCAGTACATAACCAACATTATTTGAGTGACTGTCACCAACTGAGGTGGGTTGACTGGTGTCTCCTCATTGTGCCGCTGTGCCTCGTGTTTAGAATAGGCAGTTACACAAAAGCAGGCATGCACCTTCACACAACAGTGTTCCACAGAACTATCATATCACATATAGCTTTTCAGCATATATAATGGACAATGCCATTTGATATTGTCAATTTGTGTGTTCTTCATAATCATATCATTCTCGTCATTTAAACAAGATATTCTGACCACTGCCAAACTACTTCAGCGATTCCCCAAAACTGGGCACACAAGAGAACGACCACGAAGCTCAACAGCTTCCTTACGATGACGTTATCGATGTTGTCATACGTCACAAGGTATGGCCTTGGCCCGTCAACATAGGAAACATATACGTCAGTGGTCTCGAACAATGCGACGTTGGCAGCGACGTTGTTGGACATGGTTACTGTTTAGCGACGAGAGCAGGTTCAACGTGTTCGATACTGATGGGCGGAGGTGATGGTGTAGATGAAGAGCTGGACGATTTGTTCGAGAATGCATCCAAGAGGTTCGCCTTCTTGGAGGCGGAAGCTTGATGGTGTTGGGCGGGATTTGAGGTGAAAGGAAGACACGTCATATAATCCCAACCTGACAGGGTTGTTATTCTGCAACTAAACGTACTTCCCTCACTAAGAAGACAGCCAAACGAGATAATGTTCTAACAGGACAATGCCAGGACCTACTATGCTCGAATAATCCAGGACGTTCTCGTGTTGCCCTGGGTTATCTTATCGATAGAACATATCTGGAATCATCTTGGGCGACAGATAAGACAACGTCCAAACCTTCAGAACAAAGAACAGCAGCTGGAACGTTCGTTATTATAGTAGTTGGACCGCCTGTCCAATGACGTCTTTGGAGGGTTACGTCATCGATGAGACGTTGTGACCATGCCTGTATGTTACGCATGAGGTCAGACAAGATAGAGATAACATTACCGAGGAGCTATATATGGAAGCGTTGAGAAGCTTTATCAGATTTTCATTATCTGTTTGTTTTTTTGGACGGAAAAATTCGTACTGTATGACGGCGGCCTGTATTTAATCCAGTGATTGATATACTCAACAACAAAAGTTCCTGTGACACCAATAGTTTAGTGTATTTTTCAAACAAGTAAAGTTTGGTTTTCAATATTATAGTACATGTATGGAATCAAGTCACAAAAACGCAACTGCTACAGAAAAGCATGCATTCCATGCTAAAGTTGACTTTTATGCAAGCCCCATGCATTTCACTACTCACTACTCAACCACTCAGAAAAACAACAAAATTACGCAATTATTCAACATTACGAAATGCCACGCCTGTCCGAAAATGAGCGTCTGCGAGCCATTGGTATGCTTGAAGCAGGATCGAGTCAACGTGATTTTGCAAGACAATTTAACGTCCTCAGAAACACCATTCGGTGTGTATGGCAACGTTGGCAACAAACGACCATCCTCGGAGTGGCAGGCCACGCGTAACCAATAATCGACAAGACAACTGGATTCGAACAACAAACCTACGAAATCGATTCCAGCCAGCAACAGTGACTGCAAGAAACATCCCTTGCCTTCTTCACAAACCGTACGTCATCGCCTCAGATGTGCAGGGATTGTCGCCGGAAGATCCGCCAGACACCCCATTTTGACAGGAAACCACCATCAAGCACGTCTACAGTGGTGCAGACAGCGTCTACGATGGACGGCCATGCAGTGGCGACAAGTTCTATTCACTGACGAGTCTCGTTTTCACCTCAGCCACAGCGATGGACGGATTCGAGTGTGCCGACGTCGCCGGAGTGTGCCGGAATCTCTTCAACAAAACAACGTGAATGTCTTCCCCTGATCTCTCACCAATCGAACATATGTGAGATGAGATGGATCGGCGCATACGACGTCAACCACGTGTTCCACAGACACTCCAGGAACTTCGAAACATGCTCCAGCAGATATGGACAGATATCCCACAGGACTTTGTGCGACGCCTGGTCCATTCCATGTGTTGCTTGCATCGCAACCAGAGGTGGACACACACGCTATTGATTTGTAAATTGACATTTTGGCATGTTCGTGGTTTTTTTTATGAAAACACTCATTTTCTGAAGTCAATATGGCAAATGCAACCATTTGAACACTTACAGGAGTCTTTTATCTGTTGCAAACCGAAATTGTTTTAGATTTGGTAAAAACATAACTTTGCATTCAATCTTATTCAATGTCACAGGAACTTTTGTTGTTCAGTATTTTATGAGCAACGATTCACAACGTCAGGGTACAATGACGTGAAGTCCCCGAGCCTGATCACCTGTAAGTGATCGATTAAGTCCCTTACTACGACCAGCATGGTTATGTTCCTGGGGACCAATTCAAACAAAGAATACCCATGATGAACAGTACAATCAAACTGTCAAAAGTAGGCAAACAAAGGTTTTAGTACATTATTATACGTGTTCTTACGCAATATGTTGACTCATTCTCAAGGAAAATACTACATTTCCCAGGAGAGATTAATACGATCTGGTCCATTCATGTTTTATCTATTCATCAGAAGGTCTGCCCAGTCAAATGGCTATACATTATCCATTAATGGTGTCAGTGCACACGTCAACATTGAAGATATATATCTAACACTGCATATGAAAAAGCATATTATTCGTGTTCTTACGCAATATATTAACTCATTCTCAAGGAATATACTACATTTCCTAGGAAGGATTCGTACGACTTGCCTTTTCATACTTATTCTATTTTTTCAGAAGGTATGTCGTGGCAAATGACTATTCATTACCCATAAATGGTGTCAGTTAAACACGACAACAATGAAGACATATTTCACAATGCATCAGTACACACCGATGCGGAAACTTTTGTAAACTGCCATGTAACCGGGCCCATGTAACCGGGCCCATGTAACCGGGCCCATGTAACCGGGAAGGGAAGAACAGCCATGACTCATGAGGCGATCATGGACACTGTGTTACATTTACCTATGGAGTCTTTAGCGCAATATGTGTAGTTGCATTGGAAAGACAGTGAAAAAATAAAACGTGTTGGTGTATAAAACAATTTATTCGTAGCCATGTTGATGATTATCACATATATATATGAGTATGAAAATAGTCATATATATGATATTGTTAGTTACATTTCTGCTCGTCCTTGTATCATGTTCTGTAATTACAGAGGACATGATCGAACCATATAAATATATGTGCAAACACACCACCCCAAAATAGGTATGTCAGCTCTCAGGCCGGTTTTACAATAGGGTTGGATTTATGTTTGATCTATGACAGCATTAAACGATATCTTCCCCATAATATTATTATTATTATTTTAAATATGATCAGTTTATAAATAGATATATTTACTAAAATACAGTTTTAGAATCAAAAGAAATTAAAATTTAAATAGAAGCATGTCTATTTACAATTATACCACTCAAATGAAGTTACAGAACACCAAATTTTGTTCATGTGACTAGAGTTAATCTTTCATGGCTGGTGGGTATTGTAACAGCCTTCCAATTGTGGGTGATCCTTAACTTGTTTTGAGTAGTATACCTCCATGTTCATGTGACTAGAGTTAATATTTCATGGCTGGTGGGTATTGTAACAGCCTTCCAATTGTGGGTGATCCTTAACTTGTTTTGAGTAGTATACCTCCATGTTCATGTGACTAGAGTTAATCTTTCATGGCTGGTGGGTATTGTAACAGCCTTCCAATTGTGGGTGATCCTTAACTTGTTTTGAGTAGTATACCGCCATGTTCATGTGACTATAGTTAATCTGTCATGGCTGGTGGGTATTGTAACAGCCTTCCAATTGTGGGTGATCCTTAACTTGTTTTGAGTAGTATACCTCCATGTTCATGTGACTATAGTTAATCTGTCATGGCTGGTGGGTATTGTAACAGCCTTCCAAATGTGGGTGATCCTTAACTTGTTTTGAGTAGTATACCGCCATGTTCATGTGACTATAGTTAATCTGTCATGGCTGGTGGGTATTGTAACAGCCTTCCAAATGTGGGTGATCCTTAACTTGTTTTGAGTAGTATACCTCCATGTTCATGTGACTATAGTTAATCTGTCATGGCTGGTGGGTATTGTAACAGCCTTCCAAATGTGGGTGATCCTTAACTTGTTTTGCTTAGTAAATAGTACCTCCCAGTCAGGCCACATTACAAGCGGGAAGGTAGTTCTATGAAATCCCACGGATGTTAATTAACGTCAGTGTTGTAACTTATGAATACAGTGAATTTAGTTTAAAGATCACCCCCTTAATATGTGTATTTTCCACTTACATCAGAGGCTGTCGGGTAGCCTAGTGGCTAAAGCGTACGCTCGTCACGCAGAAGACCCGGTTTCGATTCCCGACATGGGTAAAATGTGTGAAGCCCATTGCTGGTGTCCCCGGCCGTAATATTGCTGGAATGTTGCTTAAAAACGGCGTAAAACCATACTCACTCACTCACTTCACTAACATCATTTCTCTCGTTGGCCGTATACCTTCTGTGCCCACCCTCGCTTTTTCCCATTTAAATCACCCCTTCCAATATATAACCGGTTCCTCATGCTGCCATGTCTGTGCTGCCCTCTTATTATATAGGTAAAGTAGATGACGTAAGACCGGAAAATTTTTCCCGTAAAGTGGAATAAGGCGAAATGGAAAAAAAGTAAAGTTGTGTTGATCCGAAATAAATCACAAACACACAGCCAATTAACAACACCAAGTTAACACACAATAACAAAAGAATAACATCAAACTAACACAAAATATGATATATACCACAGCAACATATGATGGGGTAAATGTAAAAACTATGAAAAAAGGCAACACAATCAGGGAAAACTATCAAACAAGGAATACATGTCATAACTAAATGCAGTTTTACAGGTATATGTAAGTAAATAAAACCCATAACCAACAGAATATTTTGATTACCGAACTCGAACGCTTCCGAAAAGTAGTAATTGTCAGTAAAATTGTGTCATCTAAAATCGTTACTGATTCTATCATCCAGCTTGTTCTATTGTTAAATTTTCTTCTAGACCGCGAAAAAATAAAACGTCTTTTAACATTTTCAGAACACGTAGAAGCATACGATGACTTTTTTTTATGAAATCAATATTAAAAACAACTATTATTCCAATCGAAATTTGAGCGTTATATAATTTTGTAATAATTTGTGCGTTATTGAAAGTATGATAATAAAAGTATACATAAGTGAAATATGTTAACAAAATAAAAATCACTGGTATTGACATAGTGACATATTGATATGGTAACATGTAAATATGTATGCACGTGCCGTACATCACCCACATAATGCAATATTGCCACGGAGTGAATATACAATAAAGACTCTGCATTTTCATGATATGATATGATTTGCGATTAAGTAATATTAAAGAAAAAATGTGTGTGTGTGTGTGTGCGTGCGTGCGTGCGTGTGCGTGCGTGTGTGTGTAGTGTGTGAATTTGGGAATATATTGTTTATATATGGTATATATATATGGTAAGAACTACATTCACGTAACTATATGTTACTACTTCATGTCCGTTATTCAGTTATGGGACAATTGCCGCTGCGATGTAAAATTTAACTCACTCACTCACAGTTATGGGAGTTGTAATGAGACTCGTACGTGGTACGAGTTGAAAAGGATAGCCAATTAAAACTGTGTTCAATCATACTCCACTTATTTAATTATTATTATTACTATATTGTGCATGAGATATATATATTTGAGTGTGAGTATGCATGTTTGTGAGTATGCATGTGTGTGCATGGATGTGTGTGAGTGAGTGAGTGCGTGCGTGCATGCATGCATGCGTGCGTGCGCGTAACCCCTGGAAAGTGGGATGCCACACATCAGATTTCTCTGTGCAATAAAGAAGCCATATCACACACATTATGTAATACAACGCTAATAACGGATGTTTGATGTGTATTGACTTAGGGGATGGGTATAAACATGTCTGGCTTTTAAACAGATTCGGGAGTTTTATTAAATGAATGAGAAAAAATGCTTCAAGAGAACAATTCGTAAGCACCGGTGAAAGATCTCCAAACAACATCAGTTCCACAACCCAAACAACAATTAGACGACGACGCTCTCTCCGAATTTGCCCCATAAGAACTTCATGATGTCCAACACAACCATCTCATTCGTGTTGTACTCCAACATTCTCAGCGCAAACACTCCATCCGTGGCAAGGTAATCTCGCGTGAACTTACCCTCAGCATGAGATTTCTGCAACTTACGATCAATGCTGCATAGGTATTTGTGTACATAGGAGATCCGCTTTGATGGGATGATGACGTTTTTGAGCCACATGATGTAGCTGTAGACGCCGAAGAAAATCATGATGACAAACCAGAACCACAGAAAGGCAAAGATCTTTTCGTTGAACAGATTGATGGACAGCACGCACTGTACAGTATAGCGTTGAATGTTTTGCATTTGACGAATTTCGAAGTCGCACAATGTCACCCTGGGGAATCTTGGCGATTCCCGTAGTTCCTTGTTCGTCAACAGGTGATCGATCACCTCCGCTCCATACACCCAATAATCCATCGCAAGGAACTTGTTCAGTAAGAACAACATACCAACGGAAACAAGCATGTAGCAGATCTTGATTCCAAGGTAGAGTCCAGCTAAGTATGTTCCGGTTCGCCTTCCAAGACAGAAACAGCAGCATGCGGAGAGTTTTTCAATGATGACATGCAGGATGCCGTAGGTTGCCCTCTTTGATGCCCTCAACCAGCGATCTATGACATGTCCTACAACTTCGATATGATGTTCACGTTCAGATCCAAATTGGCAGTCATCACAGAGGGCGATCATCTTCTCAAGGTTCACACCGCTCTTCGTGTTCAGCATCTTCCAGAAGAGGTTCGGGGCCTTGAAACACAGAGCCAAGAAGAGCAAGATGATTGGAACCCATTGGTAATATTTGATTTCCTTCTCCTCCCGTTGATGTATATCTGTGGGTACGTAGTCGGTCTGGGGGATGTAGTAGGTGTCTTTTATCCAGCATATGGCCTCGGTGTAGTTGCAGTGGGAGTCGGTGAACTCTGCAGGACACCAACAATGGATCGGGTCACCCACGTATTCGGTCACGCCGACAACAATGGCCATGATGGCCAAAATCAGTACCGTCCATCTGTGGTGAAGGCGGTCGGAGATGTCGTCGTCGGAATGAGGAGGAAATAGCCGTAACGGAAGGTCGGCTCCAACAACGTATCTGGAAAGAGAAAAATATTATATTGGTTTTAAAGTGTAGGTCCAATGGACAATGAAAATGTGTATTAGGATAAATATATCATAGGACTTTAACATATGACGAACTTATATGTCAGATATATCAAATTAGATATTGCTCCTTGAGCAAATCCTACTTTAAATATACTGGATACCTTGGACCGACTGTGCAGCAGCCCAGACTTGACTTGCGTTGTCAGCAGAACAGGGCTGAATGACCTGTTACACAGACACCTGGTGTCATTGTTGGTAGTTACAAGAGCTCAGCATGGCAGTCAACTTTAGAAATGTATTTATGATTCTGTTTGAGCTTTGTAAGTATTTATATTGTGAGGAGTTATATTTACAGGAGATGAAATTCTCAGGTTGTTCTGATGACCACGATGGTGCTGATTCGTAGGATGGATTTGTGAATTTGATGCTTCCATTTTGTTTTGACGTGTTTATGTTATGTGGCTAAGGTGAAGTGAAATGGTGTCCCATTGATGGATATGTACTCATACAATCATGCAATCACACGTTTGTGTGTCTGCTTATACGAGTGCGGACTTATGTCCGTTGTAACCCACTGAGATACTATTTCACAGTTTAACATGGATACTCCCCACATACGCATTACACTGACTCCAAGCCGACCAGTCCTTGTTTTATCCCCTTTATGCCGAGCGCCAGGCAGGGGATCAACGAATACCATTATATAACCTCTTTTGGCTTGACGCGGCTAGGGGATCGAACCACTGAACTTTCGATCTCCGGGCAAGCGCTCTATCCGCTACGCCACGAAGTCGGTGTCTTCACAATCTTACACACAATATCACAAACTTACATGTCAGATGTATCTACCAGAACAACACCCGGACGGAACTTGTGTTGCCAGTAGGACACGGCTTGATAACCCGTTACACGGACACCCGGTGTTTGGAATAACTCATCAGTATCGTGAGTGGGGGCGGTCTGGTAGCCTAGTGGTTAAAGCGTTCGTTCGTCACGCCGAAGACCCGGGTTCGATTCCCGACATGGGTACAATGTGTGAAGCCCAATTCTGGTGTCCCCCGCCGTGATATTGCTGGAAGATTTCTAAAAGCGGCGTAAAACCATACTCACTCACTCACTATCGTGAATGAATGCGCTAGTTCATCTTTTGCACGATTTTGTTCACATATACGTAGGATTCTGTTTGAGATTCTGTTGACATCTTTATTACGTGCAGAGTTACAGCTACTCCCAGCTTGTTGACATGAAAGACGACCTTGAGTATGGCGCTGACTCACAGGTTGTCAAACGCTGTATGGATTTTTGCTTTCAGTTTTAACTTGTTTATTTTAATGGGCCTTAGTTTAGCATGCAATGTACTGCATATAATACACTGGCTTTACATGATATTTGAGAACACATAGGAACGGTCATGACGGTTGCCATAATGTAGCTCTTCATTAAAGAAGCATTCTGTAATAGTTCCAATACCTATTTCTTAGCACGTATCAACTGCCACACTGACATCACAGTAAAGTTGACTGACGTTGTCCCGGGAGAGAAGCTGATGAGTCCTTGATCTGGTCTAAATTTAGTAAAGATCAATGATGAGCCACAGTTAAGGTTTTTGGCGACTTTCACTGGTGATACAGAAAACAGACTACGTCATCACAGGGCCAAACATGCCGCTTCTGTATGTCAAACTCTTGGTAGAGAGGACCGCCTCCGTGGTCTAGTGGTGGAGCGTCCACCCGGAGAGCGGAAGGTCCGGGGTTCGATCACCCGGCGGCGTCATACCAAAAGACGTTAAAAGATGGTACTTGTTGTTACCCTGTCTGGTGCTCGGCATTAAGGGGCTAAAACAAGGACTTGTCGGCTCGGAGTCAGTATACTGTGTCTGAGTGGGGTATTCATGTTAAACTGCGGCATGGTATCTCAGTGAGCTAGCACTATAAATCGGCATCAGTCCGGACTAGTACAAGCAGCCCCCAAAAACACACACGTACATGCTATTTAAGTGCAATAATCTTGGACGTGACGTTAAACCCCATTTCACCTCACCTCACCTTAGTAGAGAGACCCTAACTGCCTGCGTATAGTGTGACGAAACACACTTGTTAGCGGGCCGTACTCACCCAAAGGAAACGGCTTATGGCCAAAACCAAATAATTACCTTATCTGATTCCTTTATTTTATTAAGTACAGTAAAGTTTGTTTTAGTAGCCTGTTTGGTATTGATTTATAAACACATGATTATGATGTGGTCAGAATCGTACATGGAATTTTTATGATTATGGAAAGGTTATTTTATTATTTGTAATTAGAATCCTATTTCCCGCATATAAAAGGTGGTTCTAAAACAATAATTTTATTGCAAAGTATTTGATATCATAATTTCGATGGGGCGAGCATAGCAGCATATGTAGTCGCACACAAAAAGGTGTAGTAACTGTACCATTTGACCATGTATCCTTTCTTCAGGTAAGAATTATCTCAAACATTGGGATGGGTGATCAGCTTTGAGGGAGTGAATGAGTAAAGTTTTACGCCGCAATTAGCACTATATTAACTTTAAAGAGAGTTTCATGTATACCTGTACAAAGATACGTTGAAGTTGTTTACCGCTGTTTCACATATAGAAACCACGAGACTATTCAAGTAAAGTATAAACAAATTCACAATGACGCTTGTTTACGATACTATATATAGATGTGCTCAAGAAGAGTTATTGTTGTGGCACAATGCATACATATATTACCATTTTATTTATTACTTTTTTTCATCCCTTGTACAACCAAGGTCGGTTGATCGGCTTGGCGTTACTCCAAATCCGACGTATGTTTATTAATATATTTTTATCCTGGCTATGCTGTATGAACTACCTCGAATTCTCGGGAACACCCGGTGTCATCACTGGACTTCAGTGATCCATTATAGGTTTCATTATAATATGGGGACTACATTACTGGAACACGCTTTTATGAACAATAACGAGTCATTGTATGAACTATTTTATTCATAAAATTATACAAAACCTGAATATAAAAGATCATCCATGAAACAAAAGTAAATCTAAAGATATCCAAAACGACAACTTGCTACCTCTCAGCGATTCGCTATACCAATACAAATATGGGGACCACAAAGTAGTAGTATTTAAAAAAAGAAAATGGTCATTTGTGAGGTAATGGAATGTAGTATATTAGAAATCAGTGAGTGAATTCGTTTTCACGCTACTTCCAACAGTATTTCAGTTATATCACGTCGAAATTCTTCAGGCCTAAGATGTTTACCAATTTGGTAAAATTTGAGAGCATGGGTATGGCGCTGATAAACCAAAGAATATAATCAGGGCGGATGGATTCGTAGGATGGATTTGTGAATTTTATGCTTCCATTTTGTTTTGACGTGTTTATGTTATGTGGCTAAGGTGAAGTGAAATGGCGTCCCATTGATGGATATGTACTCATACAATCATGCAATCACACGTTTGTGTGTCTGCTTATACGAGTGCGGACTTATGTCGGTTATTACCCACTGAGATACTATTTCACAGTTTAACATGGATACTCCCCACAGACGCATTACACTGACTCCAAGCCGACCAGTCCTTGTTTTATCCCCTTTATGCCGAGCGCCAGGCAGGGGATCAACGAATACCATTATATAACCTCTTTTGGCTTGACGCGGCTAGGGGATCGAACCACTGAACTTTCGATCTCCGGGCAAGCGCTCTATCCGCTACGCCACGAAGTCGGTGTCTTCACAATCTTACACACAATATCACAAACTTACATGTCAGATGTATCTACCAGAACAACACCCGGACGGAACTTGTGTTACCAGTAGGACACGGCTTGATAACCCGTTACACGGACACCCGGTGTTTGGAATAACTCATCAGTATCGTGAGTGGGGGCGGTCTGGTAGCCTAGTGGTTAAAGCGTTCGTTCGTCACGCCGAAGACCCTGGTTCGATTCCCGACATGGGTACAATGTGTGAAGCCCAATTCTGGTGTCCCCCGCCGTGATATTGCTGGAAGATTTCTAAAAGCGGCGTAAAACCATACTCACTCACTCACTATCGTGAATGAATGCGCTAGTTCATCTTTTGCACGATTTTGTTCACATATACGTAGGATTCTGTTTGAGATTCTGTTGACATCTTTATTACGTGCAGAGTTACAGCTACTCCCAGCTTGTTGACATGAAAGACGACCTTGAGTATGGCGCTGACTCACAGGTTGTCAAACGCTGTATGGGTTTTTGCTTTCAGTTTTAACTTGTTTATTTTAATGGGCCTTAGTTTAGCACGCAATGTACTGCATATAATACACTGGCTTTACATGATATTTGAGAACACATAGGAACGGTCACGACGGTTGCCATAATGTAGCTCTTCATTAAAGAAGCATTCTGTAATAGTTCCAATACCTATTTCTTAGCACGTATCAACTGCCACACTGACATTACAGTAAAGTTGACTGACGTTGTCCCGGGAGAGAAGCTGATGAGTCCTTGATCTGGTCTAAATTAAGTAAAGATCAATGATGAGCCACAGTTAAGGTTTTTGGCGACTTTCACTGGTGATACAGAAAACAGACTACGTCATCACAGGGCCAAACATGCCGCTTCTGTATGTCAAACTCTTGGTAGAGAGGACCGCCTCCGTGGTCTAGTGGTGGAGCGTCCGCCCGGAGAGCGGAAGGTCCGGGGTTCGATCACCCGGCGGCGTCATACCAAAAGACGTTAAAAGATGGTACTTGTTGTTACCCTGTCTGGTGCTCGGCATTAAGGGGCTAAAACAAGGACTTGTCGGCTCGGAGTCAGTATACTGTGTCTGAGTGGGGTATTCATGTTAAACTGCGGCATGGTATCTCAGTGAGCTAGCACTATAAATCGGCATCAGTCCGGACTAGTACAAGCAGCCCCAAAAAACACACACGTACATGCTATATAAGTGCAATAATCTTGGACGTGACGTTAAACCCCATTTCACCTCACCTCACCTTAGTAGAGAGACCCTAACTGCCTGCGTATAGTGTGACGAAACACACTTGTGTACGGGCCGTACTCACCCAAAGGTAACGGCTTATGGCCAAAACCAAATAGTTACCTTATCTGATTCCTTTATTTTATTAAGTACAGTAAAGTTTGTTTTAGTAGCCTGTTTGGTATTGATTTATAAACACATGCTTATGATGTGGTCAGAATCGTACATGGAATTTTTATGATTATGGAAAGGTTTTTTTATTATTTGTAATTAGGATCCTATTTCCCGCATATAAAAGGTGGCTGCTAAAACAATAATTTTATTGCAAAGTATTTGATATCATAATTTCGATGGGGCGAGCATAGCAGCATATTTAGTCGCACAAAAAGGTGTAGTATCTGTACCATTTGATCATGTATCCTTTCTTCAGGTAAGAATTATCTCAAACATTGGGATGGGTGATCAGCTTTGAGGGAGTGAATGAGTAAAGTTTTACGCCGCAATTAGCACTATATTAACTTTAAAGAGAGTTTCATGTATACCTGTACAAAGATACGTTGAAGTTGCTTACCGCTGTTTCACATATAGAAACCACGAGACTATTCAAGTAAAGTATAAACAAATTCACAATGGCGCTTGTTTACGATACTATATATAGATGTGCTCAATAAGAGTTAGAGTTGTGGCACAATGCATACATATATGACCATTTTATTTTTTACTTTTTTTCATCCCTTGTACAACGAAGGTCGGTTGATCGGCTTGGCGTTACTCCAAATGTGACGTATGTTTTATCCTGGCTATGCTGTATGAACTACCTCGAATTCTCGGGAACACCCGGCGTCATCACTGGACTTCAGTGATCCATTATAGGTTTCATTATAACATGGGGATTACATTACTGGAACACGCTTTTATGAACAATAACGAGTCATTGTATGAACTATTTTATTCATAAAATTATACAAAACCTGAATATAAAAGATCATCCATGAAACAAAAGTAAATCTAAAGATATCCAAAACGACAACTTGCTACCTCTCAGCGATTCGCTATACCAATACAAATATGGGGACCACAAAGTAGTAGTATTTAAAAAAAGAAAATGGTCATGTGTGAGGTAATGGAATGTAGTACATTAGAAATCAGTGAGTGAATTCGTTTTCACGCTACTTCCAACAGTATTTCAGTTATATCACGTCGAAATTCTTCAGGCCTAAGATGTTTACCAATTTGGTAAGATTTGAGAGCATGGGTATGGCGCTGATAAACCAAAGAATATAATCAGGGCGAATCTGGGATTTGAACCCACGCTCATAGATGTCCTGGCATGTCCAAAGGACGCAACTTTGCACCGCGAAATGCCGTGCCTTAAAAATCAAACAGACGAATATGATATCACATTCTTTAAAACAACAGCAATATTGAAATATGCCACATACAATCCTAAGAATATCACAGTCATAATATATTGATGACGTCGGGTCATGCGATGGCCAATTAATTGAACTTTTTTTCTGAGAAGTAGACGATATAACATACACGGAGATCTCACGACAGTGACGTCAGCATCGTCATGATAAGGAATGTACGAAGTGTGAAACGTATATAGAGCTACCAAACGGTTGACGTATTACCCGAAACGTTATCATGCATAGAACGGTTGTATGAGGAGACACGCCTTGCCACCTTGTATCGGTTTTCATTTGAACAGGAATTAACGAATTTACAGGGATGTGTTCCACAGTCTGGAACCCATTTTCAATCAATGCCTTGACGTTGTAATAAGTGTCAAGTGGGAATGTTGGCATATTCTGTGGGTAACCGACATCATAATTAACTGCTAGAGTGATATCCCATCATCAAATTGGTCATGGCAGATAACTATTTTAGTGTTTGACTGATTTGAATCAAATATGTTACAAGGTCAATTTGCACTGGCCTGGCCCCCGAATATGGCAAGTCCCACTGTATGGCAACATTCAGATATTTGATGCATGACATCCGATAGCAATCAAAATACGTCGCTAGTGTTAAAATGGGAACTGCCAATGGGATGTGCGTGGTATGTTTGGTTAAACTACTGTTAGATATGAAAATAAAACTTTGATAGAAAACCTCTTAACGGAAGCAATTTCGAGTAATATTATCTGTTATCTATGAACTGTCCTGAACTTAACTATTTCTATCATGAACCTATCTCTGCCATGGTTTGATCCGTCATGAAAACATGTCTGCTCGTACGTTTTGTCACGGTTCCTGAAATCAGACATTTCGGTACTCCTATGGCAGTATAATGTTCCAACCAGCATGTACATTTGGAACAATGTCTCCATATATCTATAACATATCGAGTATTGTATTAATATTGCTACGCCTCGATTGATCTCTTTGATTTGTTCCAGAGACACTTCATGAGATCCATAACAACCACTACACTTGTATTATATTCAATCATCCTGAGGGCAAATACACCGTCCGTTGAGAGATAATCACGGGTAAATTTTTCCACGACTTTCGAATTCTCCTCCTTAAGAAGATCTTTATCGATGTAGCCCAGATATTTATTCACAAAGTCACGCCTCATTGACGGGATGATGATCTTCTTGAGCCACATGATGTAGCTGTAGAGGCCTAACATCATCATCAGCACAAACCAGAACCACAAAAAGGCAAATATCTTTTCATTGTACAAGTTCACAGACAGCACGCATTGTACGGTGTACCGTTGAAGATTTTGCATTTGTCGAATATCGAACTCGCACAATATCACTGTGGGAAATCGCGGTGATTCAGGGAGTTCTCTGTTAGCGACAATGTTTTCTAAAACTTCATATCCGTAAAATGTATATTTGATGGCAAGAAATTTGTTCAATAATAATATCATGCTGATAGACACTGCCAGATAGCAGATCTTAACACCCAGATACAGGCCTGCTAAGTATGTTCCAGTCCGTTTCCCAAGACAAAAACAAAAGCAAGCAGATGTCTTTACAATGACAGCATGAACTGTTCCGTAAGTTGCTCTTTTTGAATTCGTCAACCACCGATCTAAGAAGTCTCCCACATCTTCAATCGCGCATTCCCTTTCCTTGCCAATCTGGCAGTCATTGCAATGGCTGATCATCTTATAAAGGTTCACTCCGCTCGCCGTCTTCAACATTTTCCAAATGATATTTGGAGCTTTGTAGCTGAGGGCCAGAAAGAGTAGAATCACGGGCACCCATGGGTAGTACTTAATTTTAGCGTTTTTATTGCCATCCTCTGTGGGGAGACTTTCATCAGTTGGTACGAAGTATGTCTCTTGGATCCAGCACAGAGCCTCGGTGTAGTTGCAGTGGGAATCGGAGAACTGAGCGGGGCACCAACAATGGATTGGATCGCCAACATATCCCTGATATATGACCAACAAAGACAACAATGCCAGCAACATCACCGTCCATCTGTGGTGGAGACGATCGGCGATGTCGTCGTCGGAGTTCGGAGGTGTTACACGGATAGAAGGGGGGTCGATGTTACCAAACCTAATAATAATCAAAATAGAAGATTCATCATGCATTCTGTTCTATGTCAATACTGGTTACAGCCAGGTGAACTATTACTGATGCAAGGAAATAAATAACATTGTTGCTTTTGTATTTTCCCCAACTTGGGCATTTTTCGAGTGCAGAGGCCAATCCAGAAAAAAAACGTTCGCTAAATCTCCAACATTACCATCGTCTACAGATGACTGTTAGTGATTTGTCTATCATGTTCAATACTCAGTGTGGATATTTTCTAGCCCCGTTCAAATTTTGTGACAGTACACTATGCTCAAAATATGAAATATAAAATAGCATTAATTTTCTTAAGCGGGTTATTCTATGCTCAGCATCATGATTCATCTTTTCAGATGTTACCATTCTCTCCCTCTATCCGTTTGTTTGTGTGTTGTTTAACGCCGCACTCAGCAACATTCCAGCTATATAACGGCGGTCCGTAAATAATCGAGTATGGACCAGACAATCCAGTGATTAATATCATGACCATCGATCAACGCAATTGGGATCGATAACATGCATCAACCAAGTCAGCGAGCCTGACCACCCGATCCCGTTAGTCGCCTCTTACGACAAGCATAGTCGCACTTTACAGCAAGCATGGGTTGCTGAAGACCTATTCTATCCCGGATCTTCACGGGTCTCTCCCTCTATCTAGCGGTATTACGCATGACAAAGATGTCTTAGGCGCCACGTGCCGTTGTGGAAAGTTCCGTCTCTTAGCCAAATTGTATTAAATAGTCGCTTGATCGCATCCTACAGCCAGGTCCCAAGGTCAACGTCTTGTCTATTTGTCTACTATTCACCCCATTTGTTAAAATCACATACGCCCAACCATGACGAGTTCTCACACTATCCAATACTTTGGTAAATTTGATCAGTCCCGATCTTACTCCATTTGACAGCCACCTCATGAAAAAGAGTGAGTGAGTATGGTTTTACGCCGCTTTTAGCAATATTCCAGCAATATCACGGCGGGGGACACCAGAAATGGGCCTCACACATTGTACCAATGTCGGGAATCGAACCCGGGTGTTCGGCATGACGAGCGAACGCTTTAACCACTAGGCTACCCGACCGCCCCTTGAGAATATAAGCCTTACAATACATAATATATAGCATATGACTTAATGGCGCATCTCCGGTGAACACTCAGTAATCTCACAATCGGTCTTTCTGCAGAAAATGGCAAAATGTTGTTACTTACTAAACCATACTATTCGCTTATTTTTTAGGAAAACAATTTCTCTATCAGAACACTATCAGTAGGATATATTAAATAAAATCATATTTGTGTTGAGTCTGCTTCTCATTTTCGATATTATTAGTTCAAAATATATTTTGCTTTAAACACATATTTTTAATTTTAAAAAAACACCTGAGAAATCTGTACAGAGTAACATTTGTTACGTCAGAAAATATACAGCTTAATGTTTTGTGATTTACTCACCAACTACTAGAATGCCAATTAAACAGTTACTTCTGACGTATTCACATTGGTGTGCCTTGGTATTGAGTATATAACCAAGCTCTATATTAGCAAACTTTAAATATCCAGACTGCAATTTACATAAGAACTAGTTCTGCCATTAAAACTAGTTAAGATTTATGTGGTAATTATGTTCTGCACATGTTGTTTATGAATTAATATCGTGCAAACTTCGCTGTTGAGTATTTCCTTTTATAAACGTTAATTAACATTAACTTTCTGCAAATCTGCCATGATCAATTGGTTGATCAAATCTTTTCGGGTAGAAAATAAACAACACGCCGAATATGACGCGATAATTTAAGCACAACTCATTCATACATTCACCCTGAATATAAATACTTTTGTGTGTGTGAGTTGGGTTTAACACCGCTTTTAACAGTATTACAGTTATATCACGGCGTGTCAGCTTAATGTGGGAGGAAAGCCTGAAGTGATGCAGGTCTCAGACGTTTACCACTTCGGTGAAACCCACGAGCAAGGGTATCATGCTGACAAACCTAGAAACATAATCGGGGCGAACGGGGATTCGAACCCACAATCATAGGTTTCTGGCGTGCCCAAGAGACGCAATTCTGCACAGCGATTCGCGGCGCCTTAGACGACTGGGCCATCCGTGCCCCCCTAAATACTTTTGTCATTCACGACCACTTGATCATTTACATGGCATTGTGGTCAGATGGTTCGCAACACACGTTATCTTCGTTATCTCCATCTCTCTGCACGTTGTGTGTAACTGGCAGAATATATTGTCAGTCAATGGTAAGGTTCAGTTTTGATTGTCGTAAACGGACTGTTGATGTGAAACTCGAAGCAAAACATCTCAACACACAAGGTTACACCAGTTTTAATTTTATGTGGCATCTCTTATATTTTTGATACACATCTTCTAAGGTGACATTCGTAGTAATCACATTCCTTGACAAACACACAAAGACCGAGACACAACAAAATACATGGACGTCATAATTTATTTTGTAACTCACAATACAGGAATGTTTTATAGTGTTAGTGAGAAACACGTCAAGTAAATCTTGGTCAGCAAAAGAATAACATTCTAGGAATGCAACGAATAGTTAAACAACAATAAACCATCTTTAAAGCAATAAAATATCACAGCAAATATAAACATTACCTAAACAATAATATTATAATCTTCAAATGTTCGACTGAGACATTATGGGTTTAAATATTATTGGGCCTCGTCTGTCCACTATGTGAAACGACATCCCCTAACATGTACAATACGAAAAAGAACTAATAGATGTGTAAAGTATGAGAAACAACATGACAAGTATTTGTAAAGTAACATTACATCTACATGTAAAGATGATTACATATTCCAGAAAAAAATGAAACAAGACATGAACCTACTACGACTTTTACGAGCGTGACTTTGGGTAATGCTACTTTTACCTTTAAAAAAATCATGCATCTTATTTGAATATTTATCACAGTTTCCGTAATTAGAATAAGCTGTTGTATTTTGTGCCTAGTGAGATACAAAATCATGTTTTATAACAGCCTGCACTCGAACAGCTGCATTCTACAATAAACTTTGATTAAATACAGATACTCTAGTTTAACACTTAATGTAGGATTTATTCATTACATCAATGAATATCAAATATCTACATGCATATCGCAACTGACACATTAGTGTGCATCTTTACCGAGACACACTGAAGCGTTACAATAGTAATTCTACACTTCTGATTAAGCTAACTGAAACAAAAATATATCCAACTAGAATGTGTACTCCGATACATTGCATCAGGTGTTGATTCATGGCGTTCACGTGATTAGTTTATCATTTCTGCGAAGTATTCATTTGTAATATGCCATGGATCTAGAGCAAATAAACATGAATGTAGCACAGAAACCTTATGTAAACAAATTCAACATCTATATTTACGTAATTTCCTATTCCTAATTCCTATAAGAGTCAACAAACTAAACTCTGGCAGATATCTTAGTCAATATCTTGTTCGAATTCCTGAACACAAGCCCTATTACATACATTTAAATTAACACCATAAAACCATTCTTATATCAACGTTATATGGAGGTACATCTGCATGATTCTTAGTAATAAAAGCGACTAAACACTGTTCCTTCCTTGCAGAGTCGTACGATTCACACAATATAATGATTGTGTTTGTGAATAACTAAAAAGTATGAACTAGTGATGAGACCTGTGAAGATCCGGGGTACAATGCCCCTTGTCTTCAGCAACCCATGCTTGCCGTAAAAGGCGACTATGCTTATCGTCAGAGGAGAGTAACGGATCGGGTGGTCATGCTCGCTGACTTGGTTGATGCATGTTATCGTATCCCAATTGTGTGGATCGATGCGCATAGTGTCAATCACTGGTTTGTCTGGTCTGGACTCGATTATTTACAGACCGCCGTCACATAGCTGGAGTTTTGCTGAGTGCTGCGTTAAACAACAAACAAACACACAAAACTAGTGATGATACCAAGTGAGTGAGTGAGTGAGTTAGGTTTATCGCCGCTTTTAACAGTATTCCAGTTATATCACGGCGTGTCAGCTTAATGTGGGAGGAAAGCCTGAAGTGATGCAGGTCCTAGACGTTTACCACTTCGGTGAAATCCACGAACACGGGTATGGTGCTGGCAAACATAGAAACATAATCGGGGCGAACCGAGATTCAAACCCACAATCATAGTGACACAACTCTGCACAGCGAATCGCGGCGCCTTAGACGACTGGGCCACCTGGGCCACCTGTGCCCCCTGATACCAAATGAACACACGTCACAAGTATACACAGGCACGTCAAGGGTCCACTTGAACAAACAAGGCCAATTGCAACATTCATTTTAACCTATAAAAAAAATGTCTTTACAACAATTGACCACGTCAATACAGTAATAAACACGCTGGCGTTTTAAAAAATCCTTTTGAAAGAGAAGGACACGTAACCACAAACATCAACCCAAGATCTCCAACATTAGACCAAGACACCTTCCCCGAACCTGTCCCAGAGAGCCTTCACTACATCCACCACCATCATCTCACTAGTGTTGTACTCCAGCATCCTCAGCACAAATACACCATCCGTGGCAAGATAATCTCTTATAAATTTACCCTTTGCGTGGTTTTTAGTTAGCTTCTTGTCGATATGGTGCAAATATTTTCTAACAAAACCAATCCTTCTCGAAGGAAGCATTAACCTTTTAATCCATATAAAGTAACTGTAGAGTCCAATGAAGGTGATAATAACTAACCAAAACCAAAGAAAAGCAAATATTTTCTCATTGTATAGGTTAATTGCTAAAACGCACTGTATCGTGTATCGCTGAATATTTTGCAGACGTCGTATTTGAAAATCACACAACGTGACTCTAGGAAAAAGAGGGGATTCGCGCATTTCCTTGTTTTTAACGAGATTATCTATCAGTTCTACTCCGTAGAACATGTACTCCATTGCCAGGAACTTGTTCAGCAACAATAATATGCCAATGGATACAAACAAGTAGCTAAATTTGATACATAAATACAGTCCTGCTAAATATGTGCCATTCCGTCGTCCGAGACAGAAACAAATACAGGTGGATATCTTTTCAATGAGGGTATGCACCAGTCCATAGTGAGCTCGTTTTGAGGTCATCAACCAACGGTCAAGAAACTTTCCAACAATCTGGACACATTCCTCCCTCTGAGCTCCAATCTGATTGGTATTGCAATAGTGAACTGTCTTCTCCAGATTGATTCCGCCTCTAGTATTCAGCATCCTCCAAAACATATTTGGAGCTTTGAAACAAAGTGCAAGGAAAAGCAATATGATAGAAACCCATTGGTAGTATTTTATCTCCAAATCTTCTCTTTCAGGAACCTTTTCCGGTAGGTAGTCATCTTTTGGGACGAAATACGTATTTTTGATCCAGCAGAATGCTTCGGTGTAGTTGCAATGGGAATCTGTGAACTCTGCAGGACACCAACAGCGGATAGGGTCCCCCACGAAGTTGACAAGCATCACAATAATGGACAACAAAACCAATAGAATCACCGTCCATCTGTGGTATAGCCGGTCTGTGATGTCATCATCAGAGTAAACGGGGAACACCTCGATATTGGGGAGGGTGATGAGACCCAACTCGAACCTAGTAATAATCAAAATAAATCGATTCAGAATACGCCGCTGCAGAATACCTTAGAATCTCCCTGCACAATAGCATACTAAGAGTAAGAACGTGAAATGATCTTTCATGATGACTTCTTGTACCGAATAATGTAACATGAATAATGAAAAAGGTCTTCAAGAGACAGCTTGTAGACACAAATATCGTACATATCATATTGACATATTTAGGACTCGTTTGGGATTAAATCTTTGGGAAACATTGTTCCTGTTGTATTGTGAGATACATTCGTGCCATTGTCCCTTGAGACATTGTATTCCGGTAAGACGCTAACCTACGTCAGTGGTGGTGTACATGATATTGGCCTTGGCCGACTCGTGTTCAAACTTGTTTTTAACATTGTCATAACCCTTGAAAAGCCACACGTGTGATGTTACCATGTGTCAGTGGTTATGCAGGCAAATAAGAAACATTATAACCGCTGAACAAAAGTGTACCTTTCTAAGTATGTGGGTGAACTTCAGGTTTCGTTTTCAGTTTAAAAAATATGTTGAAAATACATGAGGTACACATCTTCTTTCCGCAATCCGAATAGTATGTATTGATAAATTTAGTTTGAATCATTGAAAAAGTCATCTATGTAGAAACTTAAATCTCAATGGATTTCAATTCCTTTAAACATAACCAAGTTACAACAAGCTCTCTCTTGACTGCTGTGATTTTTTGGTATCATTATAAGGCCTGGTGTCATTAATATACACTGAACAAATGATTGAATAAAGAATATTTCTGGGGTTATTGTTATTGAATTGTGTGATCAGTCTTCAGGACAAAAAATATCCTTCAAAATATTCATGATGGTTAATTAATGTTGTTGGATATATTTGAACTTTTCACCACAGAAGTTATAAGAAAACTTGATGTTGGCCTGACACCTCGAATTCTACTTGTAACGGTTACCATAAAAGTAACCGTCTTGACAAAATATAAAAAGGTAAGAGCTTACGGCACTCGTTCTAACCTTTTGTGTCATAGGTCGGAATGAATAATGAATTGATTGATCTAGTCATTTTCACATAAAATAATCGGCTCGTATTCGGATATTTATTATATGCGCTTAAGGCTTGATAAAAAGTGTGGATTCTTCTTAACCTTGTACTCCCGGGGAACTGAGAATGAAAATCGAGTGCACACTGATCCACTGGGGTAATAACAATGTAATAACGATATACGGGAAAATAAACAGATCTATCTATTATTTGCTTTGATCCATTTTCTGTACGCCAATAATTCCCTCTCGACAAAATGGTGAAAATATGAGCACTTAAGTTTTTTCATAAGATATATAAAATGACCATTCCAAAGTATACCCAGAATTGTCTCACCATTTGGCACATAATAGTTAACTCTTAGAATTATGTCATCCACAAAAATGATAAACGCAGAACTGTCAGGTGACTGCGAAACTGCAAACCTGGATCAGTATTGTCTCAAAGTAGATTCATTTGCATTTTCGTAGACAAATAATGATCTTCATTGTCTCACAAGATAATCCCATAGTCCGTGAGTATTTCACCAGATTATTAATTATAAATAAAAATGACAAAACACTTTCCATAATCATAAGTGAGTCCGTTGAGCGATTCCTATTAAGGGAGAATTGCCCAAAAGTTGCTATTGAATATCCTCTCTGGCAAAGTTTTACTTCAAATTTGAGACACTAGGGCGCTCAGTGTGTACTAGTTAACGTATGGGTGATGTATTGCTGTCTTCACAAACTGATGTCACACAAAGACAACATGCACCAGAAGTAGCAAGGTTAGTCTATAACACCTTGAAACTTCCCCCACAGAGATTTCACAACGTCCATCACAACCATCTCACTGGTGTTGTACTCAAGCATTCTCAAGGCGAACACACCATCTGTAGCAAGATAGTCTCGTATAAACTTTATTTCTTTTGCGTTTGTCTTATGATCTTTGTCATTGCACTGAAGGTATTTTGTTACATATTCCTTTCTGCAGGATGGCACAATTATGTTTCTAAACCATGTACAATAACCATAAATCCCTAATATGATCACCAGGATAAACCAGAACCATAAAAAAGCAAAGATTTTCTCGTTGTACAAATTTACAGACAAGACACATTGTACCGTATATCGTTGGATATTTTGAAGTTGTCGTATCTCAAAATCGCACAATGTAACTCGGGGAAAGCGTGGAGATTCGCGTATTTCACGATTTTGTATAAGATGGGACATCAGCTCTGCTCCATACAAAGTGTAATCCATTGCAAGGAATTTGTTCAGCAAGACAAACATGCCTATGGACACCGCCAGGTAACAAAGTTTGGTTGAGAGATACAGGCCGGCTAAATCCGTTCCATGTCCACTTCCTACACAGAAACAGCAACAAGCTGACACCTTTTCAATGATGCTGTGAACAGGTCCTTTTAAGGTCTTCCGGGATCTGGTCAGCCAAATGGATAAGAAATTTCCAATTATTTCAACACGCTTTTCTCGCTCCTCTCCGAAAGGGACGTCGCAACAGACACGAATCATTTTATCCAGGTTTATCCCACCCTTTCCATTCAGTGTCTTCCAGATGACATTTGGGAGTTTGAAACAGAACGCCATAAAGATTAAAATGATTGGTACCCATTGGTAGTACTTTATTTCCGAACGTTCTCTTGCAGAAATGTCAATTGGAGCGTAATCGTTTTCTGCTACGAAGTATGTATTATCGATCCAGCAGAGGGTTTCAGTGTAGTTACAGTGGGAGTCTGTGAACTCTGCAGGACACCAGCAATGGATTGGATCGCCCACATAACTTGCAAAAAGCACCACAACGGCCAACAAGGACAGCAGAAACACAGTCCATCTGTGGTAGAGTCGATCCATGATGTCGTCATCGGAATAAGGAGGGAACGGTTGTAATGACTTAGGGAGGAGTAGGAACCCAAGATTCAACCTAATAATAATCAAAAGAAAGTGAATGATTGAGAGTGAGTGAGTTGGGTTTAACGCCGCTTTTAACAGTATTCCAGTTATATCACGGCGTGTCAGCTTAATGTGGGAGGAAAGCCCGAAGTAATGCAGGTCTCAGACGATTACTACTTCTGTGAAACCCACGAACACGGGTATGGTGCCGACAAACCTAGAAACATACTCGGGGCGAACCGGGATTTGAACCCACATTCATAGGTTTCTTGCGTGCCCAACTCTGCACAGCGAATCGCGGCGCCTTAGACGACTGGGCCATCCGTGCCCCCTTTTGACGGGGTACGGGTAAGGAGGGTAGTCTTGTGGTCAAGACACACCAAAGGTTTGATTCCCCATATTAGTAAAAGCCCAATTTTTGGTGTACCCCGCCGTGATAATTTTGGAATATTGCTGAAAGCGGCGCAAAATCACACTCAATCGGTTTTGAACATAACATTGTGAATCTGCCAGCCATTCTTGTATTAAAGCTGTCTAAGGTGCGGTGAGGTGAGGTGAAATCGGGTTTATCGTCGCGTTACACGTTATTGCGCTGAAAATGCGACGTGCACGCTTTTTGTATTTCTAGAATAACTATGAAGAGCAAAGAATGGTCTGACCGACTGGATAAATGACGTACATATCGAGCAATTGGCGAATGATTTACATGATTCAATCCCGAAAGACAGATATTCCGTAATTCGTTTACGAATACTCGCTGTTTTATGTTGGTTATGAAGAAAGTAGATTTCATCATCAAAAACAATATTGCCCTTCATTTTTAACTGCACAACTCATTCAATGTGCATAGGTACATATTGAAAATGATAAAATGTTTATTTTTTGGAAGTACTGTGAAAAAGACACGAGACCTCTGTGTGCTGAATGCTTGATCAGTTGGTTGTCGTGGCAAATTTGAGTTAAATCTTTTACAAATTTTCCTTGTCTGCACATAACATCGTCTCGCGTGTGCACGGGGCACGCGTAACAATGTCTCAGATGCATGTGGGGACATATTACAATATTCAAATGCACACAGACCATACCGTACAATGTCTCAGATGCATACATAACAATGTTTCTGATGCATACATAACAATGTCTCAGATGCATACATAACAATGTCTCTAATGTATACATGACACTGTTTCTGATGCATACATAACAATGTCTCAGATGCATACATGACACTATCTCAGGTGCATACATGACAATGTCTCAGATGCATACACGACCCTTTTTCTGATGCACACAAAGCACTGTTTCTGATGAATACATGACACTGTCTCAGATGCATACTTTACAATGTCTCAGATGCATACATAACAATGTCTCAGAAGCATACATGACAATGTTTCTCATGCATACATAGCACTGTTTCTGATGCATACATGACACTGTCTAAGATGCATACATGACGATGTCTCATAAGCATACATAACATTGTCTAAGATCCATACATAACATTGTCTCAGATGCTTACATAACAATGTCTCAGATGCATACATAACAATGTCTCATAAGCATACATAACAATGTCTCAGATGCATATATAATAATGTCACAGATGCACACGGGGCACACCTTGTAATCTCTCAGATGCACACGGGACACATATTACAACGGCTCAGAATAAATGACAACGTCTAGGGTGGGAAGTATAGTCTTACTGAGAGGGGTGTTTGTAACATGCCAAAACATGTCGAGAGTGTCTTTCCTGGGGAAGCCAGGTGGTAAGTGACCCTTAAGACTGTATTATACATGAAACATTTCATCATCAGATACAAAAATAAGTTTAAAAAGAAACATGTTTTTTAATTGTAGTACCTGGAACAGTGCCAAAGAAAACGTAAACCTTATTCCTGTATAATAGAAGCTTGGAATATGAGGTTATGTTTCTGTGCAATCGTTCTAAGAAAAAAACGAAGCGAAAGTTTTCCGGCCATGTCAAATCTCTGTGGGCGTTTTAATACAAGTCTATGAATGACAATTACTTATTTACAATTTTCCCTATGCCATCATAACAACCTATCGAAAAAACGCATAGTGACAACAATGGGCGTGACTAATACTCGTCAAACCCGTTATGACAGATACGTCAATACATAACAAAGAATATAGTTTCAACTCACTTGCTGTGTTTCCGTTTACCGACGGAGATACAAAAGAACGACTTTGGCGTTTACATTTAACAACTTTTGAGGTACCATCGAGTATGCTCTTTTCCCGAAGATTTCAAAGAGCATCATACTACTCTTGCTCAAAAGTTGTTTCATCATTTTTACAACATTCTTGTCACAAGGCCTTTGTAAAGCTTCCATAATGTTCACAGTAGGGGGCATGTTGAGGACAGATCTAATTCTGACGCAGCAATCACAAAATGATGTCTGATGCAAATTTCCTATTTTTATTTCTCTTTGCATGTGTTTGTGATAGGTGCCATCAGTGGGACAGGATACGCTCGCTGTTTCTCGAACATCTAGTATCACTATTTGATAATGATTCCTAAACATGATGCACTTAAAATCCTACAACGGACACTGCTTTTAGCAGATATTTATTATGATTATCGATAGGGTTTGTCGCTTTTTTATTATCATAACATCCCAAACGATAGTTGAGCCACACTTCAGAAACCGAAGTTATACACACAGTGGATTATATATCGAGTTATCAACAGTTCGACACAAGAGGAATATATTATTTCGATTTTTCGAGACATGGAGTTATGTATAAGGTATGCTCATCTTAGACCATATGTGAAAATAATGTATATATATATGGAGTTCCAGATAAAGAGGGTTTGAGGTAGATATATTGAGATAATGGAGATAAGAATAAAGAGGGTTTGTGAGCTTTGTTTGGAGTTCCGGAGGGATTTTGGCGATTTTTTGAGATAACGAAAACCCAGATAAAGGAGAGTTTATGGGCGATATAGTGAGATATGGAATTCCAGATAACGAGGGTTTGTGGGCGATTTATTGAGATAATGGAAATCCAGAATGAAGATCCAGATAACGAGGGCATATATGAGATGTGTTGAGATAATTGAGTTCCAGATCACGAAGGTTTTTCTGCGAAACAGTGTGATAATGAAGATGCAGATAAAGAGAGCTCTTGGGCGATTTATTGAGATATAGAGTTCCAGATAACGAGGCTTTGTGGCGATATACTAGTATTGAGATAATGAAAACCCAGATAAAGGGAGTTTACGGGCTATATTGTGAGATATGGAGTTCCTGATAATGAGGGTTTGTGGCGATATATTGAGATAATGAAGTTACAAATAAAGGGAAATTGTGGGAGATATGTTAAGATATTGGAGTTCCAGGTTTTTCGGCAAAACAATGTGATAATGGAGATCCAGATAACGAGGGTTTGTGGGCGATATAGTGAGACAACGAAAACCCAGATAAAGGGAGTTCGTGGGCGATATAGTGAGATATAGAGTTTCGAATAACGAGGGTTTGTGGGCGATATAGTGAGACAACGAAAACCCAGATAAAGGGAGTTTGTGGGCGATATAGTGAGATATAGAGTTCCAGATAATGAGGGTTTGAGGGCGATATAGTAAGATATAGAGTTCCAGATAATGAGGGTTTGAGGGCGATATAGTGAGACAACGAAAACCCAGGTAAAGGGAGTTTGTGGGCGATATAGTGAGATATAGAGTTCCAGATAATGAGGGTTTGAGGGCGATATAGTGAGATATAGAGTTCCAGATAATGAGGGTTTGAGGGCGATATAGTGAGACAACGAAAACCCAGATAAAGGGAGTGTGTGGGCGATATAGTGAGATATAGAGTTCCAGATAATGAGGGTTTGAGGGAGATATAGTGAGACAATGACGCTACAGATTGCGAGATATCATGTATATGTAAGACAGAGTCACGGTCTGTGTTCTTGGAGACAACCTTTCTCGCATCATTACAAAGACTTTTTGGCAATGGTAGCCGTTGTCTGTGCACCCTCTCGTGAAAGTATAGGTTTGTTCCAATATAGATACACGCATATCATTTTATACTTCTCTGTGCCAGAATGAAGGTATTGCGGCATGCCAAGGGGAATTGACAATATCGGGAACGGCGCTAATTGGAACCGTTCTACATGTTGATTTTGGCGTGAAGCGACATTGCATAATGAAGACTCACAAATATCAGATAGCAGTGTGACTGTCCGTAAATGTAAACCCTCGGAGATAATGAGTAACGGCTGTATCTATAGGGACGATTATAGTTGGTCTTCTCTGGATTCCTTCGTGTTCGTTATATTAGGGGTTGACTACCGTGGTAGTCGTCATGGTGTAACATGGCGTCACACCAACGAACATAGAAGGCATAAATTTGCCCGTTGTTGGACGAATAGAGGAAGTGCAAGTAGTGTAAAAGAAGTAGTAGTAGCAATAATAGAAATAGAAGTAAAAGCAGTGACAGTGACGGTAGTAGTAGTAGTAGTAGTAGTAGTAATAGAAATAGAAGTAATAGCAGTGACAGTGACGGTAGTAGTAGTAGTAGTAGTAGTAGTGGTGGTGGTGGTGGTGGTAGTAGAAAAAGAAGTAATAGCAGTGACAGTGACGGTAGTAGTAGTAGTAGTAGTAGTAGTAGTAGTAGTAGTAGTAATAGAAATAGAAGTAATAGCAGTGACGGTGACGGTAGTAGTAGTAGTAGTAGTAGTAGTGGTGGTGGTGGTGGTGGTAGTAGAAAAAGAAGTAATAGCAGTGACAGTGACGGTAGTAGTAGTAGTAGTAGTAGTAGTAGTAGTAGTAGTAGTAGTAGTAGTAGTAGTAGTAGTAGTAGTAGTAGTAGTAGTGGTGGTGGTAGTAGTAGTAATAGAAATAGAAGTAATAGCAGTGACGGTAGTAGTAGTAGTAGTAGTAGTAGTAGTGGTAGTGGTGTTGTTGGTGGTGGTGGTAGTAGTAATCGTCGCTGTTGTAGAAGTCAAAGTAGTAGTTCTGGTAGTAGTGTAGAAGTAGTGGTCGTCATCGTCGTAGTAGTAGTCGTAGTAGCGGCAGTAGTAGTAGTGGTGGTGGTGGTGGTGGTGGTAGTAGTAGTAGTAGTAGTAGTAGTAGCTCAGACGTGACGGTAGTAGTAGTAATGTAGTAGTAATAATTGACGGACGTGGTTGTAGTGGAATTTAATAGTAGTGGCAATAGCAGTAGTTGTGACGGTAGTGGTAGTGGTAGTGGTTGTAGTAGTAGTAGCAGTAGTAGTAGTAGTAGCAGAATTAGTAGTAGTAGAAGCAGCAGTAGTAGTTTAGTAGTTGTAGTAGTAGCTGAAGGTAGTAGTAGCAGCAGTGTTATTTTGGTAGCTGTGGGTAGTAACATGTCGACACCAGGCTATATCGTATAAAGCTCATCACTGAACACACTTCATCTACCAAGGAACTACGAACCCCAACAATAAGAGAAAACTATATACAGAGACAAATGGATCTCCTGTACACCACCAGATCAAGCCTAGCAACGGCAGACAAAGTGGACGGTGGACGGCTCGAGAGCTTTTTGATAACAGGGAGCGCATATTGCATAGCAGCAGGATACGCCTACACTCGCTTACCATAACGCACGCCCAGATAGAGCTGAGGCAATCATATATCAATTTGATATCAATGTAACTTAAACGTTAAGTAACACTTTGGAGAAACATTCCGTCTGAAGGTCAGACTGATAAAGGTCATCATCATCATCATCATCATCATCATCATCATTGTAGCAAATTCTTCCTTTTACTTTCAATCATTTGCCTCATTGCAATTCCAACCCCATGTGTATCCAAGACATAAACATCTCTCCATGCATTGGGGTTGGTCCCGGTTGTTTCCTATAAACCAGGGCTCTTGTATTCTCGGATTCAAGCTTTGTCGCAGAGTTCGGGTAAACATTGAGACTGGAATGTTTTGAAGCGATAACACGCGCAGACTCGCCAAACGCTTGGAGATAGTGAATCAGGCTCGCGCGCTTGAAGAATATGGTCATGCACAGAGAAGAGTGACATTTCTCTTGAAACCAGATACGGACATGTTGTACGTGATGGTGCGAGGCTCAAATAAGCACTTCAAAGACGCCATGTCGCTTATTTTAATTCCCTAGATACTCCCATTTCCCGAGTATGAGAGTTGCTACAGAAGATTTGTTACATTTCTCTTATTCAAAACATATTACAAAATACGCCTTGTTTAATGGCGTGGAATAAAGGCACATGTGCGAACAAAGGGAGATAACTGTTGTGGTTTATTATCACTGTCGCGCAACATACGCAACAGCTGGCTTAGCGCACGTGCCGAGTGCTGACCCCTGACGGCAGATTCCAGCGATCGGGACAGATGAGCAGAAATATGAGATTTCAAAAAATACGATAAAACTTCCGTCTTTGTGAGGGCGTACTCGGTTCCGAGAGACGAGTGTTTTTTGTTTACGCAACGTTAACGCTTAAGCGTCAAAGACACGCCCACTGAAATGTTTTTAGTCAGGCAGTATTTGAATGGTATATTTAGAACCGTAATAGTTTCATATGATTTTGATTTGCTTTCGCTTTATCCCTCTAATATTTGTTAAACACATGCCATATGATCACGTGGTAGCGTGAAATAGGTCAAGTTATGACTCATAACGAACTCAAAACAAAGACGTTTAGAAAGCGTAGCACTAGTACGAAGTCGACTGTAAGTGTAGAGGTCTGTGTTAAAAAATGTGAGTTATGATAGTCTTAGGGCTAAACTCGCTTTGTACACGTGGGTCTAGTTCGACCCATTTAACCAGACAATAGGGCGGTTGACTGTCCAACCTAATTCCAGTGTAATTTCATCTATCTATCTCTTTGTCTATCCTAAAGCCATACTACATACGCCTATTCGCATATTCTCATAAACCGGTTCTGTCGATTTGTTCTCGGCGTATTAATTTCTACTTCCTTATAACGGTGGTAAAACATTTATATGTGTTTGAAACACGTCCTATTTGAGCTCTGGAAAGGACACATAATCCAACTCATTTTTAATTTATTCAAGTAATTTATAACGTTTATAAAATATTTCTCCCATTGTGTATTCGAACTATTGCTAAAAGTATATTCCTTTACGAACCTCTTCAATTTACACTTAACATTGAACTATGCCTTGAAGGGTATCGTGTTACCCATACGTAAACAAATCAACTCATCAGGTTATTCTACTTTGATCGTTATATCAGTGTTTTGAGTGTGTTGCTCTTTTTCAGCGACTTCAACCAGGTGTACATGTATTGTGGGAAAACAGACAATTGCATTTTCATCTGCAACACGTAACTTAATCTGTGCATTATTTCAAGCATCGATGTCTTTTTCTACACCTTGCGAGTATTTCCCATCGCCAGTCTCATCTTCGGTAAGACAACTAAATGTTGAGTAGTTGTAAAGATAATATCTTTCTTGCCTGTCAGCGTTGTTATTTGTCGTGTGGATGGTAACATGTTCGCTAACAAACGTTAGAAGTTGTAAAGAGAATAGCACATGTGTGTGTTGAAAGATTACGCTAAATTATTAACAGCTTGTATGAGAGGGGGGAAGGAACAGAGTCTGAATTTCAGAAACGAACAGGAAAAGAACGGTTCCAGATGTTAAAGAGTTTTTTGTAGAGGGTGTCGTTTTTTCATTCATGAGACGAGTCCCATGATTCGTTATTTATCGAGACCTTTGGCATACGTTGGGAACATCTTCAGAGCATATATCAAAGAGTAATTCCACATAAGGACTGTGCATCGGTGAAAAAGTTCTTAGATGTAAATTAAAAAACATCGGGAGGAAACGTAGAACCCTAAATCGATTTTGTGCTTGTACATGTAATTAGTTATATCAGTGCGAGGTTTTAATATAAACATGATTTATTAACATAAGCATTCAAATTAATTTCGTTAATAGAGAATGGTAGGAATAGGGATAGTTTGTATAGTGGTACAATGGTTCTACAAATACTGTCACGAAAGTAGATTTATGAGAAAGAATAGAAACTACATTAATCACGTTTTGGTATTAGTTTTTTGTGTGTTTTGCGCATGGGCAGATGTGCTATTCATGAAGTACGGAAATAGCAAACGTAATGAATACCAGCATTTTTACAAAATGCCAGCGCATGCATCCAAACGGATGTTACACTCGGTCGAATTGCATAAAATGAATTATGTCACGTATGTGGAAGTACATTTCACGTTGTCAATTTCACGATGCCTAGGTTTAACATCAATGAAAGAAAATAATCAAACTATTATCATGCAGATACTTGCGTTTAACAAAGTTCATGAAAATGCAAATAAAAAGGAACAAATAATTATGTACCAATGTCATATGGCGATCGCATTACGTTTTCTTTAATATTAAGACGCGTTGAGCGATAAGGCGCGTGCCTATGGGCTAAGCGGGGCCTAGACATCCAAGCATGCATTCACGTTCTCACATAACAAGCAATGAATACCATTTATCCCGTGCAATATGAGGAAACGCTCTTTGTCTACTGAACATGATCCAAAACGGGTTCCTCCGCCATTTACTTTATATCAAATATGCAAAAGAATTTAACAAGTATGACAAAAGTCAATGTAAGTCAGAAAAAGTTCAGAAATCAACTTACGACATGTTTAAGCTGCCCGCTGTCGGTTTCACGGTCTCAGAGCAATAAAGCCAGTCAGAGGCTTGCGTTCAATGTTTGCGTATGGTTATTTTTAGCATTGAAGGGAATTCCCCTCTATTCAGGCGCATCACGTGGGGCTAAAACGCAATGTTTTTATATGGAAATTGACAACTCATTTGAAGGTAAACCTGTCATACAAGTCCAACAGTCAATAAGTAAAACCAGGAACATGATATGTTTCCCCAACTTGAAACTGATATTGTTCACTAAAATAAAGCTCACGTGAGTTATAGGACGATAGTTAACATACTGATGGTGTGTAGTTTCTTAATATACATGTATCCGACAAGAGATTTTATTAAGTGCCACGTAACATATGTTTGAAAGGAATGTTGCTTAATAAATCTCTCATGTTGAGAACAGAAAAAAACACAGTCATATTGGTTTAAGATCAGCATTATATTTTTTAATGGCGAGGAGTTACATTTTTGTTTCCAAAATAAACAGATGTCCAATGTCGTTTTACATAGATAAAAAAACAATTATATTCTTTGGACACTTTAATAAAGTCTGCAAGAAAATGACGCAATATATTATTTTCTTACAATGCATTTTTTCCGTAAATATGGATAATATATTTTTTTAAATCTAAAAAATCTGACAGATCATTGGCTGATCAATCATGAAGGTCATATTAATCCATAATATAAATGCATCGCAATGGCGCACTAAACTTCACTCATGGTATAGTTTATATACTAAGCTATGTTTCAGTTGTCACTGGTAATGTAGTTGTACGTTACCTGTTAACCAGAGTCTATACAAACTGTACAATTGAGATGAGTTCATGTCGCTCATGATATGACATGTCTCAAAGTAAGCTGAAACATGTTTTACATTGAGTTACCTGTGGTATTCAGGCTTTGTATTATACATGTATACTCATGTGGGACGTATTTTCAGTAATGTATGAAGTAAACAACATGGTAACAATGTTATGTGGAATCAAATTGAGCGAAGAGACTTTCTTCAAGCAGTGATCTAGACTCGCCAAATAATATAGACTTGCATGGGCTTTATTGGATATATTTGTTTCAGGGTCTGTATTACATATAACCTGAATTGTTTGATAGGCATTACTTAGAAGTTGACGGATGACAAGGTAGACACAATTTCACGGATAACAACTTCTTTAATACTGTAAAAAACGACGTTTTGGTATGGATCCTTATACCGTTGTATAAGGGAGGGACATTGTACAGAATACACATAGTAGGTGTTGGATTAACAACTTCTTTAATCTTTAATAAGGATCTATACCAAAACGTCATTTTTTACAGTATAAAACGAAATTGTTATCCGTGAATATTGTGTCTAACCTGTAACCTATAACCTGTTGATATATATATATATATATATATATATATATATATATATATATATATATATATATATATATATATATATATCCCGATATATATCATGTTCATTATATTTCGTGGTGTTTAGTTGTGAATACACTAGAGACCATCACCGTCTGTATATATATCTGTGAATACATATTTTGTATATCACCCTGTCAGTGTTATATCAGTGCACATGACATGCACGTGTTAATTCATTTAACCTCGCACGCCCATAACCTCCACATCCACGCACGTGCCAGTACATAAGCAATGTAGGTGTTCATGAATATAAACATGCATGTATTAACATCCTTCACGTGAGAAGATTATTTATGGCTGCCACCTGTATTTCTTTAGCAGCTCAATGTTTGGACTACTGTTTAACCCAACCTTGATAAATAAGAAACAAAATTCAGACAATGTTCCTGCCCGGTATAAGGTCTAATCACAGGCAGGTGTTGTACGGCGAACCCAATGCTCCTAAGTACCGCTGCTTATTTTAAACCGTTTAAACTATCATCACTCTTCTCACCTGTGACAAGGTACCGGAATTCACTTTATATATCATTATTTTGTTTGTTTGTTGTTTAACTCCGCAATCAGCAATATTCTAGCTTTAACAACGGCGGTCTATAAATTATCGAATCTTGACCAGACAGTCCAGGGATTGATATCATGAGCATCGGATCCGGTAATTCGGATATGATAACACCTATCAACCAAGTCATCCAGCCCGACCACCTGGTCCCGTTATAGTTGCTTCTTACGACAAGCATGGGTTGCTGAAGACAAATTATAACCCGGATCTTCACGGGTATTTATATTGTGAGTGAGTTGTATTTTTCGGCGCTTTTAGCAATATTACAGCAATATCACGGCGGGGGAACACCAGAAATGGGCTTCGCACATTGTACCCATGTGGGGCATGGAAACCCAGTTTTTTGGCATGACGAGCGAACGCTTTAAATACGAGGCTACGCCACTGCCCATCGTCTTATATATAACGTCTTATGCAAGGGTATCAGTTTTCTTAAGAACATGTAATTGTTTAGGTGTTTTCCCCTTCAACCTGATGTCCGAAAGTTGCAAGGTTATATGGCAATTATAATGCAAATACAACCACTCTGAATAGTCGTCAGCGCACAAAAGAGTAAGTGGGTGAAATAGTGTTTATCGCCATAGTCACCAATTGTCTAGGTATTTCAGGGCACCGTAAACATACTCGAGTCTGGTCCAAACAAACCATTGTTCGAGCAAGAGTAAGGATCCTTGCTATTGGGTCGCGATGACATACTATCAAATCGGGTGGCCTAGTGGTTCAAGCGTTCGCCCATCACGACGAAGACCCAGGTTCGATTCTATGGACCAATTTGGGACCAGTTCTGACCATAAGGCAGCGCAAAAACATCTGCATTTCCTATTGTAGAAATCTTCATTCCACTTGTGCTGTTCAACTCAAGGAATAAGATTTTAGGAAATTACCAAATTCCCCGAAAGCTGTAACAATTTTGTATATGACTTCTGTGCTTGATCAGTAAAACATGTTTAACAACAACATTTACGGCAAACATGTTTATTAGTGAAATGTATTTTTCACGTTAAACACATCCACCTCCGAGCGTAACGCCACAGTGTTGTGTGTACCTACATTTTCCCATATTCCACACGGGGGCACCGGTGGCCCAGTCGTCTAAGGCGTCGCGATTCGCTGTGCAAAATTACGTCCCTTGGGCACGCCAGAAACCTATGATTGTGGGTTCGAATCCCGGTTCGCCCCGATTATGTTTCTAGGTTTGTCAGCACCATACCCGTGCTCGTGGGTTTCACCGAAGTGGTAAACGTCTGAGACCTGCACCACTTCGGGCTTTCCTCCCACATTAAGCTGACACGCCGCGATATAACTGGAATACTGTTAAAGGTGGCGTTAAATCTAACTCACTCACCCCAAATTCCACACAGCTTTTACGTAATCCTACAGAACGTGTGGTATGTGCCTCAGCTGGGACATAGGTGACGTGTAATTAAAATAGTCCTTGATATATCGCTATATCCACATACCACGTCATTCGATAAATCCCATAACATGACCATTACAGTGAATGTCCTGAATGTAAGTCAATATCTATTGCAACGCTCGTGTTGGAAAGTGTACTGAAAAAAAGAGCAGCTTCGAGGAAATGAGTTTCCCCAGAAATGCTGAGATCAATGCTTCCCCGCAATGGGTAGACATGGCATGCGTGTGTACAAGTTACAGCTCCATTACAATAAAGGTGATTGGCAGTCACGTAATCAATTTTGTATCCGTTTTCCGCAAGACGGCCTAATTGTTAATCCAGCATACATTTGAATTTACTTTTATGACACAAGGTATGTAGGATTTTCATCTTGAAATTAGCGCCACAATCATACGTTATATTACACAATACAGGTACATGTTCTAATCAGATTGAGGTAATCCAACACTACATCTGATGTAAGTGGGTTCGAATCCCAGACTCGCACTGATAATGGTTTGTGTGCACCATGCCCGTGTTTTTTGGCCTTTTTTTAAAACAATATTTATTTCCACATGGTACAGTGAAAGGGGATTGATAAACAGGCAGAGCCTATCTAAATATCTCTCCCATGCCCGTGTTTAATGTCTAGGTCCCGCTTTTTTCTGGATTTTTCACAATATTAAGCTGACATGCCGGAATATATACGAACGAATGTATAAAACGGCGTTAAGTTCTACTCATTTACTAAACGTCCGGGCGAATTAAAGACTTCAGTTGGCATTCACATAAAATTGGATTTGACTAAAACATTACAAACGTTACCAAACGTTACTAAGCCCAAAACAGTCGCCGAAACACTTCAACTTAAGGTCCAACACACAACTATGATACCCGTATAAAATGCATCACCACCGATTAACCGTATCTTGTTTGTTTCATTTTTAGCCACCAACAAACATGGATGTATACTTTCTTTAGCCCGGTAGTATCGAATAAAGTTATTACTGTATTTGTTGATGTTTCTCCCGACTTAGTGAATAACGGTTAAAATATCAATGAGATGGGTAAACATATGGAGGAACCCTATGATAATTTCGGGGGGGAATTGGTACCCGGTATATCATGCATGAAATGAACATATCGTACAGAAAAAAACAACAGTTGTTCAGTTATCTTAATAAAAATATAATAAAAAGGGGCCCAGTTACTCTCTTCATTTTCAGATACTGCAGTGATCTAGACTTGCCAAACATTATACACTTGCATGGGCTGTACTTGATACATATTTGTATCAGGGTCTGTAAGACGGACTAAAACATGACCCCAAGCAAATGTATAAGATGTCTAAAATACCCATCAGCTGTTGTGTATTATGCAAATTGTTGGGGGGGGGGGGGGGGGGGGTTATAAGTAATAAATCAAATTAAATTTTTAAAAATAAAGCCAAGTAGATGTATTCTTTGAATCAAGTGAGAGCTATATCTGGTTTCTTTTCCCACTCAGTTGAAATAACGCTGAGGCTGTCTACGGTTAAGCCTCTCATTGCCCTCCTAATGTAATGTTGTTTAACGCCGCACTCAGTACTAATCACGCAATATGACGACGGTCTGTAAATACTCGAGTCTGAACCAGACAATCCAGTGTTTTATATCACGCGCATAGATCCACGCAAGTGGGATACGATGACATGTATCAACCAAGTAAGCAAGCCTGACCATCCGATCCCGTTAGTCGCCGTTTATGGCAAGCATGGGTTGCTGAAGACCTGTTCCACCATCTTCACGTTGGTTACGATGACACACAATTAGCCACGTCAGCAAGCCTGTCCACCAACTCCCTCTTTCCACCGCTTACGACCAACGTTATTTGCTTCGGACTTTTTCGAACCCGAAATCCCAACGGGGAACTAGCTATACGAGATCCATGTATTTTTGTCAACTGAGAGGCAAAAGAAAGTATACCGAGTTTCTTTATGTAGTTGAAAATCGAAAAGAACTCACCTAGTCTGTCAAATTTGATTGTATATATTTAAGCATCACTCATTCCTGTAACAGTTTTTAAAAAAATGATCTGTGGCTGGATAATGCTGTGTTCAAATAAATTGGTTCAATGTAGACAGAGGTAAGAAATGAATTCGCAACCACATCACCCCTATTATGAAATGTTGTACATTTGTGCCGGAACACGCAAATATATTTATTTTCAAAGATAAGATGTCTAAAATACCAATAAGAAGTTGTGTGTTATGTGATCATTTTTTCAATTTTGAAAAGTTTTAAATCGAATCTTATAATAAAAGGATCGAGCCTCGCCATCATGTCGCTTAAGATACTGTAGATAACATAGTCGAGTCCGCCGCATTGGTGTCAGGTGGGAGGAATACCTTGTGAATCACTGTAGCCTCCCGTACCAGGTTGTTGTTGTTGTTGTTGTTGTTGTTGTTGTTGTTGTTGTTTGTAATGGCCATGACAGATTAACTATAGTCATGAACAAAATCGGGTGTTCTTTAACTCCCTTTGAACAGTATAACTGAAATACACTCCCGTTAATAACACAGAATGAGTTAAACCAGTAACAATCTTACAATTATAACTTCTTGAACCCTATACTTAACAAACTGTATCGTCTTTGTATATACCCGTGGGATCGAACTATTCCACTGTGGACAGTATAGAGTATCCACTTCAGTTAAGTATTGTCTCGTGAGTTTACAGCGGAGCACAGTTTAACATACCCACTAAGCAAACATTTTCAGAGTAATCTAGTATGAAATCATTTGCTGTACATGCGGGAACCGACCGCCTCCGTGGTATTGTGGTAGAGCGTCCGTAGAGCGGAAAGTCCGGGGTTCGATCCCCGGCCGCGTCATACCAAAAGACGTTAAAAGATGGACCTTGTTGTAACTCTGGCGCTCGGCATTAAGGGGCTAAAACAAGGACTGGTCGGCGCGGAGACAGTATATTGTGTCTGAGTGGGGTATTCTTGTTAAACTGCGGCATGGTATCTCAGTGAGCTAGCACTATAAATCGGCATCAGTCCGGACTAGTACAAGCAGCCACACAAACATACACACGTACATACACGTCGCTATATAAGTGCAATAATCTTGGACGCGACGTTAAACCCCATTTCACCTCACCTCACACATGCGGGAACCCGTTGAAAGTAGGGCTGAGATACACACAAGATCATTATTTGTACATATCAGATCACCGGTTGAACATTGCATTATAATAAGAACGGTTGTTCAACAAAGGCTTTTTCTTGGAAAACTGAATGCGTTTCTACGGTGGCCCATAAGGGACATGGAGTCTGTTTTTCAATATTTTGATGTTTCACTTACTTTTATCGTAACCTTTTGCAAATTAACACAATTTGTCATACAAATATGTGATAAATCATGTATGAAAACATGGAAAATGTACTTTCAAGTAGCTATTGAGTCGCTGAAATGTGAAGCAAAAATTTCAAAAACTAAAATGGAAATGTCTAAAATTAAAACGAAAATGTCAAAAACCAAAACGAAAATGTCAAATACATTTTCATTTTAGTTTTTGACATTTTCGTTACACTTTTCAGCGGTTCAATATCTTCTTTACACATGATTTATCACATATTTGTAAGACAAATCGTGTAATTTGCAAAAGGTAACGACAAAAGTAAGTGAAATATCAAAATATGGAAAAACAGACTCCATGTCCCTTATGGGCCACCGTACGTTTCAAAAACGAAATTTCAATGAAGTCTCGGTATCGGTGCATAATCTACCCCACGAAATAAACACCATGAATAGCTATGGTGAGATTGAGACAGGTTGGGGAATATGAAGGACAAGGAATAAGAAACATGTTATGAAGAGACCCGATGTTACAGCAAGACATATCATGTTTGTGTGTCAAAGAAATATGATATTATATGTTGTAAAGAGGTCACTGGGTTTTACAATGTGTGTTTTGCGATGCGTGGCTGGGGTAGGTTGTGGGGGGTCGTGCGGGTAGCGATGTCAGAGTGTGTATAGAGTTGAGTTCGAGCTGCTCCTTATAACCGCTCTTCGAACCTCGACACACATAATCAAACAAACACACATACACACACACACGCACGCACGCACGCACGCACGCACACACACACACACAGAATGCGTTGCACGTCGCAACGATGTCAATCACTGGATTGTCTCGTCCAGACTTGATTATTTACAGATCGGCGTCTTATACCTGGAATATTCGTGAGTGCAGCGTTGAACAACAAACAAACAAAAATACACACACTATACCAATTATACACACACTAACCCCGCGGAGGTTCAGGCTAAGATTATGTACCCAAAAACCTCAGCTTATCGTACATATAAGAGATGACCAATTGCAAGTCTGTCGTATGTTTATGCTCGGTGACAGCATGGATCGTTTTTTACTTAACACTCATAGCGTTGTCAGATTATTTATAGGCCGCCATCCTGAAACTGAAATATTACCGGGTGCGACATTACACAACAATACTAGATCCACCTGTGATCATGACGTATGGCGATTTCCCGGGAAGAGAACTCTACCAGGAATTACAGTATGCCTTGGAAAATGGGCCTTTAGCGTGTTCTCAAATTCTTGTCGATCATTCCATGTAATGCTATATATATTCACTATACATTGATCAACCAGTGACATGGTAGAGGTGACTCACGGTACAGAAACAACCTATCCGAATCCTCGAGAATTCGTAAATGCGTTTTGGTCAGGACAAATGAACCAAATGATGTATTAACGCCAGACACTGACCTTGACCTTGTTACGTGTGAAGCATTAATGTATACAGCACTCTTGAGTCCTTTATTGTATGAATAATGTCATGCGAGCTAACGACGAACGTCAAAACGAATAAATGTAGTGAGAGAAAAGTAGAAGCATGTAGAAGCATAGGTTGTACAGGGAGTTGGGTACCCGGGCAGGCAATCGAGCCCTGTTTATGAGTCAATTATCATTCAGGGGCCGAATATATATTTAGTACCAATACCTATTACGCCATTTGAGTCAATAGACCGGCTAAAGGGGGTCAGATGGTTGGTTGTTTTACGCCCATCTCAGCAATATTCCAGCTATATGACGGCTGTCTGTAAATAATCGAGTCTGGACCAGACAGTCCAGTGACCGATATCACCAAGCGCCACCTATTGGGATCGATGACATGCTTCAACCAAATCAGCGAGCATGACCACCCGATCCCGTTAGTTGCCTTTTACGACAAGCATAGTCGCCTTTTACGGCAAGTATGGGTTGCCGAAGACCTACTGTCAGACCAACTGCTGTCAGACTTGTTCCATAGACCGCCGTTACGTTGTTCATTTGCTGACGGTGGTGTAAAGTTGTCAAAAACTAGCTGGTGCATGTTGAGAGATGGGCCCACGTAGACACATATGTGAATCATGTACAAATCTGTTGTTTAATTGCTGGTGCCAACACATTCTTCTGTTATTATGCTGCATATTTCCCACATGCTGCTGTGTTTGTATATATATTTTACCTTTCTGTCGTCGAAAGAGCGTCACGGGTACAAAAAAAACGGGTAATCAGATATTATTGGTGACGTTCATTTCACGCCGCTATGCAAACTAATCTGCTCATATCATTAGTTGTTGTGGAAATAGCACTGTCTTATTTATTCCGTCGCGATGGAAAACGAGAAGCTGCATGTCCAATTTGTTAATGGCGGGTGCTGCTGTTTCACCGAGTTTCCGGGGAAATGGACGATGTCTATTTGAATGTAAAATGTGAACCTTGCCTTGCAAATAGCTTTAATTACTAAGAGATTGGATGGTAATTAAAAGAAACAATGTCTAGTAAAAGCACGTGTCGTAAAACATGGATTCGTGCGGTTACAAAAAGTCCGGGTTACTTTATAATGCGGACAATTACTTCAACCGCCGTGTTATTATTTTGCTGCATACTGAGTCTGTTAGTAGCAGCATCATAATCGTTATGGACAAGTGTCTATAACCGAGGATATTCAATATATGATATGCATAATACGGAGTATTGCAGGGTAATATAAGATTAATGACAAAGAACAATAAAGAACGTGGCGCGGTTTATTTCACGACAAAACAATGTTCGATCATGACGTCATTGCTGGAAATACTAACATGTGCTCGCAACTTGATGACGTCGTAAATTGGTCCTCGCTACTTTTAGAGAGCAGCTGACGAGATGTAGCAATCAATAATGGGACCAAAGGTCCAGATAATGGCCGTCAATTGTTTTGAAGTTTGTGAAAATATTCAGGAAATACAAAAAAGGCGACTATGCTTGTCATAAGAGGCGACTAACGGGATCGGGTGGTCAGGCTCGCTGACTTGGTCGATGCATGTCTTCGATCCCAACTGCGTGGGTCGATGCTCATGGCGTAAATCACTGAGTTGTCTGGTCCAGACCGGCGTCATATAGCTGGAATGTTGCTCAGTGCGGCGTTAAACAACAAACTAACAAAGCTATTCCACTGTTTTACGTTGGGCAGCCGTGTTCAAGGCTGAGTGGACAAGGCTTGATGGTGTAACGTCTATAATAGTGTATATTCCCGAGCCGGAAGGGTTGGTGTAACGTCTATAATAGTGTATATTCCCGAGCCGGAAGGGTTGGTGTACCCTCTATTATAGTTTATATTCCAGAGCCGGAAGGGTTGGTGTACCCTCTATCATAGTTTATATTCCCGAGCCGGAAGGGTTGGTGTACCCTCTATTATAGTATATATTCCCGAGCCGGAAGGGTTGGTGTACCATCTATTATAGTTTATATTCCCGAGCCGGAAGGGTTGGTGTAACCTCTATCATAGTTTATATTGCCAGGCCGGAAGGTTTGGTGTAACCTTTATTATAGTTTATATTCCCGAGCCGGAAGGGTTGGTGTACCCGCTATTATAGTTTATATTCCCGAGCCGGAATGGTTGGTGTATCTTCTATAATAGTTTATATTCTTGAGCCGTAAGGTTGGTTTACCCTCAGTAATAATTCATATTCTCGAGCCGGAAGGGTTGGTGTACCCTCAGTAACAGTTTATATTCCCCACCCGGAACTGCGAGGTCTCGTTGGAAGGAAACTAACATAGAGGTAACATCAAACCATGACACCCGAGGGACTGGTGGACAACGTGAGGTGAGGTGAGGTGAGGTGAGGCGAGGTGAGGTGAAATGGGGTTATTCCACTTATATTGTGACGTGCATGCACGTGTGAGTGTGAGTGTGTGAGTCTGTGGCTGCTTGTACTAGTCCGGACTTATGTCGATTATATAGTGCGAACCCACTGAGATACCATGCCACAGTTTAACATGAAAACCCCACTCAGACACACTATACTGACTCCGAACCGACCAGTCCTTGTTTTAGCCCATTCATGCCGAGCACAGGGCATGGTAACAACAGGTACCGTCGTTTAACGTCTTGTATGACGCGGTTGGGGATCGAACCCCGGACCTTAGTGATCCGTGATATAACTGGAATACTGTTTATAGCGCCATTAAACCCAACTCACTCACTCACTCACTCACAATTACTGATGGTTTCATATTAGTTCATCTGGCATGCCATGTCATGCAAAATCCTATTAAATATAGTAATAGGAAAGAATCAAGTGATCTTTAACTTCTTACGAGTATCAGGGAGACTATACAGAGATCTTTTTCGACTCCCTGTCGCACCACAATGTTGTAAAATGTATTTATGATGTACATTTTGTCCCGTCTCTTCCAACATAGGCCTTTATGGTAAGCTTTTACCAAGGTATTAAGGCAAATTAAAATATCAATGAGAAGATAAGATCTCTATGTCTACTATCAGATATCCTTTATAATATATGACACTTGAATTAGGATTGAACAGCAAGTGAGTTTTCTTTTACAGAATAACCAGAAAGTTTCCAGCTTTTTCATGTCGGCCTTTGATGTAATCTTGGCCAAGAAAACCAATGATTGATTGCATGAGGAACAACCCACGCCGTTAGATAAGGGAGACGATTCGTTATCCAGATCACACACCACAACAACCCCATACTGGGCCCACGTTAGTCGTCTATGTGGGAAATGTGATATTATCCACGCCGTCACGATGACACACAATTTACAAGACCTAACCGTTCGCTCCATTTAGTCGCCTCTTACGATAACGGAATCCAAGTATGAGAATACTTGGTATAGTGTATGTATAGGTCAACACAAGCATTCCTTTAGGGGTAAGGTGAGGTGAAATTTGGTTTAACGTCGCGTCCAAGATTATTGCACTTACATAGCGACGTGCATGCACGTGTGTGTGTGTGTGTGTGTGTGTGGCTGCTTGTACTAGTCCGGACTGATGCCGATTTATAGTGCTAGCCCACTGAGATACCATGCCGCAGTTAAACATGAATACCCCACTCAGACACAGTATACTGACTCCGAGCCGACCAGTCCTTGCTTTAACCCCTTAATGCCGAGCGCCAGACAGGGTAACAACAAGTACCATCTTTTAACGTCTTCTTGTATGACGCGGCCGGGGATCGAACTCCGGATCTTCCGCTCTCCGGGCGGACGCTCTACCACTAGACCACGGAGGCGGTCGCTTTAGGGGTAAGGGTGGGAGGGTTAGTCTAGTGGTTAAGGCGTTTGCCCGTCGAGCTGAAGGCCCTGGTCCATCTGGTGTTCTGGTGTTCATCCATGCTCAACACTGACTCGAAGAGTGATGCTGATACGATGTAGAAAACGGTAATTATAGCAGTTACGGATCGGAGATCTGAATAGGGCCCTTAAGTAGGCCACGGAACTACGCGAGACCTTACGTTGTTTAGTACTTCCGGTGACAACCAACGTTTTTCCAAGACCATGACTTGTCACAAGCATTAAAATACTCGAGTTAGGTAGCATGAATAGCAAGTGTCAAAGCAGTTGCAGTGTTATCAAGTCGTCCTATGTCATAATGATCGATGTCAAAATGGCCGCCACCCATTCATAAATATTCAGGGAAGTTATCACTTTTCGCCCACTTCTGATAGGCTGGTATAATTGTCATTGTTGATAAGTCAATACTGATCGGTTAATCATCACACGTACAGAGATGAAGGCGTTGAAATATGAGCATAAACAGTCGTGCTGCTGTGACTCGTTTCATTTAATTTGTTGTTATTTTTTGGTCAAAAAGAAATAAGGAATTTGCAATAGTTAATCAACTTATGCTCCCCGTTTGTGCATCATACAATGTTATGGCCTATTTCTGTTTCATCTATCCTGAACCTTTTCAAATATTAAATGTTCTGAGGAACGTCATAGAATCATATTTTGTGTCAAGGGGAGATGACACAAACTATAGTCAAAGTAGGCCTATTATGTGCATGTTGACAATGTTGAGAATTTTGTCAATGCTTGTAATATCTCCAAGTAATCGTGTTGTGCAAAGACAATTATAGGGGTGCCCGTGTTATTAAAAAAAATATGTGCCAATATCCTGATGATAATGTTATGTGCAGTGAAAAATCAGAATTTATTCGCAACAACAAATATTAATCTAATTTGTAAATAATGATGATTAATTAATATTTAGCATATGTTTAGCATATTCAGTAAAAAATATAATCTACATGCTTGATTTATCAATTATATCTTGATGTTAGCATTGTAGGGGATTGTTGGTATTTTAGAAGTATATCTTTTGTGTTTCCCTGTGTTATTTATCTTTTGCAGTTGGACCAGAATTCAAAGTTTGAGGGGAGAATGATTTCCTTATATAACTCATGAGTAGATGTATATGTATCACCAGAAGTACAATTGACGCCAAGTATAACTGCACCCCAAGAGCAGCACGGACGCAACAGATCTTCAGATTTCTTTGAATATTTTGTGCTCAAGCAATACATTGTCCATGAAAGAACAACTCGTGTTGTGTATACAGTTGTAAACATATTAAAGCCCTGTATAACGGCAATCTAAAGTACTGGTTCTGTTCATGATGATGACCATCAGAATACACCATGTACACCGGGCACTTGCTGGAATAGGACATCCGTGTCATCAACGTGGTGTTGCAGAACATCTTGGGACTCGCACAGAAAGTCCAGAGTAAATCTACATACTGACTCTAGTAACAGTGCATGCTGTTAAAATATTCCAATTGACACTGGGACAGTTATTCGTTCAGGCTTGGCCATTCGAAATATTTGCCAAGAATGTTTACTCATTTTTTGTGAGTAATAATCACATTTGAATAAAATTACTGAAGAAATCTAAAGCTAATTTATTGTTTTTAACTGTGGAATGTTTTTTTTAAAGATTTCTAGTATCAGACATGATATTGAATTGACATTAAATATAATATTATAATGCACATTGAATGTATTATTATAGATTTTTAGTTTATGGGTCAAACAGATGTTTAACAATGAAAATTAAACTTAAGCAATGGCACAGCAGTCATTGCTTTTTGAAATTCATTCTTTGTTGAAATATCAACAGGTCTTGAATTTGCCTCAGCTGTATAAGGGTTCAGCATGCAAACACACTGATTCAAAGGACAACAACCAATAAACAGTATTCTTGACAAGTAATCTTAAAACAAGATTGGTCCAAATGGATAATGGATAAAATGAAATGTCATGATCAGGTACCTCATTTGTTTAACTTGGCTTTACTGGCAGAATATTTTATGTACACAGGGTGCACGGGTGGCCCAGTAGTCTAAGGCGCCGCCATCCGCTGTGCAGAGTTGCTTCTCTAGGGCACGCCAGACACCCATGATTGTGGGTTCGAATCCCGGTTCGCCACGATTATATTCTAGGTTTGTCAGCACCATACCCGTGCTCGCGGGTTTCATCGAACTGGTAAACATCTGAGACCTGCATCACTTCGGGCTTTCCTCCAACATTAAGCTGACACGCCGTGATATAACTGAAATAATGTTAAAAGCGGCGTTAAACCCAAATCACTCACTCACTTAAATACATAAAAAGATAAATACATGAAAAATAGGTGCAAATGTTTCTATCTCTGAATCAAAGTCAATATCGTTGAACTAAATCGTTTTCATCAATGTTCACTGAATTGTTGATAAGTTGAATGTAATAATGTTTTGGACGTCTGGCAAATGTTTATACTTGGATGGTTTGAGCCTCACAACAAGAAATATTAATAAATAAAAAAACTACCGATCATCACAATTAATCTTGGCCAAGCTTTCAATCACAGTCTGCAGTATTTTGACCATTATATTGCTGACGAGGTGTATCACACTTTCCATCAATATTTCTTCCCTCAGAATAACATTTCACTTCATTTATTGGTCAGTATCTTTCATAATGTAGGAGCCGTCATACAGCTGGAGTATAGTTGAGTGCGGCGTTACAAATCAAACAAACAAACAAATATAATGTAGGACATAATCGGTGGTCGATTCCATAATTCAGTGTATTTGTCTTGCATTTTGGCCACTTCTGACTTGAAGTTGTTGTATGCTGCTTCATCTTTTGGTTGCTGTACAGCACCAAATTCACTCCTGCATAACCAGGATAAAAACATTCATGTACTGCGCATGCTGACAGACCAAAAACACAGAACTTGACATTCAGTACATACAAAGTGTCAAATTACCATTGTCCAACACAAGTTTTATTCATCACCGGACTTTGACAAATAAGTATTTAACTGTAAATATTCATATGAAATACTACCAGCTTTTTTGGATTTTGCCCTTTGATGTCTGTTTATATTCATGACAAACATCATATTGTACATGCCTGAAACCACCTAAGACTAAGATGTATTTAATTGAAATATACAAGTACAATGACTATGATAATGGATATTCAAATGGAATTCGAAATTATGGGCTTGTGTGAGGGGGGTTGGGGGTGGTACAGGTCAGGGTTTGATATATTTATTTCAATACAATAATGTAATGACTTGCTATCATGGTTATTTGATTAACTATTGATTTATTTCTGAAACGTAATTCTTTATGTTTATAAAAGAAATTCGACAATATATTCTTTTCTGTTTGAATGTTGAGAGGACCTTTATTTATTTATTTATTAATAATTTTGGGATCAATATGTTTACAGGCATGGCTAAGAAAAGCTTTTTGGCATGCATTAGTCACTGCCATATATATATAATTTACTCAAATATTTATTTCACGTTTACAAATTCATAGCATTTTCATCCTCCAAATCCTGCCTAATTTAATGCCAAGTTAAAGTGTCAAAGGCACGGCTTCCATGACACTGCTAATGCTGTCATATACCAGAATACCATGGTAATTATGGGAATTTGGCCTACCTATTAGTGGTTGTATCTTCATGAATAATATTACATCACAGAAACAAGAAACACACCCTACGTAATCATAAAACACTGTTCACTGCGAATATAAATACACGTCTGAACGATGGTACCCCACAGGTTGTCAAAATTATTTTAAAGGTAAAGAAAAGAACACATATCTTTACGAACGGTCCCATGGTTGTCATTTGTCATTCAGGAACCGATCATTTTGCAGGTATGACAAATAACCGTCTAGAACGGCTGTCAACAGCGGTGACGACCCAGGCGTGCATGTATACTTGGCCCCGTCTAGCAAAGTTAGCTTTGGCGGTCGCGCATTTCGAAAGCAGAACTAGTTCAAGAGTTATAGACATGTCACCGGAAATGCTGTTACCGGAAGCAGCGCTTAGCAAGACGTACGGATCCTATTGTTGCGTTGCTGGCTACTGGTACTGTTGTACTAACCTTTCTTGAGACAAAGTATGAATGTCCATGAGATAAACCGGGATACATACATAGAGAATACTATACTCATTCTTGTTAGATAACATAGAAAGTTCGCGAGTATCGTGAAAATGGTATGTAACGAGAATGAGTGTGGTATTTTATTTATTATCCTCGTTAAATGTGTATTTGACTGTAAATACATAACAATTTTCGTTTGTTCAGAGACCAAACTGAAATCGGTTGGAAATCCGGTTGCGAATTAATATTTATATATGCCCAAATATGGGCATTGTTGACATTTCTATGCCCACGCATTAACAACATATTCCTGCTGAAGCGTTTGCAACGCTCAATGTCTTTATTTCAGAATTTCTTCAACTTATAATAATTAAATTGTTAATTAATTGTTAGTATGCAGGACAGCTGTAAGAAATATTAGAAAGTCAAACAGCGCCGCGCTTTGAATCTCGGACCAACAGTCGGTCACTCGCACCGCCGGGATTCCGGCGTGGCAATCAAAATGGTTCGGTTTCCTTGATCTACGGGCTAAATTTATATCCTGTCCGTACCATTTTGGAAGTGGGAATGTTAGTGTTCACATTTGGGGTGTTTTCGGTCACAAAATCAGTAGTCAAGCACACTTCCATGGAGTTTTCGAATTATTTGTATCGGAGCTATTTAACTTTCAGTGATCTGATTGTGCAGTCGTGTACGTTCATTCATAAACGTTCAGCTTCGGAAACAGTGACACAAAATACGCTTCGAAGGGAACACAGATGGCACAACTGGAGCATCAAACGCAACTCTAGATATCTGTCCAGATAGTTTAAACTGACTTCATTTGACCATGCTAAACTTTTCACATTTAATCCAATTGAAAGTCGCGATAGAGGTCGGGTGCATCACACTTACTGGGAACCCGCTATATCGGTAGTCGTATATGGCGAATGGATAGGCCTAGGCCCAACTCGATTACATAACGTGTGTAGTAGCTCTAACTGATATAGAATGCTAAGGGAATTCGATGGCTGTGTCAGTGCCTATCTTGTCTGTTTTAATAGTGTTTGTAAATTTCTCTCGTTCTCATGAGATTGACGTCTCGTGATTTTTTATTAATAAACAGGGGGCACGGGTGGCCCAGTCGTCTAAGGCGCCGCGATTCGCTGTGCAGAGTTGCGTCCCTTGGGCACGCCAGAAACCTCTGATTGTGGGTTCGAATCCCGGTTCGCCCCGATTATGTTTCTAGGTTTGTCAGCACCATATCCGTGCTCGTGGGTTTCACCGAAGTGGTAAACGTCTGAGACCTGCATCACTTGGGACTTTCCTCCCACATTAAGCTGACACGCCGCGATATAACTGGAATAATGTGAAAAGCGGCGTTAAACCTAACTCACTCACTCACTCACTTATTAATTAAAAAAAAGGAGTTTCAGTGTAACAGAGGTCACAGTTAACCAATCCAAACAAATACAACGAGGTCAACCCTGTCCAACACACGTGTGACTTATGGATTGAGTATCTTACCACCTGTATCTTCGCCACGTGGGTAATAAATAGCGTATTAAGGATAGTACACTGACTAAATGATAAGGATAGTTTGCAATATTGACAAACCACTCTATCAATGATTCCTTGTCAATAGTTGTAGCGACAGAAAAGTGACAACTTGAAAGAATATTATTTGGTTTCCTTAGTGATGCAATTATGCTTGTCGACACCACTCAGGTCAAAGAAGTTAATTCCTCGTGAAAGGGAAACGACACTCCAACTTTAACAGGGTCGTTATATTGGGGTAAATACACGAATATAATATGACAGTCTGAATTATTGTGAAATACATGAAATACCAGGCTTACGTGTTACCGTAGATAAGGCTTTGATATCAAAGGAGTATAATACTTAATACTCCAATGTGCAGATGATGCAAACTTTACTTTAAAGGGATCAGAAGAAGACCTCTTTAAATTGATAACTATACTTGAAAAACCAATTGTGATAAAATCATGGCTACTTGGAGTGGCTCTAAGAAGGATTCAAATGAATATTTATCTCCAAATATACCATTGCACTGGTCAAAAAAAACTTTTAAAATTCTAGGCATTATGTTCTCGACGAATCTACATATGATTTCTATAAATTTCGGAAACAGATGAACAAAACTAGGACAATATGTTTTACTTGGCAAAAGAGATAAATATATAACTCTAATGGGTAAAATAATATTTTTCAGCCCTCCCAAATGCATGTGAACAATTTTTCAAGAAGCTTCACTCCTTACTATTTCGATATTTTTTGAATGGGAAACGTGATTGAATTAACCAGAAAATGATAATTAATGATGATAAGAGTGGCGGATTACAAATGATGGCCATTGTATCCTTCTGTAAATATAAAAAAGACTAAAAAGATATCGTTTTCCCTAGATATTGGAAAAAGTGAAGATGAATTATGCTCGTTTTGCAATAAAGAACCTGAATCCCGTGTTCTCAACTCATGTGATCGCGTCAGTTTGTCCCAGGTGTTTCAAATAGGTGTCTTAAAAACAATCCATTGAGTTAGATAACAATGAGCAAAGATCAATCAACTTATTATGGGATAATCCTTTGAACAAAGTATATTATTTTCACATAGCCACTTTAAGCCTAGATTTGGGTGTATTCCGTTTGCTTTAGTAAATATACATAGTGTAAAAACGTCCTTTTGACAAATCCACTGTGCAAGATCACAGTATTATCGTATTATCGGTTAATCCTTTGATCAATGTTTTTGGCATCTCAACTGAAAATTCTTCTCTTGCTCCTCTGCCACGTGCATATTACATGGCATGTGATGCATTCACCACATCAGACCTGGATTTACTAGTATAACCCGATCTTAGATTAAGTAATTACTCATGAGACGAGACGAGCATAGCCTGTCAGATAATATGAGTGGTCCTAACACTAATTATACTTTAGTTTTGAAGTCCTTAACTGAGCATCAAGTGAATGACGGCAATTACAGAGGTGTAGGGATTAAGCCATGAAACATGCATGACAAGAACGGAGTAGTAATTGCTGTATTATATGCAATTTGTCTGAAGGGTTGTTGCTGTTTTCAGTATATGAACTGAACTTCGCAAGAAAAATACGCATACGTATTTGATTTTTACTCAACTACATAATTGTACATACTCATTAACACACGCAAACGAATTTGCAAGGTGAAAGGTTTTACTATGCTTAATCTATTCAAACGCGAATATTTAAGGGAATTCCCCCTCGCTAACGTCCTCCGTCGCAGGTCCGAAACCCAGTGTGTTGGGTCCCTGATGTGAATTGGCATCTGGGTGATTAGGCGGGATAATTAAAACGGCTCCAGCTAGACAGCTGAGAGTTGGAATGTTGATTCGCTTTAAGCGTTAAATCAAACATATTTGCGGGCGCGAAAAACATGATTGTACAATTGCACGTGTAAGAGAAATTATAAATTTTAATATAAACAAAACACACACAGACTTTGTGACAACACTGCACTTTCAAAATAGTCCCTACATCCTGTAATACATTCCATCCTTAGAAACTATATCCGGTCACGTGGATAAGATGAGAATTCAAAACATGTCAGTGTTGTTGTCAAGCTGGATTCTAAGGTCATGGAGAAAGGTTGACCAAACGAGGCACGGCTGTGCAGTAAGGGTACTTACTTCATTTTCCAGATTCTCAACTTTATTGTCGTCGTCGTTTGTTCTCTGTCCATCATCAATATTTTATCAATGACCTGAAATGTAAAGTGCCATCAAATAAGACATTTGTAATCAATTTTGCTACTGCATGAGACATGTATGGAGGATTTTCTATATGAAACACGCAGTCCTATGAGAAATATTGTAGCTCTTAATCGTGATAAAAGGGAAATAGATGCAGTTTTACACTAACAAGGCAAAAACCTTTTCAATGAAATGGTCGAATTTTTTTTCTCAACGGTTTCAAATGAAACATTATGTATTGAATCGTATCGCCAAGTACACTGGAATTTCTTACCGAAGCGCAACTCAGTTACAAACTCCCTCTTGTGGGATCTTTCCCGTGCAGCCGAAACAAGGCACAAAGTCGCGTTTTTTCCCATTTTAAAAAATATCGCAATAACAGCTTTCTTTATGATTCAACAGGAAGCAGATGTTTGCATAGATTTGAGATGAATTGACCTAGTTAACATTAAAGTGTTAGGCACTGTGTTATGTGATGTGTACTGTTCACTTAAGCAAGAAATTCAACAACCCATCCATATATCTACGTTAGTACCAAACTTACATTTCTTTTGTGCCTTTTTGTTGTACAATATACTTTTTCAAACATAATCTCATTTTACGTTTTGAGGTTATGGGTGGCCCAGTCGTCTCAAAAACTAAATTCGCCGTGAAGAGTTGTCAGACAAATCAGTACTCAGACACCCAGTTGTCAGTCACACCTGTACTCAGACACCCAGTTGTCAGACATACCAGTACTCAGACACCCAGTTGTCAGACATACATGTACCAGTACTCAGACACCCAGTTGTCAGATATACCAGTACTCAGACACCCAGTTGTCAGACATACCAGTACTCAGACACCCAGGTGTCAGACATACCAGTACTCAGACACCCAGGTGTCAGACATACCAGTACACAGAAACCCAGTTGTCAGACATACCAGTACTCAGACACCCAGTTGTCAGTCACACCTGTACTCAGACACCCAGTTGTCAGACATACCAGTAATCAGACACCCAGTTGTCAGTCACACCTGTACTCAGACACCCAGTTGTCAGACATACCAGTACTCAGACACCCAGGTGTCAGACATACATGTACCAGTACTCAGACACCCAGTTGTCAGATATACCAGTACTCAGACACCCAGTTGTCAGACATACCAGTACACAGAAACCCAGTTGTCAGACAAATCAGTACTCAGACACCCAGGTGTCAGTCACACCCGTACTCAGACACCCAGTTGTCAGACATACCAGTACTCAGACACCCAGTTGTCAGACATACATGTACCAGTACTCAGACACCCAGTTGTCAGATATACCAGTACTCAGACACCCAGTTGTCAGATATACCAGTACTCAGACACCCAGTTGTCAGACATACCAGTACTCAGACACCCAGGTGTCAGACATACCAGTACACAGAAACCCAGTTGTCAGACATACCAGTACTCAGACACCCAGGTGTCAGACATACCAGTACACAGAAACCCAGTTGTCAGACATAACATTTCTCAGACACCCAGTTGTCAGACATACCAGTACTCAGACACCCAGGTGTCAGACATACCAGTACTCAGTCACTCAGTTGTCAGCCATACCAGTCGCCAGACACCCAGTTGTCAGACATACCAGTGCTCAGACACCCAGATGGCAAATGTTCCAATAGTCACAAGTGCGAGTAGTCAGACACCTAGCCCTCAAATATACCAGTCGCCAGACACCCAGTTGTCAGACATACCAGTACTCAGACACCAAGTTGTCAGATATCATGAGATATGCAGCAAGTTTGCTTTCACACACTCTGTTCATCCAATCATTACTTGATTTGGCGCCGGAGCGGATTTCCCGAGAGTGCACTTTCTGTGTTTGCCAGAGCGTCACGACCGGTTCGGTGGCCGTGATAAGATCCTTATAAGGTAGATTGGGCACATGGTAATTGTCGATTGGGCACATGGTTAGTGTAGATTTGACACATGATAAGTGTAGATTTGGCACATGGTAAGTGTAGATTGGGCACATGGTCAGTGTGGATTGGGCACACGGTACTTGTAGATTTGGCACATGGTAAGTGTAGATTGGACACATGGTAAGTGCAGATTTGGCACATGGTAATGGCAGATTGGACACACGTTAAGTGCAGATTGGACACATGGTAAGTGTAGATTGGACACATGGTAAGTGCAGATTGTACACACGTTAAGTGCAGATTGGACACACGTTAAGTGTAGATTGGACACATGGTAAGTGCAGATTGGACACATGGTAAGTGCAGATTGAGCACATGGTAAGTGCAGATTGGGCACATGGTAAGTGCAGATTGGGCACATGGTAAGTGCAGATTGGGCACATGGTAAGTGCAGATTGGGCACACGTTAAGTGTAGATTAGGCACATGGTAAGTGCAGAATGGGCACACGTTAAGTGCAGATTGGACACATGGTAAGTGCAGATTGGACACATGGTAAGTGCAGATTGGACACATGGTAAGTGCAGATTGGACACATGGTAAGTGCAGATTGGACACATGGTAAGTGCAGATTGAGTACATGGTAAGTGCAGATTGGGCACATGGTAAGTGCAGATAGGACACATGGTAAGTGCAGATTGGACACATGTTAAGTGTAGATTTGACACATGGTAAGTGCATATTGGACACATGGTAAGTGCAGATTGGACACATGGTAAGTGCAGATTGAACACGTGCTAAGTGCAGATTGGGCACACGTTAAGTGCAGGTTGAACACATGGTAAGTGCAGATTGGACACATGGTAAGTGCAGATTGGACACACGTTAAGTGCAGATTGGACACATGGTAAGTGCAGATTGGACACATGGTTAGTGCAGATTGGACACATGGTAAGTGCAGATTTGGCACACGTTAAGTGCAGATTGGACACATGGTAAGTGCAGATTAGGCACATTGGTGCGTAGTGATTAGATACATGCTACGTGATACTTTGTACAGTCCACGTGTGGATTTGACACATTGTTTGTTTGGTACATGGTGAGCGACTTATTACCACCTATTACATTCTAATTTGGCATATATGCGTTTGTATTGGGCACAGGCACTTTGTATTGGGCACACGTGCTTTTGTATTGGGCACTTTTGTATTGGGCACATGTACGTTTCTATTACGCACATGTGCCTTTATATTGGGACATGGACGTTTGTATTGGGCACATGGACGTTTATTTTGAGCATATGTACGTTTGTATTGGGACATGTACGTTTCTATTAGGCACACGTGCGTTTGTATTGGATATATGTAACACGTTTTGTATTGAGAACCTGGGCGTTTGTATTGGGCACTAGGACTTTTGTATTGGACACATGGACTTTTGTATTGGGCACATGGACGTTTGTATTGGGCATATGTACGTTTGTATTGGGTACATGTACGTTTCTATTAGGCACATGTGCCTTTATATTGGAACATGGACGTTTGTATTGGGCACACGGACGTTTATATTGGGCAAATGGGCTTTTGTTTGGGGCACATGGTCATTTGTATTGGGCACACGTGCGTTTGTATTGGGCATAGGTGCATTTGTATTGGGTACATGTACGTTTCTATTAAGCACATGTGCCTTTATATTGGGACATGGACGTTTGTATTGGGCACATGGACGTTTATATTGAGCATATGTACGTTAGTATTGGGACATGTACGTTTCTATTAGGCACAAGTGCGTTTGTATTGGATATATGTAACACATTTTGTATTGGGCACACGTGTGTTTGTATTCGGCACATGTACGTTTGTATCGAGCACATTGTACTTTCACTGTGCTACTACACTGATGTTTTTCATAATATATCAATAATGTCGTTATTGATATGATATCAGTAATAACTGTAATATATTTTTTTAATTTCTTATCCTGACAAGGATGTAGCATGGAACAACTCGTGATCGATAACCGTTTTTTCTGTTATGTAATAACCTTACTGCACAACAAGGTATGTTAAGCAACCAAGGCGTGCGCAACTAATTATTCTCTCAGAGAGACATTATGATTTGACAAAAAATAGACGTTATGTTAAGCTTGTCAGATTTTTTATACCCCATATGCTCATATGTCTGTTACAAGCACTATTTCCCAAGGACTTTCCCAGCAGGTTAGTGAGTAACAGGTGTATTCTCCTAAAAATGTTAAAAGTTGATAACATAGCAAGAATTATACAAACTGTAACATTAATATGCCTTTATGTATCCGACATTATTCAGTTCGGCATGCCATTGTTATCTTACATTTTAATAAAACAGGCTTGTACACAACTGAGTCGGTAAAACATACACTTTGGCAAACATGAAATACTGGCATTGTCCCATATAACAGTAATAACATACAGCCGCATTCCAGTGGTACCGTTTAATGGAACCAAGAATACCGATAGCGTCATTGGTGTTCAAACGTCTCGGTAGGGTTATCCTTAAAACGTTGACTGCTTCTGTAGATGAAGGCAACAATCCCATTAGCTCTGTGTCGCTGCCGTTCTCTTGTCACCGTTACAGACATAATGAGTCAATAAACAAAAATAATGTCTCACGCTTCTGACACTGCAGCAATCTAATGTTTGTTTACATTAGGATCTAATTTGCAGACAACCTGCATGACTAACCAGCGTCATAAACGTGCATTGGGTCCACCAAAGGATACACGTCTGAGGTCTTTCGCACGCGTGCGCTAAAACGTTAATCCTCTTCACCTCACTTTATTAATGCTCACACACTCACTCACTCACTCACTCACTCACTCATTCACTCGGATGCCCATTCTTAAAAGTTTGTCACTCACCTTAAAAAGTCTATGAAATTTTGATTCAAGACATTATATTCTGCAATTTGGCAGCATGTTGCCGCCGGTATTCGCTATGCGGAGATGTGTTCATCATAAAACGTTTTACATATGTACTTATGTAAGAAAGCCTAATGTGCCACTTTGGTAGGATATTGGTAGCATTTGGAAGCATATATATATATATATATATATATATATATATATATATATATATATATATATATATATCTTTAAATCGAATTTCCACGTTATTTAAATTAATTGTTTCTTTTCTCGAAATTTCGAGTGTTTTCTCGTACTTTCGATGATTTTATCGTTACTTCAAATTTATTTCAAAACTCGAAATTTAGATTTTTCTCTCGTTGCTTTGAGTTTTTTCTCTTTAGTACCATTTTTTTTATCGTTATTTCAATAATTTTCTCGTTGCTTCGAGTTTTTTCTCGTCACTCCAATATTTTCTCGTTATTTCAATTCTTTATAGAAAACTCGAAATTTCGAGAAAATAATTGAAATAACGAGAAAATAATCAGAGCAGCGAGAAACAACTCGAAATTTTGAGGAAATAACGAGAATTCTCGATTAAAAAATACGAATGCCACCAAAGTGGAGTAGTGTTTTGCTGACTTGACCCTGTCTAGCAATCAATGCACATTAACCACGGTGAACGTTGACCTGTAATGCAAACAGAAGTGTTGATACCCTCATCATTCAAATGATGGAATGGGCTGACCAGTCGTCTTAGGCCCAGCAAGTCCTTTGGCAGAGTTGTGTCTCTTAGGCATGCCAGAAACCTATGATCATGGGTTCGAATCCCAGTTATCAGCACCACATCAGTGCTCGTGGGTTTCACCATTGTAGTAAGCGTCTAAGACCTGCATCACTTTGGGCTTTTCTCCCATATCAACCACGCTGTGAAATACCTTTCAAGCGAAGATAAATCAAACATTCAAATGATCAGTTCTGAGATCAGTTCTTATTTCTTTAAAGGTCTTGAATGGGGCATGAATGTTCAGTTGTGCTTTTACATGGGTGATCAATCAATTGTCGGAAAATTTAAACGTGTCGAATGTTTTGTTTCAAAGAAATGTTTAAGCGTGACAACACTGGGCACGTAAAATCAAAACAATGAGAAAAAAGTTATGATACATAATGTACACTGAAAAAATGTATGGTTTGCAGGAAATATTGTGTTATGGTACAAAGGATAATATAACCCTCAGTTCCTGCCAATAAGTGAAATACAACCATAATAGGTACAATTTGTGAAGTCCATTTTAGGTTTTCCGAGTCGGTATATTGCTGGAATATTCCAAAAGGCGGCGTGAACCTATACGCACTCTTGAAAAAAAACACAAAACACGTTAAGTAATAAGCAAAATAGGTTTATTGTAAAGAAAATATAAAGAACATATATATATTTCAACTCGTGAGCACATCTTTGGAAAAATACTGATTGGTCATATGTTTCTATTTAAACATCGATACAAATGATATACAAAATGGAATTTGTTTTCTATTCTGTTCACTTAGCGAGTGATAAAAGACATGTATGTATATAGGAAGGGTGGTGTCAGGTTTCAAGGTTGACTAGAGGAGGTAATGTTTCAAGGGGAAATGCATATGGTTGAAATGCCGATTACATGAAACAACACGAGTCAATATTTACAAACTACGAGTCTACACACGGAAACTCTGTTTTTGCTCCGTGTGTGAAAACTATTCAATCTAAAACTACAGACCAATCTCATCATAGGTATAAGAGTAAAATTACTTACGAATACGGTTTTCAGATTCAAGCGTCCTATGTTGTGACCATTATGCTTTTATGTACTCACAAAAAATTCAAAATTGAAATACAGAAATTGTAAAACATCGTTAAACTGTACCGAGTTATGTCCCTTTAGTTTTACACATAATCGAAATACCCATCAATAAGCGTCTTGAAAAAGGGCTTTCCTGACTAACAGGGGTCACTGCAATGGTACATACTATAACAAAGGTTTAATGCATAATCCATAACAGATAAACATTGCACATACGTCACTGAGATTCTGAGGCGAAATGAGACGCAGGAAGACTATTCTAGGTCTAGAGCCAATGTAGGTAGTGTCATGTGACATTGGTTCATTGTAATTAGTGTAAATATCAAGTGTAAGATTGATATACAGCATAAAATGTGAAGTAACAGACAGGCAAAGCAGTGTTGGGATTACTTGAATCCGACTTGCTGGGACTGCCATTTTCTTCAAGCGAAGCCCCCTTTAACTGTCACATACGCAACATAAGATACGGCGTAAAATGGTAACACAATGATATGTTGCTATTTTACGTCAGTAGTAAATATCACTATCACAGGAAGATGACGATCTGCATCAATACAAAAGACAAGCATAGAAACATAAACATCGCAATATAAATATATTGTTATGTTTATATTATATGTACATATGTTATAATGTGTATATGTATATAAAGGATAAGGAAAATGTCACATAAAACAGAACAAAAATAAAAATATATCTTTACATAATTTGATATATTTGCATGTACAGTCTTTGATTTACAGTATCAGAAAAAAGTGAAAAGGTTGTTTTGTAGTTACAAGAAATGAAAGTCTTTTGTGTGTTGTAGGATACATACATTTCTAGAATCTGAGTAGTGGTTATAACATGCAGAATATGACAATTTATTGATGATCTTTGTGAAAAAATGATATTCTTCCGTTTGGGGCAAAAACCTCTCTGCATTTACACATCAACATCTTTTAATTTGCAGCAACTCAGAGTATAAAGTGTGAAACTAATTCTTGATACAATTATAAGTAAATACAGTGATGATCTACCGTGTTGAGCAATGGGGTATCCACTCCATGTACTTACAGGTCAACTTCTTTCAATTTCCTGAGGTGCGTTGTGGCGCCATGTTTCTCATCTGCAATCACCTCCATCTCCATCTTGTCCCTGTTTTCTAGCTCCTTTTTTCTCTGTTCTTTCCTTTCGTACCTTATTTCTCTGTTTTTGATGAAGAGGCGCCACAACTCCTCCACGATGTCCCCCAATACCATGATACTGGAGTTGTTGGCCACTGCTCTCAGAACCAGAACCCCGTCATCCCGAATATAATCATCAATAAACTTGCGACATAGCTCTTTTTCATCGGCAACGTTCACGAACAGGCTCAAATACTTTTCGACGTAACGCACCCGGTTACGTCTAAAGATGAGGTTGTAGCACCACATGAGCGTCGACACTGCGTTGACACAGGCGAGGAGCAGCAGCCAGAACCACAGGATAGCAAAGATCTTCTCCGACAGCATGTTGATTGAAAGGACGCACTGGTAAGTGTAGGTGAGGATGTTCTGTTGTTGACGTATTTTGACGTCACAGTAGGTGACTCTTGGAAACGCCCTGGTTTCCTTGACTTCGCCATCTGCCAGAAGGTTGGTGAACACCAGCATGCCAAAGTTGGTGAAATCAAATCCGAGGAGTGCGTTAAGAAGGAAATATTGTCCAATTGCGTTAGCCAAATATAAAATCTTGGAAAAGAAATACAGTCCAACTAAATATGTTCCATTGCGGGATCCAAGGGGGAAGAACAGGATGCTAAGTCTGGACATCCGGTGGCGCATGCGCGAGAAGATGGTATACCTACGTTCGCGTTCAAAGATAAGCCAGCTGTGAATGTAGGCAGCAATGTTTTTGATGGTCTTGGCTCTTTCCTTTGGCTCTGAGTATTGAGTATCCTGTGAAAGGGAGGTAATTTTTTCAATGTTGATCCCGCCGTTGCTTTGGCACAGCTTCCATATCATGTTCGGCATTTTAAACATCAGAGCCTGAAAATAAGAATGTTGTTATACGCATTAAATTATGACTCGGTAGTGTGCTATTTGGAGGGTGCAGTTTTACAAATTGTCACTTTATAGGTGAGGTGAAAAGGGGTTTAACGTCGCGTCCAGGATGATTTCACTTATGAAGCGACGAGCATGTGTGTGTGTGTGTGTGTGTGTGTGTGTGTGTGTGTGTGTGTGTGTGTGTGTGTGTGTGTGTGTGTGTGTGACTGATGCCCATTTATAGTGCTAGCCCACTGAGATACCATTTAAACATTTATTCTGACTCCGAGCCGACCAGTCTTTGTTTTAGTCCCTTAATGCCGAGTGCCAGGCAGGTTAACATTTAACGGTAGAGCGTAGCCGGAGATCGAACCCCGGACCTTCCTCTCTCTCCGGGCGGACGCTCGACCACTAGAGGCGGTCCACTTTATTGGACGTAACGTACATATTGTTTGTAAAATAGGAAATCGGCATGGAGACTATATTTTATTACATGCATTGCGGTCTGTGTTATTGTGAAATAAAAGAAATCGTGGTAGGCGTCGTTGGTGTCATTATCATCATTAGCAGCTTCATCATCATCATCACCATCATCATCATCAGTATATTTATTAGCGGAGAAGACGTTGTGTTCATACTTAATAGCGTTGTGAAGGGAAGGAGAGAGTAGTAGAATGCCTTGATTTAGCAGGTATGCAGTGGTCGAGAATGAGAGATATGTCTCGAGACTCACCTGGACTAAGAGGATGAGAGGAAGCCATTGGTAGTACTTGAGTTCCCCCTTCAGACGCTCCTTCTCCTCCACGGGGAGGGGATGGGTCAGAGGGGCGTCGTAGGTATTCTTCACCCAGCAGGCGTTGTGAATATAGTCCGCCTGAAAAAGTAAATGTTGTATTTCAGAGGTGAGGTGAAATGGAGTTTAAAGTCGCGTCCAAGCTTATTGCACTTATAAAGTTCGTGCGTGCGTGCGTGCGTGCGTGCGTGTGTAATGTTCGGACTTCTGTCGGTTTTATAATACTAGCCCTATGAGATGCCATGCCGCAGGGATACCCCACTCAAACACAGTATAATGACTCCAGTCGTCGTTTTATCACCTTAGTGTCGGTACCAGGTAGGGTAGCAACAAGTACCCTCTTTTAGTGTTGGGGATCAAACACATACCTTCCGTTCTTTTTACCCTAGACCACAAAAGCGATCGTAACATTTTTAGATGTCTGGAGGGATCAAATACAGCATGTCTTAATGAAGGTGAAAAGTTAATAACAATCAGTATTGTTCCGTTTTAGTTTTCAGATTGTCCCTGCAAGTTCCCCAAACCAATTTAACTGCCATGCCTGTCGTTCCTCCATGTATTGTATGTGCGATAACCATAGTGACGGGATTGAGATTTGGAAAAGCGACCAGCACAAAGAGTTACATTTTACTTTATCCCGCTGGCTTTTGAAACTGCCAGTCCCCCCTAATTTTTGCCAGTCCCAACATTCAACAAATAGAAAAATGTGTGAAAATTATTTGCTTTTAATTCTTTCAACATAATGTTCAGTGAAAAGATGTCATGTCTGAAGGAACTTTGTCATTCACACAAACTGCAGTCACAATTTTCTCTCTTTTTTTAATATTTTGAGACAAGGTCGCTATAAATGGACATTTAACCTAGAAATAGACCAGGGAAAACCCTGATGGTAACAGACAAGCTGACTTTGTTCGAAAAATGTACTTATATGAGTATCACCGATGTTTTGTTCAACAAAGAAGGATTTATAAGTTATTGTATTTGCCGGTCCACAGGGACTGGCAGTCACATGAATTACCGCTCCAAGCCTAATTTTACTTGTAAAAAACTGGTAATTACCGGTAAACGGGAACGCTGACCGTCAATATGTGTATATACTGACACCCTCTTCTGACTTCTGACTGCATACCCTGACGCCCCAATGTGACGTGTGACTATACACTGATACATTATAATGATGTATTACTTTACACTGATACATTATAATGATGTATTACTATACACTGATCCCCAATGATGACGCAGATACTCTCTGGTGACGTATGACTATAAACTGATACCCTCTGATGTCGTATGACTAAATTCTCTGATACCCTCTTGTGACCTATTACTATACTCTGATATCCCATACACCCTGACCCCCTCTGATGGCGTATACCGTACACCCTGACCCCCTCCGGTGGCGTTTACGTACACCCTGACCCCCTCTGGCGGCGTATACCCGTACACCCTGACCCCCACTGATGGCGTATACCCATACACTCTGCACCCCTCTGATGGCGTATACCGTACACCCTGACCCCCTCTGATGGCGTATACCGTACACACTGACCCCCTCTTATGGCGTATACCGTACACCCTGCACCTCTCTGATGGTGTATACCGTACACCCTGACCCCCTCTGATGGCGTATACCGTACACCCTGCACCTCTCTGATGGTGTATACCGTACACCCTGACCCCCTCTGATGGCGTATACCGTACACCCTGCACCCCTCTGGTGACGTATACCGTACACCCTGACCCCCACTGATGGCGTATACCCGTACACCCTGCACCTCTCTGATGGTGTATACCGTACACCCTGACCCCCACTGATGGCGTATACCCGTACACCCTGACCCCCTCTGATGGCGTATACCGTACACTCTGCACCCCTCTGGTGACGTATACCGTACACCCTGATCCCCACTGATGGCGTATACCCGTACACCCTGCACCTCTCTGATGGTGTATACCGTACACCCTGACCCCCACTGATGGCGTATACCCGTACACTCTGCGCCCCTCTGATGACGTATACCCGTACACCCTGACCCCCTCTGATGACGTAAGGCCAGTGACCACATTTCCCACTTACATGGTCGGTATCCTTAGAGATCCAGCACTTGATGGGGCTGCCGGCGAACTGAGTAGTGGTGATGACGAGACAGAAGAATGTGAGGAGGAATGTCGTCCAGTTGTGGTTGAGGCGGTCGGAGAAACCGTCGTCACAGGGAACGCCGACCCCCACGAGGTCTGAGGCCGAGCCGAATAATGATCCGAGCACACTAAGCCTGGTAAACCATCAATAAAAAACAAGGAAATAAAACACTTTGTTCTTCACTTTCTATAGATCTACACATCCCTGAATATTATTATAAGTTCCCTATTTCCCATAAATTGACAAGACTATTTTCCGAAAACAGCACAAAACATTTACGAAATTTATGTAACTCTTTACAAATGAATGAGTTCTAACATGCAAACAATATGTATAGTACTATGTCTTAAATTGTTCTATGCATATTTATCTAATTTTAATTATATCTTGTACTCTAGTACCACCGCGGGTGGTTTTACGTATATAAATGAATGAATAAATGTCACTCAAGTATATACGTATTTGTATTCATCTTCTTTTTCATTAATACATAGCTAAGAATCATGTAGTTTGAAGTTAATTATTCGAGCATGGCGCATGATATTCGAAAGCTCCTTGTTCACGATACGATATAGAAAGCGATACTTAAATCGCGGTAATTTTGCGTGATTTTTTTTATTTCATAGAGTAAAAACACTTTTAAAACGGCTTGAACTTCCTGAATATCTGGTCTCATATTTGAAAATATATAGGTCTCATTTCAATTTAATTTTATTCAAATTGCAGAGAAAACTGTCAAACCAGTTAGAGAAGACTAGAACAGAATGTAAGTTTTATAACCATGTACACTGTACAATGTAGATAAAGCATTAATTGATAATGATATAATTGTTTATCAAAATGTGGGCTGAACACATTTTGCATTGAAGTTTTTAATAATCCATGGGTGAGTGAGTTGGGTTTAACGCCGCTTTTAACAGTATTCCAATTATATCACTTTTGCTTAATGTGGGAAGAAAGTGATGCAGGTCTAAGACGTTAGCCACTTCGGTGAAACCCACGAGCACGGGTATGGTGCAGAAAAACCTAGAAACATAATCGGGGCGAACCGGGATTCGAACCCACAATCAAAATAGACGCAACTACACGGCGAATCGCGGCGCCTTAGACGACTAGGCCCCCCGTGCCTGTTGTTAAATATGAAAACAGGTAAAGGCGTATCGCGTGTCATCTCTGAATATTTTCGATGTTTTGGTGAATCGTGACATCCCTAGTGAATAACTATCTTGTAATACCAAAATGTCTAAATATTTTAAACGAATTCTAGAAAATATACAACTGGTTATTCGTGTGTTTTCCCTCGATATTTCTAATATTAGTGGTTTTCTGAGAAGGGAACGATACGCACATGGTGCACCACCTACTAAATTTAAAGTAGGCTAACTATCAATACATTGGGCTGTTATAAGCGATCGGGAATATTGCTAAAATCAGCGTAAAACCTATACAGTCATACGCTCCATCAAAAATGAAATGCAAATAAAAAGAAATTCTTTGAAAAATTTCATGTTGTTCAGATCACTTGTTTTAACAACAATGGAATTGAAATCTCCCTGTCTGGAAATGATTCCGAGATTTTATGAGAAACTAACCGGTTTACGTGCATGACGTCATCACGTTCATGCAGATACACACCAGGTTCTGACAACGCGGTTGCAACATAAGGGACATAACTCCTTAAACGCCCGCGTTATAAATACCAGTCGAGGTTTCTACCAACAACATGATGATCACTGCTCGAGCGTTTCAACAGGGAAATTTCCTAAGTCTGACGGAAATGTACGAGCCGTGCCGACTGTCATGTGACCTGGTTATTTGAGACGGCTATTGCAACAGACCCGGACGCTGTTCTCGGACTCCGGAAATCCCCGTTGGACTTGGGAGCGTTATCAGTGACAGTCAACATGACTAAGAACAATCCAACTGTCACACAGTGCGATGTCAATAACAACTTCATTCTTTGATAATATGGATTTTAGGTCCAAAAGTTATTGAAACTTGCGCGTATACATTTGTTAATTTGGTCACGTGACACAATTCCAGCATGAAGGCCCGTTTGTTGTTTTGAAGTTAACTTGTTTTAAAAGTAATTGTTTCATGTTTGTATCAAAATGAATATATACATTTGTCAAAATAAGATGGAATAACTTCGTTTTGGCGTTTATTCTAACCTTATGAAAGTGTAAACATTGTTGTCTCCGAAAATATACAACATGCCTTTTTAGTGCAGTGGTTAAATCCATTTATTGCAAACCCAGTTACCTTTTGTGCAATGTTTAAGCAAAGACTTATAGATAATCATGTACAAGAATGGAATTGTACTATATCTAAATCATCAAAACTTTCTCTTTATTGTAATATCAAAGCTGTTTTGGGTTGCGAAATATACTTAGATATTTCACCTTAAGAAGATATCTTACTTTGAAAATCTGCTCACAAGTTAAAATAGAAACTGGCCATTATACCAATATAAATAGAAATTGTAGATATTGTGATTTTTGTAAACAATCTAACATTGGTGTTATCGAGGATGAGTATCCTTTCTTATCAAAATGTCCAAAGTTTAACAATTATAGAGTTAACTATATTACTGCATATTACTGTTAAAACTAAGATAAAATGAAAACGTTGTTAAAAGGTAACAGCGAAACGCCTATATACATTGCAAAATAGATCAAATCCTCCTTCTATAAATGGGATTAAATGAGGTGAGTTAACCACTTAGAAGTAAGTAAAACAAATCAAAAAGAGATTCAGTATCCCGAAAGGCTGCTAGCCCGTGGATAGTTATATTTGACGCGGACCAGTAATCATTTGTGTCCTCTGTCCTATCTGCCGAGTACTAGTATTATATTCTAATTTACTGATTGTGTTAACAGCAGATTGAAACCAACATTTACGATATACTGATACAACGTCATACATGTTCTATACTTTCCTCACAACTACCCGGTACACATGCCTGTGTTCCTTGCTACTAGTACGATATAGTGCCTGTGTTCCTTGCTACTAGTTCGGGATAGTGTCTGTGTTCTTTGCTACTAGTTCGAGAAAGTGCCTGTGTTCTTTTTTACTAGTAGTGGATAGTGCTTGTGTTATTAGCTACTAGTTGAGGATAGTGTTTGTGTTCGTTGCTACTAGTTGAGGTTAGTGCCTGTGTTCTTTGCTACTAGTTGAAGATAGTGCTTGTGTTCTTTGCTACTAGTTGAGGTTAGTGCTTGTGTTCGCTGCTGCTATGTGAGGAGTGCTTGTGTTCTTTGCTACTAGTTTAGGATGGTGCTTGTGTTATTAGCTACTAGTTCAGGGTAGTGCTTGTGTTCTTTGCTACTAGTTGAGGATAGTGCTTGTGTTCTTTGCTACTAGGATAGTGCTTGTGTTCTTTGCTTTTAGTTAAGGATAGTGCTTGTGTTCTTTGCTACTAGTCGAGGATAATGCTTGTGTCCTTTGCTATTAGTTGAGGATAGTGTTCGTGTTCGTTGGTACTAGTTGAGGATAGTGCTTGTGTTCTTTGCTACTACTTGAGGATAGTGCTTGTGTTCTTTGCTACTAGTTGAGGAACGTGTTCTGGTAGGGATGCTCGTCAATTGGACCAGTTTCATTTAAATGTATTTCAAGTTTGGAATACCTACATAAAAAGTTGAAAATGCCAAGCTTGTGCTTACTCTTGATTATACTGACACAATCACAACGTCTGAAATTGCCCCTCAGTAAACTTTGAATCAATAACATGTTTACAGTTGGCATTGCAAGCAATGGGCATTTCCACATTTAATCTCTCTTGACGAGATAGAGAAATGGATTTTCAATGAAAATTACAGTGACCATCTCGATACAAAAGAAAAAACGAGAATAATTTGTTAAGTACCATATTTGTTCTGACACTTCATATTAAATAATGCTAAGGTCTATTTCGTATACGTAAAATAGTTGTATATTCAGATTGCTCGTTGTTATTACATCAATGGGCAGATATGTTATGCATCATACATATCTTATGCATTGTCTATTTGTTGGTGACTGGTGTCACATCCTAAATTGATGACCAGAAGAAAATTCATGGCATTGTCAGTCTATCAGGACAGTACAGATCAAGGCAAGATTTGTGTACAGACACTTTTAACTCTGAAATACCCCGGCTCTATAGTACGTTCACACTCATTTCTATTTTACAGAAATCCGTGGAAAAATCTGATGAAATGCCCAGGCACATGAAATTCATCGTACCTCCTTTAACAGTACATATAGACATTTTTCATTTTCATTATTATCATTAGAGTAATTAATGCTTGTGGAGTGAGTGAATATTGAATAGCATCATATTTTGCAATGTTATTATTCATCCATATCATATTGTTATTGATAACCTCTGCAGCTAAACATGGTTTGCTTTGGAAACAATAATAGCCTCAAAATTTCTTTCTTTTGTTACCGACAATAGAATATTTCATATAATTCATTAAGGATACAAGGAGATGTATCGAAAATGTTATGTGTTTCCCCAAAAGTAATTTTCATATAATTTTACTTTTGGGTACGTTGAAACTAAAGGAGGCATCCCAAGAAGCACCTAAACTGAAAGAAAGTCTTTATCCATGTTTGATGATGGATAAGAATGAAACAAACGAAGAATGGTTATACAATGATTATGTATTTGATACGGGTAGCATAGTTGAAGACTTCAAGTATTCAGTGTTGTCAGCTTAGGATAAGGTTTGTAATTATTTGGTCAAATCCAATTTTCAAGTGAATTCTTTCTTTTGCCCGGTAGTTTATGACGAAGCAGTGAGGATCACATACGTGGTTACCAGTGTTTGGTTATTTGTAAACCTTTATGAAATATTGATATTCTCATATTTGTTTTTCTTCATGTACTCAAAGGCGAAAGAAACTATGATAATGTTTTTATGTTTCATATTGTCATAAAAAGAAGCAAATAACTCCCCACTTTCCCTTTGTCTTCCAAGATTAACAGTGTACTGTAGTTTCAGTGGACAGAAGAAGGAGACATAGGGTTATAATTATTTTAATAGAAACAAAAAAAAAATTCAAAAATATAATTCTTGCAATTTCTTCTTGCAATATCAATATCATTGGTTATCAATTTTACATTTATATCATCACAGTTACTTTTGTTTTTGAAGGTAGAAATATTTAACGCCATCGTCAGAGAATAACCAGCCCCGATCAAGTAAATTGCTATATAATAATATTATACAATGCACCTTCTTATACTTTCATTGATTTTAAAGACCCGTGAAGATCCGAGTTAGAATTGGTCTTCAGCAACCCATGCTTGCCGTAAGAGGTGACTAACGGGATGGGGTGGTCAGGTTCGCTGACTTGGTTGAGGCATGTCATCGTATACCAATTATGTGGATCGATGCTCATGATATCAATCACTGGGTTGTCTGGTCCAGACTCGATTATTTACAGACCGCACATATAGCTGGATAATTGCTGAGCGCGGCGTTAAACAACAAACAAACAAATTGATTCTAAATACACTTTCAGTTGAAAACCAGCACTGAATAAATAAACATTGAAAACGTCGAATTACACAATTTATATTTCCCCACTGCTTCAATTGAAATGGAAGTCATGGAGACGATCGACATTACATCGAGTTATCGGTAGTTCGACGTAACCTTTAAGACCATATAACCGCCAGTGTTCTGCCGAGACCTAAATCCTCGCTTTAATCGACATATCCACTTAAATGAGTTTGAATATACAAGATTTCCACATTCATGTGCACAACTTGCCATTCATACAGACCCTCAAACCAAGAAAATATATCCGAAAACTCTCTAGACTCTCTCAAGTCTAGATTGCTTCAGTTTCAGAAATTGAAGAAACACTCTTGGCTCCTTGTTATTATAATTAAACGACACATGAATAAAAGAAAATATTTATATTAATGATAGTCTAGCTAGTGTACAAATTTACCAAAGACTACACAAATCCATAATGGCATTTCTAAAGGAAGCGAATGTGGTTATTAGCCTAACAGAGATGTAATAATTATTCCATTTTGTCTGCGATATTCTGGTGTTTTGTAAAACAAATTTCACAAATGTGGAATTGAATATTAGTCCACAGGGCTCCTAATTATGAGCACACCGTTGCCGTTCTATATGTCTACTTAAGCAATTTTGTTACTAATTGTTAATCTTACATTGCTGACTTCAGAAAGTTTGTTTTCATCAAAGCAAATACACTGAGGACGATATCCGTGTCTAACTTTCAGTGTCTAACACGATTCAGATTAACGTATGACAAAGCGGATAAAGTTGGAAAATCATATATTTCTGCTAGACATGCATAAAGTAGATTTTAAGTTTACTTACATATCACGCGACTTTCTCTTATTTTGACTGAATGTCAACTGGAAGCGAATGGCTACGTGTTCCGTTATAAGCGGAAATTATGGCGACATAGCGGGGAGTGGCGATAATATGGACCTTGTAATAGGCTACGTCATCAGTCCTATGTTGATATTCTTCACACTGTTATTTTTTTATTCTTATCCAAATAACTTTTATTCTGAATGTTGATTTGCCACAAGTGCAGTGGGGGCGTCAAAGCCGCCCGACATGCCGTTATTGTGGGCGAGATTAGACTAGGCTCTTGTCTCACAGGTTGCTGTTATTGCGCTTTTCTGGTTGCGCATTTTATCAAGGAAACTAGTTTGCAATGCGACGCTGTGACTCTTTGGTGCTGTGAGTGATGCAAGGGAGGTAACTCTTGGTCGTCAAAATCTAACGCGACAGTCCCAGTTGATAACTAATTGGTTCGCCTTGTTAAAATAACAACAAACTTTAATTCATTTCAAGGTTATCATGTCACGCGTTGACAATGAAATTGATTGGATCCCACGGATAATAGTAAAAAATTATATGACTCATAATCTTTTTATGTCTGCAATTGTCCGGTGATTTGTCATTGAAAATTGTGGGTGGATGAGACTTGGGGTCATTCGTCACTACTCGCCCCTTTCCGTAACCGCTATTCGGCTTGTCCCGGAATAACACGAGTTGGTCACGAATGACTTGGGGTATGGGTGGGATAAGTTTTGGGATGGGATAGAGTTTCCATAAATCATAATAGTCGACAGAGGTTTGAAAATACCCAACTGAGTGAGGGCTTTAGGTTGGTCGAGTTTTTTTGCGGACGATTGTTCCAAAAACTTACGATCGTTTTTTCGACAATCAAACTTTAAAACAGGGCTTGTTGTTTTTTGTTGCTTTAAAATATTTCTTTATGTGATCGTATAAAATGAAATTGGTTGGTAGAAACACAAAATATATGAACAACAATGTTTGTTGCATGAAAATTCATATGACAGAACAGGCTTTTGCAGTGGGGAAAGATTGATATTTAATTCCACAATGAGTGAAACACCAGATTATCATGGACAAAACGGAATATTACTTCGTTGTTAAGCCGATAACAAATCTCGCCATAATCACATTCAATCAACCATGCGCGTATATTCATTAAGGTGAGGCGATATGGGGTTTAACGTCGCGTTCAGAAGATTGTAACTCTGTTTTGAATGGTGCCATTTCACGTGATGAAATTTTGATTGCCATAGCAAATTTGAAAAATAATAAAGCATGTGGCCCTGATAGAATTATTAATGAATAAATTAAAACCACTCAAGTCATTATGCTACCTGTATATCTAAGGTTATTTAACAAAATTTTAGATGATGGTGTTTATCCAGAGCAGTGGCTCAGTGGTATAATTCGTCCTATCTATAAAGGTAAAGGTGACAAATATGATCCAGAAAATTATAGACCAATCAGTCTTTTAAGTTGTTTTGGCAAACTCTTTACAAGCATTATAAGTAATAGAATCCAAAATTTTATAGAAGACCAAAATATTTTATCTGAAGCGCAGACTGGTTTCCGTAAAAAATATTCTACAAATGATCACATATTCACCCTTAAATAATCGTAATTCATCGATACGCCTCGGTCGAAATCACCTACATTGTACGTCTGTGTCGACACTTTATGGTTTTAGAGTGTTGATAATGTTCTTTGGTGTTTCCCTGCTTTCACTATCAAGACCGCCTTGATAATCTAATGATATGGCGGAACTATTTTTAGTGTGGAGGGTCACAGAAGGTATGGGTGGTAAGCAGTAGGCCTGATGAAGTCACAAATGACGTTATGTATTAATGCGCCAGTGCGGTCATGAGAATAGACACAATACGCATCGATTAGCTGCTAAAATGGTGCGATATATGGATGTCTAAGACACAGATTACTCTACTCGTTAGATATGTATTGAAACAACTCGTTGTTCGATAACTGGTATCTGACAGACACGTGTGTCTATTTTTAACAATTACTATCTCATATTGGACACGTGAAGCCTGCCCTTGAACATCGCTGTTATCAATTTCATGGTCGTTATCCATATCATTAAGAATACACAACATTCTCTACAACCAGGGAATGTCCAGGAAACCCACGATTCACTGCAACTAGCAACGACAGAGTCTCTGAGGGGTACCCCGTGCAGTAAGAGCGTCTCTATCCACAGGGAGTCACCATGCTACAGTCTCTAACACAACTGAGCTCCTATGCAACCAGAGAGTCTCTAAAACCACTGAGCTTCCATGCAGCCGGAGAGTCAAAAGCCACGTGAGTCCCCAAATACAACCAGAGGGTCTCTAACACCAGGGAGCTCCTATGCAACTCGTGTCTCTAACACCAGGGAGTCCCCATGCAACTCGTGTCTCTAACACCAGGGAGTCCCCAAATACAACCAGAGGGTCTCTAACACCAGGGAGCTCCCATGCAACTCGTGTCTCTAACACCAGGGAGTCCCAATGCAACTCGTGTATCTAACACCAGGGAGTCCCCATGCAACTCGTGTCTCTAACACCAGGGAGTTCCCATGCAACCAGAGTGTCTCTAACACCAGGGTCCCCATGCAACCAGAGAGTCCCTAACACCAGGGAGTCCCCATTCAACCAGAGAGTCTCTAACACCATGGAGTTCCCACGCAACCAGAGAGTCTCTAACACCAGGGAGTCCCCATGCAACCAGAGTGTCTCTATCCACAGGGAGTCCCCACGCAACCAGAGAGTCTCTAACACCAGGGAGTCCCCATGCAACCAGAGTGTCTCTATCCACCAGGCAGTCACCATGCAACCATAGAGTCTCTAACACCAGGAAGTCCCCATGCAACCAGAGAGTCTCTAACACCGGGGAGTCCCCATGCAACCAGAGTTTCTCTATCCACAGGGAGTCCCCATGCAAGTGTATCTATCCACAGGGAGTCCCAATGCAACCAGAGAGTCTCTAACACCAGGGAGTCCCCATGCAACCAGAGTGTCTCTATCCACAGGGAGTCCCCACGCAACCAGAGAGTCTCTAACACCAGGGAGTCCCCACGCAACCAGAGAGTCTCTAACACCAGGGAGTCCCCATGCAACCAGAGAGTCTCTAACACCATGGAGTCCCCATGCAACCAGAGTGTCTCTATCCACAGGGAGACCCCATGCAACCAGAGAGTCTCTAACACCAGGGAGTCCCCATGCAACCAGAGTGTCTCTAACACCAGGGCGTCCTATGCAACCAGAGTGTCTCTAACACCAGGGAGTCCCAATGCAGCCAGAGCGTCCCTAACATCAGGGAGTCCCAATGCAACCAGAGAGTCTCTAACACCAGGGAGTCCCCATGCAACCAGAGTGTCTCTAACACCAGGGAGTCCCCATGCAACCAGAGAGTCTCTAACACCATGGAGTCCCCATGCAACCAGAGTGTCTCTAACACCAGGGAGTTCCCATGCAATCAGAGTGTCTCTAACACCAGGGAGTCCCAGTGCAGCCAGAGTGTCCCTAACATCAGGGAGTCCCAATGCAACCAGAGTGTCTCTAACACCAGGGAGTCCCCATGCAACCAGTGAGTCTCTAACACCAGGGAGTCCCCATGCAACCAGAGCGTCTCTAACACCATGGGGTCCTCATGCAGCCAGAGTGTCCCTAACACTAGGGAGTCATCATGCAGCCAGAGTGTCCCTAACACCAGGGAGTCCCCATGCAACCAGATATAGTCTCTAAAGCCACCGGAGAGTCTATAAACGTCTTTAGAGATCAGTAATTGACTTACTTGACACGGGCACTCTAGATCTGCACCAGGCAAGTTCGTAAACAAGTACAGTGAATTCTAAGGTCATATTGCACGTGTCCTTGGGACCGGAGAACGTCATTCTGGTCCTAACGTAATGCTTTTAACAACGAATCTATGGGTCTACTCGTATTTGATAATTGCACAGTTATAAGGATTGCTTCAATTTGACACAAAAAACAACAAAACAACAACAAATACGACTGAGAAAATGGACTCAAAAGAGCATAGTAAATAAACCAATAACAAAAAACGTCCTTGTCTCGAAAGATTCAACAAGCGAACGGCATTCATAGATTGCAATCTCAGCTAGCCTGTCACAAAGTGCAGGGCTCCCATTATCTGGTGACGTATGCACCTCCATGTGCAATACTGATACAGGCTACAAGGTAATGGGCGGTATTTATTGTTATCCTTTTGTTAATCATAATTATACATGTGATATTATCTGTGATCCCCGACAGTCGACATGTTATACTTTCAAATACATGATCTCATTAACTGACCTTCACTTTAAAAGGTCGTTTTATCATGTTTATGATACAAGGTAATTGCAACTTGGTGTCATATTTCCCGTTCAGGCGAATTGATAGTGACTCAATTACGCATGATTGGGATATAGTTGGAATGATACAACGGACGCTTTTAGCAGAGATTTCTTATGATTATGGTTAGGATTAAGATTATTTGATTAGACATAGAGACATGACATTTTAACGTAAAACACCCTCTTACTTGTTTTTTTCATGACGTTTTCAGGCTGCGTCCTGTACTTCATCAATTCGTTTTCTTGATATATCATGAAATTATGATGTTCGTTATAATGTGTCAAGATGTGTATTGTATGGTCGTCGTAATTGTTACATTGTCTTTGTTCTCGTGCAAGTTACATATTTGATTGTGTGTCGACATATGACTAATGTGACAAAAATTAATTAACATTTATTAAATATAATTAATACATAATTGGGACATTTTGTCGGTAACGGATTCAAGGCGAACAATCTGTTTTGACCAACATCGCATAGGTCCCTTACTAGTACATAGTGTACAACGATAGTACGTCTTCAAACATTACTACGCAGTTCATGTCCCGTAAGAGTAATTATTATAACATTTGTCTTGAATCATTGAAAAATGTTTATCTAACAATAAAACATGCTTTCTATATTTCCCATAAGCAGGGGTGGTCTTCTCGGTTTTTTCAAATATAGACAGTACTTAATGTATGTTTATTATTATATGATACTGCCATTTACGTCCATATTGTTTTCATTTTTATGGATGAAGTATCTCTCTTGTGTGACGTTTCACTGTCGGAGAAGAAAGTAAATGTATTTGCTAAAGTTTAGTTGACATATAATGTTTGTTATGTCACATAATTATACAATGACAAAAGTATTCGATATGTGTTGTTCACAATCCTTTGGGATAAGCATCAAGGCAATGATGGTTCACGAACATATTACCAGATTTCTAAAATGTTACTTGTATCAATGCAAGTGTGGCCTCTGAACCTGACATGCTGCAATTGTTGTTCCGAAACATCAAACTTCTTTAATGTGGGGACTGTAAATAAAAACGCCAACAACTTTTCCATAAGTTTTTTAGGGAGAAATGGGGAAAGAAAACTATTTAATGAGAAAACAATCTAAACATCGTGCTTAATATAATATTTACATTTTGAAACCTCGTCATGTTAGAGTCCATGACATTGAATGTCCAAGACGTTGAATTTAGATCGAAATATCAAATTCTAACGATTACAATAATGTGTATACACGATTGCATTTTTAATGGGGTTTTTTTCATGTTCGTTCATCTTACTTGATACACGAAGAGCCATAACTATACAAACTATAGAAAAGAAACTATAGCTGTAGAAACTCTCAGTTGATTTTATGATATGTTTGATTTTTAGTTGAAAATATCATAAGTTAGCGATATAATATCCAAATAATCAACTTACTGGCGCTTAGCCAGCACTCGGAGAATACTTCTACATGGTAAATTTCTTTAAATATAATTTAATTTAAAACGTTTTCAAAATTCGAAAATATCATTATACACAACTGCTGACGAGTATCTTAGACATCTTATCTTTGAAAATCAATACATTTGTTTTTTAGTTACAAATTTACAATATTTCAAATATGGTAGGAGTCATGTTTTGCAAATTCATTTCTTATCCCGGTCTGCACTGAAACGTTTTATATTTACACCAATTACCTAGCCGCAGATTACTTTTTACAAACTGTTGCATAAATGAGAATGGTTAAATATACGTAATCAAATGTAACAACAGTTCTTTCAATTTTTTAATTACATAAAAAACAACTTTGTATACTTTCTTTTTCCCGGCACTTTACGTGTATGTTACATGGATTATGTCGATGTTGTTGGCAATTTTGTAATAAATCAAAAACAGAGAATTGAAAATAAGAATAACTGACGATGCAAATCAAATGATTACACATCGTTATTTCGTCATGATGTATTTGTATATATTTACAAAATGGAATCTGTATGGAGACTGTCTGCAAAATTATATGTGAAATTCCTGCCATAATCTATAGTAGCTCTCATGCATGTATGTAACTCGTACTAGAAACAGGTATGTGATGGAGTTGTCAAGGGACCTGTGAAGATCCGGGGTAGAATAGGTCTTCAGCAACCCATGCTTGCCGTAACAGGCGACTATGTTTGTCGTAAGAGGCGATTACCGGGATCGGGTCGTCAGGCTCGCTGACTTGGTTGATGTACGTCATCGTATACCAATTGCGTGGATCGATGCTCATGATATCAATTACTGGGTTGCCTGGTCCAGACTCGATTATTTACAGACCGACGTCATAAAGCTGGAATATTGCTGAGTGCGGCGTGAAACAACAAACAAACAAACAACACTATCAAGGATGGGTGAATTGTAAAGAATGAAGTGTTTCTGACCCTTTGGTACCACCCCCACTGCATCTACCCACGCCATAGCATGAACTCTCAATGGTAGCTCTGGGTGAAACATGTAGAAACACTCGTGAAAAAAGTAGAATCATAAATCATCAACAATATTACTAGATCAGACAGCAGAGAGGTATTAATGTCTAGATATAGGTCGCTCCTGTCCGCGTTGAAACTTGTTTAAAGGACATGTCTTCATTATCAAACCATTCTTAAAGATTTAGTATATATTTTAGAAAATTGCCCCTTGTATACGTATTTTAGGGAATATCTTTTCGAGAAGGATGTGACATCTCGGTGTACTTTTATTCATGTTACGGATGCAGAGAAAGTGCTCCATATTTCATCATGCATGGTCTTGGATCAAATTTCAGCGAAAACACGGCACTCATATCTTGGACAGACGGATCAATATCATGGATAATGTCATTTAACAATGTTGATTTATCTTTACACTTTTTATTTCAATTTAGTTTTCTATTTACATGTTGTAATATGTTTCTTTGTAAATGATTTTTTAGGTGTTTATTGAGGTTGCCACCGGTGGGGCAGAATGACTCACACTTTTTCGCGAACACCTGGTATTATTACTATTTGAAACGTATGTCCATTATGTAGTCGGAATCGTACAATCGACTCTGCTTTTAGAAAGGATTTCTTATGATTATGGAACGAATTGTGTTGCTTGTATTTACCGTTGTCTTTTCTTAACTCCGTATGAAATAGCTCAGTGTTTGTTAAATGTGTGTCACTGTGATGTGTGGTATTCCATCAAGGGTGAGACTGTAATAAACAATATTTCTGTATATTTCCTGACCAAGAAAAAAGTTAGTATTATTGAGAATACGTGTAAAGTATCATTGAGCAAAGATACAAAACTATATTATACGTCAGTCCACTTTCGGAACGCGCTAATGTTAGCTAATGCTAATTTATTTATTTATTTATTTATTTATTTATTTATTTATTTATTTATTTTATTCTGTATGATTTATTATAAGCACCTGCTATAGACGAGTGTTAATGAATATGTTTAGAGATTACAGATTGGTCACTTTCATACACATATTTCAAGTTCATATTTCCAGTGTGTTCAAATTGGCTCATTGAGAGGAGGGGTTATACATACGATACCTGGCCCAGTGTTGATACACTAGAAAGAGGGAGATTGAGGAACATATTTGACTGCTTCTGTTCAATACCTATTCTGTAACCATCGGGTTATAGAACAATTAGACTTAATGTGTTTAAATTATTCACGATTAAAAACATCAGATATACTACTCAAAAATATTTTAAGAACATCCGATTTTTTTACATGACTAGCGAAAGCGATGTTTCAGAAATCTATTGGTGTCTGACAAATACGTTGAGAGAAAGAAATATAGAACCATGTGGCTTATTCCAGGCGATCTATGAATTAAAGCGACAAAGCCATTTCCCTGATCATAAGAAAACTCTTCTAAAAGCAGAGCTCATGTTCAGGAATAATACAAATTGATATTCCCCGATAATACACATTCCCTTTTACATGTACACGCTTAGATAGGTACAATGTATCTCATACAATTGCCGCTATATCCCACTGTTGATACATGCGGGATTGGAAAAAGTATGGAAACTTGGATCTAGAAGTGTAGTATTAATCGTCACCGTATTCAACGTTGCAGAATGTACAAGAAGGCTGTGGAGAGGTTTGTGGCGTTGAAAATCTTCAGTCTCATCCGTGATGACGATGTCGTGGATCAGCTACATCACCGGATGCTGGTGATAGCGATGGTCATCCTGGCTGGCTTCTTCAGCGCTAAAACAAAATGGGGCTCCATCGACTGTTGGGTAAATTTGGGTCACATCATACGAGATATTCAAGATATATGTGTCGATACCGTGAAACCCCGATGAGGCTCTTAGGGACTCATCATTTATTATAGGGAGGTGGGAAAAAATGACACAGCGAAAGATGGAGGGATCGGCAAAATTAATCATAACTAGGGGGTCTCAAGACCGATCTCAATGGTCCAATACAATCCGATCTCGGCAATGTCGGACAAGGCCATTTTATGAACAGGGGGGTTCAGTTTGGTATATCCTGAATATTCACAACATCAAGACAGTGAAAATTATTTTATAATTACATGTATGCATAATCTCAAATGTAATTCATTAAGCATTGACATATCTCTCCCAATTTTGGATGCTTCCGTTCGGCCAAGCTACATCGAAAGGGAACACCTCACTACCATTTCATAAATAGCATTGTCCAATTAACGACGTCATCAAGTTGCCAGCGTTATACAATGTTTGAATCTCCAGAAATGACGTCAAATTAGAAAAATATTTATCTTGAAATAAAAACACGCCCCGTTCTTCATTGTTCGTTGCGATTTATTAGGTAGCTATCTTATATTTATAGATCAAGTCTTTGATGCGTACCCTCTATCTGTGAATTCGGTATTGTGAATTGACTGGGGATGGCACAGAATAGCTGTGTTTCCAAAATCTTATTAGCTGCATTTATGTAAAAGGGAGCGTGCACGACTTCACTTCGTCTGTCCCACTCCTCGTGCAGCGCCAGTCCAAGTTCAACCAACGTGGTCGGCGGCCTATGACGTTGACGCACACGTCTCCCAATCATGTCCCAGACGTGTTCAATGGGGGAACGCTCAGGGTGATTACTCTATGTATGTTGTGCTACTTGAAGTGAGCATTGACGATTCGTGCACGGTGAGCACAGGCGTTGTCGTCCTGGAAGACAAAATGTCGCCCCACACGGTGTGTCTCGATAGTGCTGTCCAGTGGCCCTTCCGTGCACACTATGGAGAGGGGATACCTCAGTCAAATTAATGTTGTGCCACCCATCACCTTTTCATATCGACGTCAACCAGGGACCAGAGGCGACTAACGGGATCAGGGGGTCGGGCTCGCTGATTTGGTTGATGCATGTCATGTATACCAACTGCGTAGATCGATGCATTGTCTGGTCCAGACTCGATTATTTACAGACTGCCGTCATATAGCTGGAATATTGCTGAGTGCGGCGTTAAACAACAAACAAACAAAACGATGTTATGTAGTACGTCAAGCAGAGTGTACACATAGGTGTATTATATCATAAGCTACTCCATCGACACACTGGCTTGTAGTGGATTAAACTGGGGCAGGTACAATACGGGTATGATAGTACAGGCTCCCCATCGACACACTGGCTTGAAGTGGATTAAACAGGGAGACAGGCGTTTTAGAATATGTTCCCCTTTGTTTTGCAGGTTCCTAAAGAGTATAACGACGATAATTTCAAACCCTACATCCACCAGTACTGTTGGATCAGCAACATGTACAACGTGCCGTTCAGTGAATACCTCCCCGAAGACGTTGACGAGAGAATGTCCGCAGACAGAAGTATCCGATTTTACCGCTGGGTGTTTCTGATGTTCATTGTACAGGCGATAATGTTCAAATTTCCCAATTTCATTTGGACGTCCTTCAACTCCTTTTCCGGCATCAACATTAAAAAAGTCGTTCAACTGGCCCTTCAGACTCAATTGGACGGAGAAGAGGATAGGGAGAAGAACATGAGGTACACAGCCGAATACGTCCACAGATGGTTGAAGTCATACAGACATTTTGATTCCAGTCCTCTCGCGAACTTTCAGTCCAAGCTCTTCAGCATCGCCTTCTGTTTTGGAAAGCGCTCGGGACGGTTCCTGACAAGGCTCTACCTATTTGTCAAGCTCCTCTACCTCACCAACGTCTTGGTCCAGTTCCAGATCCTGTCGGCCTTCCTCGGTTTCAACTTCTGGGGTTACGGAGCCGACGTTGTGAGGATGTTACAGGATGATGCGCCAATGGAGGACTTGGACAACTTCCCACGGGTTGGCATGTGTGACTTTCAGATACGTCAGCTCCAAAATATCCAAAGCCACACGGTACAATGCGCCCTCCCCATCAACATGTACCTGGAGAAAGCTTACGCTGCGCTGTGGTTCATCATGGTCATCCTTGCACTGGTGACCGCCCTCAGCCTCATCAAGTGGACAGTGGAGGAAGTCTTTACCACAAGGAGGGAGAGATTCCTGAGGAAGTATCTTGAGATGCTGCGAGAGAAGGAGGATGACGTGGAAGTGAGGTTGTTCCAGCACTTTGTGAGGCGGTATCTGAGAGATGATGGTGTCTTTCTGATGAGGATACTGACGAACAACGCTGGGGACATTGCTGCCTTTGATATCCTGAAGCTTCTCTGGGCAAAGTTTCAGAAACAGCAGCACAAGACGGATGGTGAAGAATATACTCCAGATACCAAACCTCTTACCAACGGACAAGAGTAGATCCTTGTTTAACTTGGGGACTGGCTTCGGATCAATTGGCAATGCCAGCAAGTCTGTTTGAAGTCCCCCAACCACAGATGTTTGTCTGTTTCCTACTTCCTTTTGATGAAGTGGATGGAATTGAACTCTTAAAATGTCTCAACGATATTATGAATCGATAATCTGATCATTAAAGAATCGATTTTTAGCAGAAAAGTGTCTTGATAAATGGGGTTTCGGTGTACAAATATTTACTCTCTTTGGTTCAATTTTATTTGTTTTAACTTTCCATGTTGCACAAAAATGTATCCTCCCACAGAATGAATAATATTAATTTGAAGAAATTTATCCCTTGTAGAGTGAAAGGTCTTACCCCCAGGATAAATCGAAAATGCACAACAATGAACGAATTCGGAGATTACATGCAATTGTATAAAATATCAACACCTTGTTTGAGACAATTACATTCGGCGACACATCTGTCTCATTGAAATTGAAGGGAACATTGACACAATCTTGATACCAACAATTTCAACTTAGCACGCTGCTCTGATATAAGTGTTGTTATAGGAACAGTATAAATTATCATACAATCTTTACATTATTGTGTGTGGGAGAAGATGAAGCATATGTACATGTTTCAGTATCAAAATCTACTTTTGAAAGTTTGATATGACTGTAAGCCAAGTGATTGGAGACAGTTCAACCGAACGCCTGTTGATAATAATCCCTCCCAAATACAACTGACCATGAAGATGATACTATAACACGTATGAAATTACTTGAGATATAGTTGGAATTTTACAATCGAGACCAGTGCTTTTAGCAGATATTTCTTATGAATATGGAAACCTTAGGGTTTTGTCGCTTATATATAATCATGTGTGCTTAATATTTCCAGGAATGAATAAAACAGCATTGTGCGCTTTGACCATGAAGTGCGTGTCCTAATTTCATTCAAGTTTATTTTTCTCAGTATCTTGGTTTAATCATTGATCACAAACTAACATGCAGTGCTCATACAGACTGCATTAACGAATTAAATGTACTTATTGCGTCGTGTAAGTCATGCTGATATTGATACAACTATAGGACTTTCACACAGAGTATCATACCCAAATTCCACTGATGGTAAAAATTCAAACGTATCTGCACAAAATCTTATATCGAAAACTATTATGAAGGACAAATTATATATTTAAAAAATCACGTAAACATTTAACGACCACAGTCTGCACGTGAATATTTACCATCTGGAGGCCGACTGGGTGTGCCGAATCTGATCTGACAATCATCTCAGCCAATACTACACAAGAGTTCAGCACCATAGACGTTATTCACTTAATGTTATGTATCTATAGTTCGCATTCATCATGTTGTGTTGTTGGATGTATAAAGATGGAAAACAAAGTTGCCAAGGAATAATAAAATAATATCTCTAAACTGACTGAGTATGGTTTTGCGCCGCTTTTAGCAATATTCCATCAATATCACGGCGGGGAACACCAGAAATGGGCTTACCAGATTGTATCCATGTCGGGAATCGAACCCGGGTCTTCGGCGTGACGAGCGAACACTTTAACCACTAGGCTACCCGACAGCCCCTGATCTCTAAAGATAAAAGGTACCGTGCGTTAACCTATTAATTATACAACATCAACGCCAGAGAATAACCATTCTCGAATAACCGACGAAACAGTTTCCATTGGACATAAATTTGACAATTAAGTGAATGGATCACTGAAAATCAGTGATCACACGGGTGTTGCGAAAAGGGTAAGAATAGAACTGTTGAAATAAACGTCGCTGGTCACGTTCCAAAGATGAGGGAATGTTATGATAACGACAGTCATGTCGTGGGAGAGTACTAATTCCAGTATCAATATAGAAAGATATCAAATATCAATCATGATACTGTAATATCTTTGCTTGAAAAAATCACCATGCTTGCGAAATGCATTCCATACCATATCACTCCCTCCTGGAAGGCATCAGATAATCATCAGATCCCCCGCGTCCACCCAACTGTCCCCCCTCCCCTATCCAACATTTCTCCTTGTTATCTCCGATGTGTTTGTGGCCTGAGATGACTCGACGGCTGTGTGTCACTAACAGTTGACAATAGGGATCGAGGCGGCAGACAAAGGTATGTATCCTGTCTATCCTTTAACCAAGTCACTTAACGAAGACAAATGTCACCGGTCTGGAACACACAAATTAAGCCAATGCCTAACATAGTAATCATTGCTATGTGTAAACAGAGAAATTGTGTATGCAGAACTTGGATAATTATAACATTGGAGTTAGCAAAAGAAATCATAGTATGTTTGGTATTATTTGAATCCTAATCGCTTAGAATGCAGTTTTGAACGTCAACCTATTTTTCAAAATTTCCCAAATCTTTAACGAATTAACTGTTTACTGAAAAATTAAATGTAGCATGTTTAAAGAATCATAGAAACCAAGATAAATTGCAATTTTTCCATTCAGATTAAAAAAATATTTATCACACACGTGTACTTGAAACCTTCGTTTCGTTTGTTTCAGAGACATTAAACACTGGTGAGGAAAGTCCTTTATAGAAGACATCACAATGTAAGTAGATACCATATTAATTATTATGATAAATGCAAACCTATATGTATGAGATATATTATTTACTTCTTGTGTAAGTATGTATGGTATTCTTTTACTGTTAAAAAAATAATCACAAATACAATTATATACATGGACAATCGTTCACTTGCCATACCTTTTGTTCTCAGACATATGTGTTGTGACTCCCCCAAAATGCTCAGCCACACCTATCTGTAAATATTATATCTCAAACAAAAAACATTCGCATTCGTTGACAGTCTCGATATAACTTGAATCTGACATATACTTACTCTTGATTGCTATCATGTATTTTATGAAGAGATCATATATTTGTTAACATTGGTTCAAACTATATGTTATTGGTTTATCTCCCCACCACAGTAGAGAGCGCTCAAGATTTTATTTCCTGTACATGGTGATAATAGGTGACAGCACTGATACGAACTGTGGCCTCGAGACAGATTTAGATTAATAATCTTCTGATTATTGGAAAGAGTGTATGTCAGTGCGAAATGTAGAGCGAGTGAGTTGGGTTTAACGCCACTTTTAACAGTATTATCCCGGCTTAATGTGGGAGGAAAGTCCGAAGCGATACAAGTCTTTGACGTTAGCCACTTTGGTGAAACCCACGGATATGGTGCTGACAAACCTAGAAACATAATCAGGACGAACCGGGATTCGAAACCACAAACATGTTTCTGGTGTGCCCAAGGGACGCAATCTGCACAGCGGACGCCTTGGACGACTGGGCCACCCGTGCGCCCTCTACATGTCGAAGACCATGATCTTATGTGTTTGGAAACATGTCTGTCCTAATGCAACCATGTACACATACGTATTGTCATATGGTCAGGGGGCACGGGTGGCCCAGTCGTCCAAGGCGCCGCGATTCGCTGTGCAGAGTTGTGTCCCTTGGTCACGCCAGAAACCTATGATTGTGGGTTCGAATTCCGGTTCGCCCCGATTATGTTTCTAGGTTTGTCAGCACCATACCCGTGCTCGTGGGTTACAACGAAGTGGTAAACGTCCAAGACCAGCATCACTTCGGGCTTTCCTCCCACATTAAGCTGACACGCCGTGTTATAACTGGAATACTGTTAAAAGCGGCGTTAATCCAAACTCACTCACTCATATGGTCAACTTTACCAGGCTACGTTTAATCCTTATTTATCATGTCATTTCGAATCCATTGTGACAGTCAATGATAATTTCAGGTTGAAACAAGCGCTTGACCAGCTCGCAAAGCTGTCCGCTGCACGGTCGACACGTGATGATGACCTCATTGACCAGCTGCACCATTACGTGGCTGTTGGGACACTGTTGGCGCTAGCGGTGCTGGTTGGTGCCAAGTCCTTTGTGGGGGCCCCTATCAATTGTTGGGTAGGTCCATAATACTGTGTACAGGATGCACTTGTCTGTACCCCATGCCAGCTCCGCGGAATATAATAAATAATGAATCCAACTCAAGTCTGGAATGATTGGCAAGTCGGGACTGTCCCTGCTCTGACATTAAGCTCTTGACGCCATTTGGATTTAATATTCTATTTTTTATTTTGTAGAAATATATTTTTAAATGATAAGATAATTTTATTTCTGGCACTTTATTTGAGTCTACAGGTTGTACTTTCATCAAAACTTGAAGGGATATTCCATTCAAAAATCAAAATCTATAAGCATGAAAAATGAGATGATAATTTACTCTCGTATTGCACACATTTGGAACACGTAGCACGCTGTTGATTGCCAATTTTTAGTAAAATTGGGACGTCATCGACACACCAATAAAACACTATACACCTATAAACCGTGTGTGGAGCTACGATAGAGTTACTCTCGCGTTTGCTTTTTATCTGACTTACCATGGACAAACTTGTTGTCGCTGATGCGTCAATTTTGGAAAGTTTTACTTAGACCGTGAATGTTCTATCCCTTGTAACTTTTGAACAAGAGTCGAATGACCCTCTCTGAAATTTTCGTAGAAAGGGTATGCCCGATTGTACCTCAAAGTTCATTATGAAGGCACTGCGCATAATATGATTGGTATCATCGCCTATGTGTTCATGTTATTTAAGTCATCATTTGAAAACTGCATCTGTTGGTAGTTACAGACAATTCATCCAAGCTTTGGCTATTTCATTCAACGTTAAGCATAGCAGAAAATAGATCAAGGTTCTGAAATGTATGAAACCTCAGGAATCCTAAGGGGACACTGATGGCCCAGTCCCTGTGCAGATTTGAGCCCCTTGTCAATTCCAGCAACCAATGATTGTGGGTTCGAATCCCGGTTCGCCCTTTTTATTTTTCTAGGTTTGTAAGCACTATACCCATGCTCGTGGGTTTCACCAAAGTGGTAAACGTCTGAGGCCTGCATCATTTCGGGCGTTCCTCTCACATCAGGCTGACACGTCCTAATATAATTACTGTTAAACGCAGCGTTAATTTCAACTCACTCACTCACTCAGTCGCTTAGAAATTCTAAATCGAATTTCTTGCCATCACCAGGTATTTTCAATTCCTCACATATATCCATTGATTACACTCACCAGAATGATAATTTGGCAACGTATTTGTATCCAAATGACGTTTTCAGCCATCAATTGTACTTTTGAACTGCGCAACCCGTGTGAAATACTTAATATAAGATTATTATTTATCAGGTACCGAAAGAATACGACAAGGATCATTTTCAAGATTACGTGAACGCCTACTGTTGGATATCCGACATGTACAACGTCCCTTTCTCGGAGTCACTTCCGGTGGCGGTTGATGACCGGATGTCCGAAGACCGTGACGTCAGCTTCTACCGCTGGGTCATCGTCATGTTCATGATCCAGGCGTTTATGTTTGAGATCCCGCACCTGATATGGAAAACAATGAAAGGCTTCTCCGGCATCAATATGGAAAAGATAGTCGGCATGACGCTGGACTCACAGATGCAGCCGGAAGATGACCGCGACACCAAGATGAGGCATATCTCCATCTTCATAGACAGATGGCTGAAGACGTACCGCCGATTTGAACAAAACCCGTTTGGGAATCTGAAGAACAGTTTAGCTAACGTCTTCTTCTGCTTTGGCAAACGGTCCGGTTGCTATCTTACAAGATTGTATCTGTTCGTGAAGCTGTTATATTTCATCAACGTGGTTTGTCAGTTCCAAGTCCTTACCTCCTTCCTTGGGTTCAACTACTGGGGTTATGGAGGTCACGTCCTTGAACTTCTAGCCGACGACTCCTATTGGGTAGATCTACACAACTTTCCCCGCATTGGAATGTGTGACTTCCAGATCCGCCAACTTCAGAATGTTCAGACATTCACGGTTCAATGTGTCCTGTCGATTAACCTCTTCCTGGAGAAGATCTATGCTGCACAGTGGTTTGTTCTTCTCCTCCTGTCGCTGCTGACTCTCGGGAGTCTGGTGTCCTGGACAGTTGAGGAAGTGTTCACCTCAAGACGGGAGAAGTTTCTCAACAAGTACCTGTTCATGCTTAAAGATGGCGGAGATTCGGTGGACCTGAAGCTCTTCAAGAAATTCGTTCGACATTATCTCCGAGATGACGGCATCTTCCTGTTGAGAGTGGTCGGCAACAACACCAGCGATATCATGACCTTTGACCTCCTGAAACACCTGTGGGCTAAATTTAAGAAGGAACATCACAAATCTGATGACGAGTTTAGCCCTGAAACGAAATCTTTTATCAATAGCCCCAGTGTATAAATGATAAGTCAGGATAGTATTTTTGTAGCTTCACCTAGGTCAGTTTCAGCTAGTCTCATTCTTTGATTCATGATTTCACAATGTTATCGAATCTTGTGAATAGGTTTCATAATAGGGACCAACCACTTAAAATTTCAAACAAAATTTCTGGTTTTTTTGGTACAAGCTGTGCGGAGAAAAATCATTTTTTCCGGTATATTCTGGAACAAGCTATTTCTTCCAAACAAATCCAAGTGCCGCCACCCCTTCCAGAATATCAGATGGCTTGCCCCTAATGATTCCTGAAGGTTTCCGCCTAAATAAATGGAAAGTGTTATTAAAAAGACATTGCATTCACAAAAGGATTTTTTTCAAGCTTAACATTTTCTCGTAAACGCTGTTCTTGTGTTTTAATTAAGGATTGGTCCTGTTTTTAAGCCTCGGTGTCAGAACTAAACCCATGTTGGTTGTTTCGTCAATACGCTGCGCGTATTTGACCTTAGTCTTTACATGATTTCGTTCAACAATATGTTAAACTCCATGATATAACTGAAATACTGTTAAAGATGACATATGCATCAACCCATTCACTTACACTTTCTTCAGATGAAGCGAGACGCACGGGTGGCCCAGTGGTCTGAGGCGCCGCAATTCGCTGTGCAGAGTTGCGTCCCTTAGGCACGCCAGAAGCCTATGATTGTGGGTTCGAATCCCGGTTCGCCCCAATTATGTTTCTAGGTTTGTCAGCACCATACCCGTGCTCGTGGGTTTCACCAAAGTTGCTAACGCCTAAGACCTGCATCACTTCGGGTTTTCCTCCACATTAAGCTGACACGCCGTGATATAACTGGAATACTGTTTAAAGGGGCGTTAAACCCTACTCACTCACTCAGATGAAGCAGGGCTGTGCCCGAACGATATCATGTATTATACGATTTTGAAAGTATCGTGATAATTATTTCGTTATCACGCGGTTTTGACACATCCAACCTTTATATATATACCATGCTTGAGTGTATCAGTTTACAATGAAACCCAGTTAATTCGGAAACCCGTCTTTCTGGTCGATTACTGGTGTGACAAGAAAGTTATAATTTATGTAAGGGACATTGCTCCGTAATCTTTAATCTGAAACTTTGATATTCAAACAGTTCCGTCCGGATTAGCAAGGTTTCACGGTATTAATATATTCAGAAATATATATGGTATATTTCTTCAACATCGATTGAGATCATGAATACAAGATTAGCTTAGCATTGCCGTTAGTTAAATAACGTTACAGTACTTATAATAGGTTTGCATTAACAAGCATAGTGCCATGGGCTTTGTAGGGTAACATTATTATAATTATTATATTATCACATTTGTATTATCACATTAGTGTTGTATTATCACATTAGTGTTATCACATAGAGTCTTAGTTCTTTATTATATAATTCCACATATATGCTTTATTATATCATTACTAGTAATGAAAGCTATTCTTGATGTATCTTTACCGTTAATCTACCTATATCAGTTGTAAACACTGGATCCAGTTATATTTTTCAAGAGTTCCACATGGTCATGGTATCTGACTAAAATAATCAGTCACAATCACACAATTATAATTATTTTTCAGTTGCCTGCGTACAAATACACTTGTGAAATTAATATAACAACACTGTGCGTAATTCCCATATAGGCCATTTCAGCGTACTTATATTCCCTGACATATCTGTATTTACTCAATTCTGAAAAGACCTACGGCACTCGTTCAACCAAAAAACGGGTTTAATGATAGCAATAGGATCTTACGGAATGTATATACGTAGCGAAAGCATTAACCGTGAACAAATTGTCTTCGTTTCAGCTTTATTGTTCTTATCCCATATATGTATGAATCTATGTTAATGTACGGACAGTCATTAGAAAGATTACACCATACCTTACCTGTCTAGTGGTACATGTCTAGTCTAGTGTCTAGTGGTATATACATGATATGGCGATGAAATTTTTTGTCATTACTGTTTACTCAAATTTTGTCCAATGAGATATTCTGGTGATATAATAAAGACGCGTGTTTCCATTATTATGTTTGTAATTGCACATACAGTACTCACTCGTTAATCCGGACCCCGTGAATCTGGAAACCCGCGTTACGGACCAATACTGTTAGGCTGTGTCTTTCCCTGTATATGACTCCTCAGCCAACAAACTTAATTGACCGGTTCTGCAAGAAAGGTGTCTCCATATAAACATGGCCACATTGTGGGTGCTATGGCATTTCTGACACAGGTTGGAGATGACACGCCCACCTTTTCGAGAGCATCTGGTGTCATCATTATTTACTAGTAATTTCATAACAACATATCCTTATCATACAGTCGGAAACGTACAACTCTGCTATTAACATATATTTCTTCTGGTTATGACAAGGGTCTTGTCGCTTGTATGTATTTGACATGTGTGTACGTTGTTCTACTTATTATTATACATGTACGTTGCTTGATAAAAAAAAACCTTGTTAATTAACCATTCGACCCGTGAAGATCCGGGTTAGAATCGGTCTCCAACCCATACCTGCCGTAAAAGGCGACTATGATTGTCATAAGAGGTGACTAACGGCTGGTCCAGCTCGCTGACTTGGATGATGCATGTCATCGTATCCCAACTGCGTGGATCTATGCTCGTGATGTCAATCCTTGGATTGTCTGGTCCAAATACGATTATTTACAGACCGCCGTCATATAACTGGAATACTGAAGAGTGCGGCGTTAAGTTTTACAACTTCGTTTTACTGACTAAATTAAGTATTCATTGACACGATAGGAACTGTCTGTATGGAAATAGAAAAGACAAAACTATTTCCATAATCATAATAAATATCGCGACGTTCAACCCCATTTCACCTCCCCATCTTTGATCCCCGACCTTGATGATGTATACCTATGATAAGTGTCCTGTGCTTGGATATGCATGGTGCGCACCCCCCCCCCCCCCCCCCCCCCCCCATATATTTCGAAAAAAATAATTATTTCTATATAAATTACCATACCACCAAAGACAATAAATAGATCTTAATTGTGCACCCACCCCAACCCAACCCCACCCCCACCCCCACCCACCCCTTTTTCAAAAAAGCTGTATCCGCCCATGATATGGCTGGAAGAATGTCTACCTATGATCAGTGTATTGTGCCTTGAATAATGTCAACAACATCTCTCACTCACAATCTGACTCCTGAGATTATTTTGGACCGATTAAAGTCTATCCGAATATTCATGCTACTGGGATGACGATGGGGGTGCAGGGGGCAGTCAGTGTGCGTCCATGACTTGCCTCACACACCACACAGTGACCCCAGATAACCTGTCTCCTCCAATGTGGGAATTCTGGGATACCAAAGTTCCTTGTGAACATTTTACCACGGGTGACCGTTTGTTTGATAAAGCAATCCCACTCACCGATAAGAGATGCCCATTTGACGACATACCACGCAAACACGGTCATTGGATTGCAACCGCGATGATAGTTGCTTGACAACTAGTTCACATCAGGTTTAAAAAACTTTCAAACAGTCAATGTCAGTTTTAAGAGGAAAGCTTCAAACATCTTTAAATGTTTCACAAACAGTATGACACAAGTGGTATTGTGAAAAGTCACTCTTTTCGATAGTACCTGTCAAATAAGGACCCTGACTAATCTGAATCTCTGTCAGTATCGGAATCATAGCTTTGAAATCTTAGCCAATGACATGTCACGCACAACTCATAGCTATGTAAGTTTGTTTGTTCATTAACGACGCACTCACCAATAGTCCTTCTATACTGTCAGGTAAAAGAAAGTATACACTTGGAAATTTAGGTGAGGTGTTCTGTAAGAAGTGTGTTGTTGAACTGATATTGTCCTGCTCTTCGTTTTAGACGACGAATTTGTGATATACTGACGAATTGATGAACAAAATGTTCTCTCGGTAATCTACTCCCCGGTACTAAGATCCCCGACAAGGCTCATGAAACATATTATCCTGTATAATCCGACATTTATAAAAAGAGGGTAGTCTAACGAGGTCATTCGAAATCGTCAAACTTAAACGGGACGGACGGGACTCAACCCCCAAAAAGTACGAGAATCTGTACTTTACTAAGAACGTGTTATCCCAAATATAACATTTGTTACAAACATTAACATGTTCAACTTAATATAATACGCTACAGTGGAAAATAAACATCGGCTCTTTAACCGACAAAAGCAACATTCGTGATGAGGAGTTATTGTTTACACCATTGAAATCGCATATTCCATTCCGTGCATTACATATCCATATAATAAACTACGGTTATAACGAACACAATGGGACCACTAATTTTAGTTCCTTTAACCGTAGTTCGTTATAAGCACACGTACAGCAAATGGACGGGACAAAAACAATTCGTTATATCCGTCGGTACGTCATAAGCGTGTTCGTTATAAATGTAGTACACTGAAAAATAGTTACCTTTCATATACATGTATTTTCATATAAACTAGCCACTTTTTTTATACGATCGTGTTTTAATTTTCTGTCCGAACACATTATATTTTTGTTTGCAAAGAGACAAACTTACATTATAAAAATAATACGGCTATCGATTAGGTACGGAATGTTTGGCACATATCCCATGGTAATAGTTGTTTGACTACACAGTTAACTGCGTCTGTGTATAATATGTCGACCATCCAGAGAAACAAACTGTGGTCCTAGTTTCAGTAGGGGGCAGTGGTATGTTCGACATTTACCCTATCGAAATAAGATCAATGAAATGTGCAAATGAAATACATGAAATTTAAGTTACGTTGAATAAACAAGGGGCGTACAAAGCGTATTTTCAGGCGTTTCAGTTATCTGACAGCCACACCTTCTAGAAGACAATGGTCTTGAGAAAAGTTCGCGTCTGACTGGTAATTCTTGGAATTTCTCGTCCCTGTGACTGACAATGCTGGCTCCACGCTAAATGTAATTTCTTGGTACTGCTGTCCCATATTTGGATGTATTCACTGCCTTGTTTGGAAGTGGTTACTACTTTATTCGGAAGACTGACTGACACATATCACAGTCGGTATCCCGGATGATATAACCCCGTCCTTTGTACACCATTGACCATTGTTTTATCGTTTTTAGTATTACCCCGCCCTAATATACCCCTCACCACCAACGCTCCCACCTCCACCGGCTGTATGGGTATCTGATTATCCTATGTATCAATTTCTGTGAGTAAATATAGGCCGGTCCAGTGATGGTTTACCCTGGCGTTAGGTTAAGTCCCAGCTCAGATCGCAAGGTGTTATCAGACAAGCCCGGGAAATGACGTCACAATATCGTTCTAGGGACGTTTTGGGTCGAATCATCAGTGTGAGGTGAGGTGAAATTGGGTTTAACGTCGCGTCCAAGATTATTGCACTTATATAGCGACGTGTGTGTGTGTGGCTAATGCTTGGCCACAGTTAAACATGAATACCCACTCAAACACAGTATACACACTCCTTGTTTTAGCCCCTTAATGCCGAGCGTCAGGAAAGGCAACAACAAGTACCATCTTTTAAGGTCTATTGGTATGACGCGGCCGGGGATCGAAACCCGGACCATCCGCTCTCCGGGCGGACGCTCTACCACTAGACCAAAGGAGCAGTCTCATCGGTGTGCTTTATAGGAAGGATCGATTCAGGTACTGCCTGCAGATCATGCGAGGTGGGGATTGGGTGGTTACATGGCTCAGTTTCATTCAATTCAGTTCTTTATTGTGTGAAAGGCCACATGCCCATATACAACGGAGTTACATAACATATTATAAGCTACAAAGTCAATGCAACAATTCACTACGTAACAAAAACGTATGATGTATATACTTGGACGGGCGGTCAGAGGGAAGGTAGCTCTCAGCTGTGACCTTGTGCATTGTGTGTAATCATAACCCGAGGACTGATCTTTTCTCGCGTAATGAATCATTGTTTTGTTTTGTTATCCTCTGGTCATTTGCTTCGTCAGACGCCGTGGTATAGCTGCACAATTACTGATTATATATGACGTACACCTACGCAGATTCTGATTTCACGGTGGTGCGGTGCTTAGTGCCTGTAGAGCGTAAGGTCGCTGGTTCGATCCCCGACCGCGTCATACCAAAAGACGTCAAAAGATGGTACTTGTTGTTACCCTACCTGGTGCACGTGCATGAGTGCATGACGTTGTTATATAGTTGCACATCACCCAACCTCAACGATTTCCAAATTCATAAGAAATCTCTACCAAGTCGATTGTACGATTACGACTATATCATGAGCATGTATTTATGGGCCAGTGAAGATCCGGGTAGAGAATATGTCTTCGGCAACCCATGCTTGCCATGAGAGGCGACTTTGCTAGTTGTAAGAGGCGACTAACGGGATCGGGTGGTCAAGCTCGCTGACTTGATTAATGCATGTCATCGTATCCCAATTTCGTGGATCGATGCTCATGATGTCAATCACTCGGTATTCTGGTCCAGACTCGATTATTTTCAGAACGCCGTCAAATAGCTGGAATATTGCTGAGTATGGCGTGAAACAAACAAACAAAACATGTACTAATGAATCACTATCAAATAGTTTTGATACCAGGTGTTTGCGAAAAGGTGAGCGTACCGGTGGCAACCGTCACAAACACATGCAAAGACAAGTCAATTGTTCACCTTTAATGCATGTATTTCAAACAAACAGGAAAAATTAATACTCTTGAAGCAATACATGTATTTAGCCGAATCTGAGTGAATAATGTCGGTTTATTGCCACTTTTATCTGTTCTGTGTCGCGTCTCTTATTGGGATCCGCAAATAGGCTCTAATGCCAGTTTCACCCATATTAAAGGACATTCTTTTTTTAAACCAGAATCACTATCTCGGGATTCGAACCAACAACCTGCGGATACTTGTGGACAGAGTGGGTCGTCGCATCTACCGACAATGATCTGTATGCAAAGATAATTCTCGCGCATTTTCAACAGGTCATACGTATACATGTTATCAACGTTCATCAGTGAGTGAGTGAGTTGGGTGAAACGCCACTTTGAACAGCTTTCCAGTTATATCACGACGTGTCAGCTTAATGTGGAAGAAAAGGAGGAAAGCCCGAAGTGATGCAGGTCTCAGACGTTTACCACTTCGGTGAAACCCACGACAACGGACCGGGAACCGGGAACCGGGATTCGAACCCACAATCATAGGTTTCTGGTGTGCCAAAGGAACGCAACTTTGTAATGGTGGCACGGGTGGCCCAGTCATCTAAGGCGCCGCGATTCGCTGTGCATCACTTCGGGCTTTCCTCCCACACTAAGCTGACACGCCGCCATATAACTGAAATACTGTTAAAAGCGGCGTTAAACCCAACTCACACACACTCACTCACTCACTAACATTTCTCAAAACAGATTCACCTAAAAGTATTAACTAACAGTATTCAACTTTTCAAAATAGTTAATAACCACATATAGATAAAACATTTAGATAAAAACGTAATTTGTTATGTATTGCTTAGGTGGATCTGATATGTGACATACATATAAAACGCCTATACTAGTATTTGAAGTTTCGTCTATGATTCTCGGCTTAAGCTCCTTGAAGCGGTTCGGGCAAACTTTCTTTTCTTTGGTACTTTATTCCTGGAAACTTCATTTGGCAACAGCCATGTTGCAGTTTCACCTTCTGTTTTCTCTCCCAGTGTTACTCCATTAATTAGCGGTTCAGCTTCAGCTGAACTGAACTTGTGTTTATTTTCAAATAATTTCCAGAGTTGATTCAGCAGGTCATAAGCCAGTATGTCGTTTGTGTTATTGACAACAATCCTAATCAAGAAGACACCATCCTGGCGGAGATATCCCCTGACAAATTTCTTGAAAAGTTTTGTATCCAGAGAACCGCCATCTTTCTTTCTTTCTTCATCGATCAAGTATATGTATTTGTGCAGGAAACGTTCTCGCCGAGACGTAAACACCTCCTCGACGAGCCAGGACAAAAAACTGAGAAGAGTCACCACGGATAGAATGACCATGACAAACCACTGTCCAGCGAAGATCTTTTCCAGGAAAAGGTTAATAGAGAGAACACACTGGACTGTGTATCGATGGATATTTTGAAGCTGCCTGATGTCGTAATCGCACATTCCAATCCGAGGGAAGTGCTGAAAGTCTTTCCAGAGTGGATCTTCGGCCAGATATCCTCCGACCTCAACACCATACGTCCAGTAGTTGAAGCCAAGGAATATAGTGAGAATCTGGAACTGTGCTACAACATTGACGAGGTAAAGGAATTTGGTGAACATGTACAACAGAACCAGATAACGCCCTGATCGTTTCCCAAACTGACAACAGTTGAGAATAGGTGTGGTAAATCTGCGATACGTCCTCAACCATCTGTCTATGAACATTGCAACCTGGCCCAGTTTCTTCACACGAGCAGCCTTGGAGCTTAACTGGCACTCCATACACATTGATATGATCTTCTTGATGTTCAAACCGGAATGACCTTTTAAACTTTTCCAGAAGAAGTGCGGCAGCTCAAACATCACAGCCTGGAGGATGAGGATGAGCATGGCCCATCGGTAGTAGTTGATGGCCTTGTCGGAAGAGAAGCGGTCTTCGTCTGCAATGGGGAGTTCGTGGATGAAGGGGACGTTGTAGAGGTCGGAGATCCAGCAGAGGCTGTTCACGTAGTCCTGCTGGTCATCCTCTTTATACTGCGCTGGGAGCTGAAGTAAACGAGATAGGAAACGTCTTCACGAATCAATCCATAGTGTCATTATGAATATCATCCATGGTACAATGTTCTACTTGGCAGTCTATAGCATTTTGTCAGTGTGTCTGTTTCATAACATATATCTGTTTCGCCATTCCAATGCTTGTGCCTTCTATGCTATATATCTGAATGTGTCTGTATAACAGAGTATCTGTCAAAGTGATCGATCACACTGTCTCTACGGATCTGTCTGTCTGTCTGTCTGACCCACTGTTCTGCCATATAGACTGCACTGAATCTATGGATCCATACCTAACGATGTACCTATGGATCTGTCTGTCTGTCCGACTGATATCATACATACACCATGCTGTATCAATAGCTCTGTCTGTATGTCCAACTGATATCATACATACACTACACTGTATCAATAGCTCTGTCTGTATGTCCAACTGATATACATAAACTATGCTGTATCTATAGATCCGTATGTATGTCCGACTGATATCATACATACACTACACTGTATCAATAGCTCTGTCTGTATGTCCAACTGATATACATAAACTATGCTGTATCTATGGATCTGTCTCTATGTCCAACTGATATACATTCACCATTCTGTATATATGGATCTATCTGTCTGTCCAACCGATATACATACACCACGCTGTATCTATGGATCTATCTGTCTGTCCATCTGATATACATACACCATGCTGTATCTATGGATCTATCTGTCTGTCCATCTGATATACATTCACCATGCTGTATCTATGGATCTATCTGTCTGTCCATCTGATATACATTCACCATGCTGTATCTATGGATCTATCTGTCTGTCCATCTGATATACATACACCATGCTGTATCTATGGATCTATCTGTCTGTCCATCTGATATACATTCACCATGCTGTATATATGGATCTATCTGTCTGTCCATCTGATATACATTCACCATGCTGTATCTATGGACCTATCTGTCTGTCCATCTGATATACATTCACCATGCTGTATCTATGGATCTATCTGTCTGTCCATCTGATATACATACACCATGCTGTATCTATGGATCTATCTGTCTGTCCATCTGATACACATACATACACCAAGCTGTATCTATGGATCTATCTGTCTGTCCATCTGATATACATTCACCATGCTGTATCTATGGATCTATCTGTCTGTCCATCTGATATACATTCACCATGCTGTATCTATGGATCTATCTGTCTGTCCATCTGATATATATATATACTATGCTGTATCTATGGATCTATCTGTCTGTCCATCTGATATACATACACCATGCTGTATCTATGGACCTATCTGTCTGTCCATCTGATATACATTCACCATGCTGTATCTATGGATCTATCTGTCTGTCCATCTGATATACATTCACCATGCTGTATCTATGGATCTATCTGTCTGTCCATCTGATATACATACACCATGCTGTATCTATGGATCTATCTGTCTGTCCATCTGATATACATACACCATGCTGTATCTATGGATCTATCTGTCTGTCCATCTGATATACATACACCATGCTGTATCTATGGATCTATCTGTCTGACCATCTGATATACATACACCATGCTGTATCTATGGACCTATCTGTCTGTCCATCTGATATACATACACCATGCTGTATCTATGGATCTATCTGTCTGTCCATCTGATATACATACACCATGCTGTATCTATGGATCTATCTGTCTGTCCATCTGATATACATACACCATGCTGTATCTATGGATCTATCTGTCTGTCCATCTGATATACATACACCATGCTGTATCTAAGGACGTGTCTGTCTGTCCATCTGATATACATTCACCATGCTGTATATATGGATCTATCTGTCTGTCAATCTGATATACATTCACCATGCTGTATCTATGGATCTATCTGTCTGTCCATCTGATATACATACATACACCATGCTGTATCTATGGATCTATCTGTCTGTCCATCTGATATACATACACCATGCTGTATCTATGGATCTATCTGTCTGTCCATCTGATATACATTCACCATGCTGTATCTATGGATCTATCTGTCTGTCCATCTGATATACATACACCATGCTGTATCTATGGATCTATTTGTCTGTCCATCTGATATACATACACCATGCTGTATCTATGGATCTATCTGTCTGTCCAACCGATGTACACACACCATGCTGTATCTATGGATCTATCTGTCTGTCCATCTGATAAACATACATACACTATGCTGTATCTATGGATCTGTCTGTCTGTCCAACTGATATACATTCACCATGCTGTATCTATGGATCTATCTGTCTCTCCAACCGATATATATATACTATGCTGTATCTATGGATCTATCTGTCTGTCCATCTGATATACATACACCATGCTGTATCTATTGATCTGTTTGTCTGTCCAATTGATATACATACATACACTATGCTGTATCTATGGACCTATCTGTCTGTCCAACTGATATACATACACCATGCTGTATCTAAGGACCTGTCTGTCTGTGCTACTGATATACATACACCATGCTGTATCTATGGATCTATCTGTCTGTCCATCTGATACACATACATACACCAAGCTGTATCTATGGATCTGTCTGTCTGTCCAACTGATATACATACACCATGCTGTATCTAAGGACCTGTCTGTCTGTGCTACTGGTATACATACACCATGCTGTATATATGGATCTATCTGTCTGTCCATCTGATATACATACATACACCAAGCTGTATCTAAGGACCTGTCTGTCTGTCCAACTGATATACATACACTATGCTGTATCTATGGACCTATCTGTCTGTCCATCTGATATACATACACCATGCTGTATCTAAGGACCTGTCTGTCTGTCCATCTGATATACATTCACCATGCTGTATCTAAGGACCTGTCTGTCTGTCCATCTGATATACATACACCATGCTGTATCTAAGGACCTGTCTGTCTGTGCTACTGATATACATACACCATGCTGTATATATGGATCTATCTGTCTGTCCATCTGATATACATACATACACCAAGCTGTATCTAAGGACCTGTCTGTCTGTCCAACTGATATACATACACCATGCTGTATCTATGGACCTATCTGTCTGTCCATCTGATATACATTCACCATGCTGTATCTATGGATCTATCTGTCTGTCCATCTGATACATATACACTATGCTGTATCTATGGATCTATCTGTCTGACCATCTGATATACATACACCATGCTGTATCTATGGATCTATCTGTCTCTCCAACCGATATATATATACTATGCTGTATCTATGGATCTATCTGTCTGTGCTACTGATATACATACACCATGCTGTATATATGGATCTATCTGTCTGTCCATCTGATACACATACATACACCAAGCTGTATCTAAGGACCTGTCTGTCTGTGCTACTGATATACATACACCATGCTGTATCTATGGATCTATCTGTCTGTCCAACCGATGTACACACACCATGCTGTATCTATGGATCTATCTGTCTGTCCATCTGATACACATACATACACCAAGCTGTATCTATGGATCTGTCTGTCTGTCCATCTGATACACATACATACACCATGCTGTATCTATGGATCTATCTGTCTGTCCATCTGATACACATACATACACCAAGCTGTATCTATGGATCTATCTGTCTGTCCATCTGATACACATACATACACCAAGCTGTATCTATGGATCTGTCTCTCTGTGCTACTGATATACATACACCATGCTGTATCTATGGATCTATCTGTCTGTCCATCTGATATACATACACCAAGCTGTATCTATGGATCTATCTGTCTGTCCACCTGATATACATACACCATGCTGTATCTATGGATCTATCTGTCTGTCCATCTGATATACATTCACCATGCTGTATCTAAGGACCTGTCTGTCTGTCCATCTGATACACATACATACACCAAGCTGTATCTATGGATCTGTCTGTCTGTCCAACTGATATACATACACCATGTTGTATCTAAGGACCTGTCTGTCTGTGCTACTGGTATACATACACCATGCTGTATATATGGATCTATCTGTCTGTCCATCTGATATACATACATACACCAAGCTGTATCTAAGGACCTATCTGTCTGTCCAACTGATATACATACACTATGCTGTATCTATGGACCTGTCTGTCTGTCCAACTGATATACATACACCAAGCTGTATCTATGGACCCATCTGTCTGTCCATCCGATATACATACACAATGCTGTATCTATGGATCTGTCTGTCTGTCCATCTGATATACATACACCATGCTGTATCTATGGATCTATCTGTCTGTCCATCTGATATACATACACCATGCTGTATCTATGGACCTATCTGTCTGTCCATCTGATATACATACACCATGCTGTATCTAAGGACCTGTCTGTCTGTCCAACTGATATACATACACCAAGCTGTATCTATGGACCCATCTGTCTGTCCAACCGATATACATACACAATGCTGTATCTATGGATCTATCTGTCTGTCCATCTGATATACATACACCATGCTGTATCTATGGACCTGTCTGTCTGTCCAACTGATATACATACACCAAGCTGTATCTAAGGACCTATCTGTCTGTCCAACTGATATACATACACTATGCTGTATCTATGGACCTGTCTGTCTGTCCAACTGATATACATACACCAAGCTGTATCTATGGACCCATCTGTCTGTCCAACCGATATACATACACAATGCTGTATCTATGGATCTGTCTGTCTGTCCAACTGATATACATACACCATGCTGTATCTAAGGACCTATCTGTCTGTCCAACTGATATACATTCACCATGCTGTATCTATGGATCTATCTGTCTGACCATCTGATATACATACACCATGCTGTATCTATGGATCTATATGTCAATGTGTTTGTCAACTTACCCAACAGTGGATCGGCTTGCCCACAAACTGTTTAGTTCCGATCCCGATAGCGAGTGTGGTCAACGTGACTACCATCACATAGTGATGGAGTTGGTCGACGACGTCGTCATCCCTGATCACATTAGCGAGTCGCAGCTGTGAAAACTTGTTTATAATGTTGTCCAACCTAAAGCAAAACATGAATCTTTTAGAAGCAACGAACGCAAACATGATAATATGAAACCTCTTGTAATTGGATGTTTTTACCGATGACCAGCATATGTCTGTGCTCGGGTAAGGGAGATTTAAACACAGTTCAATGTTCATATCCGTTGTGGTGGGAGACCCGTGAAGATTCCGGTGTAGAATAGGCCTTCAGTAACCCATGCTTGCCGTAAAAGGTGACTATGCTTGGCGTAAAAGGCGACTAACGGGATCGGGTGGTCATGCTCGCTGACTTGGTTGATGCATGTCATCGATCCCAATTACGTGGATCGATATTAATGTTGTCAATCATTGGATTGTTGGGTCGAGACTCGATTATTTACAGACCGCCGTCATATAGCTGGAATATTGCTGAGTGCGGCGTTAAACAACAAACCAACCAACCAAAATCATATCCGTGGTGACTGTTACTTCAACTTGAATGAAGTCGGAAATCGGTCGGCACCATTATAAGATTCAATATACGTATGGCAACATCATCTCACAACCACCAGACCTGGCCTGGAGACTCAGAAAACCCCTACCAAAAGTTAAGTTATCTGTAAACAAATATAACCTATTTCTCGGCAAGTAACATAATTGGCCGTTCATTCAGCTAGAATATCAGATAAATGTACTCTCCTTTGCTACACTATTACACGAGTGTTCCCAACAATTGTGATTTGACATGGTTCACTAGCATGGATGCGCTACACTAAAGTTTGACCAGAAATTATTTAGAATATTTTATACTATTTTGGCCATCAGTGTATATTATAGCAAAGGTGTGTGTAGAACTTAGTCTTAAGGGAGACAACTCCAGGTGTCATATTTGTAAAGTGAGACCAAAGTTGTCTCCCTTGGTAAACAAGCTAGCCGACGGCAAATAGTACCACAGTGGAAATAGCAGCTTTGAAAAAAAGAAAGATTATATTTTAATTATACAGTTAATGAATATGATCAGAACATTCATTACAGGGAGAACAGACATTCCACTATCAACTGTTTATCGTGTTTTGAAAAATATTGAGAGTGGAGATGGAATTGAGCGCAAAAAGGGAGCAGGTAGGCCAAAGAAATCGACTGTTGGTCAATAGAAGACGAATTGGAATGTTTGCCTCTCAAAACAGACAAAATGGCATGTAATAATTAAAAGAAGAAAAGTTCTGATCATGTTTCAAAAGAGACAATAAGAACGCATTTGCATGCCGTGCAGAAATCACGAGGAATTCTATCACTACTCCTAAAACCTGAACAGCAAGAACGACTTTTGAACTGGTGTTTTGGCGCATAGAAATGTCAACTGGGACAATGTTATTTTCTCAGGTGAAAGTTCAATATGTATATACCCAAACTTCATACAAATGTGGACAAAATGTACAGTAAAACCACTTTACCAGCGTCCACAGAACAGTCCTAAATTTCATGTGTGGGGTGGGGTGTCTGTGTTGGGTGCCACGCCATTATGTATAGGTAACATAACCAGTGAGGTGCACACTGATTTTCTACAGGGACAATTCCTTCCAACAACACACATTTTGTATGGTGACTGGTGAATATTCAAGCAAGACAATGATCTAAAATAAAGAGCAAAGCATTTTCAGGAAAGTTGTTGTTGTTGTTTTGTTTAACGCTGCACTTAGCAATATTCCAGCTTTATGACGGCGGTCTGTAAATAATCGAGTTTGGACCAGACAATCCAGTGATTGACATCATGAGCATCGATCCACCCAATTGGGATACGATGACATGCATCACCAAGTCAGCGAGCCTGACCACCCGATCCCGTCAGTTGTCTCTTACGACAAACATTGTCGTCTATAACGGCATGCATGGGTTGTTGAAGACCTATTCTAACCGGATCTTAACGAGCAAAATGTTAAACTCCTGGAGTGTCCGGGCCGGAAACCAACTGAAATTATTTGGGGAATCATGAACGACAATATGAATAAAAAAATCTAAATAATATTTATGTGATATGACTCATGGACTCATGATTTTCTTACTTCCTTGATGGGCAGTAAGCCTCGTCACATTATTAAGAAAATATGTGGTCGGACAAAATATTGATCAATTTTACTGTTTTGTAGCTTAAGGTAGGCATTGTTTGTACAGCAAACTTATTTCTTGGTCTATGACTTAATAAATCTATAATTTACAATGTTCTCATTGTAAAATCATTTCTGGTCAAACTATATACAAAACCGTTCGTCCTCGTAATTCGGCCGATTAGCAGATCAACAATAAAGTGTCGCTTCTTGACCGTTTACAATGAAATAACACTGACACGGTTCATCTAGGCGATGACGACAGTGTCACAAGATAATCAGGAATCTACCGAAGACAATATGTATACTTACACCATGCTGTCAAGTCGAAATCAACGTTCACATCTGCAATGAGGTCACGAGGTATTAATAATGTTATTACACAACAAACTTATACACTGGATGTATCAGATTACACGATTAGTCCAACGACCGTGACTTCACATAGTACAGAGACCGGGTGCATATTACAAAATGCAATTTACGCAAACACAAAATGAACTAAATACTTCCTTAAAACATGGTCGAAATAAAAGTCAAATAGAAACCACTTTTAATGTCCGGGTTTTTATAACTGTAAGTGGTATTAGAAATGTAAGTAGTATTTCCTGTATTTAGTCTAATTTAGAGGGGTTTACAGCTGTAAGTTTTCAGTGAGTGAGTGAGGATTTTTTCAACGCCGGTTTGAACAGTATTCCAGTTTATATCTGCGTGTCAGATTGATGTGGGAGGAGAGCCCACAGTGACGCAGGTCTCAGACATTTACCGTTTTCGTGAAAACCATGAGTACGGGTATGGTGCTGAGAAATCTAGAAACATAATCGGGGCCACTCGCCTACCCAAAGTCGCATGCGGTCAATCTTGTACCTCTGCCACAGTCCATTCGGGAAATGACATATTTCTCCTAATCCAGTTTTGAAAAGTCTATACACCCAGATTATAAATTGATTGAGTTTCATTGATAAAATGTACGTGCTGTTGTAGTAGCATGTCTATATATTTATTGATATATTATGTATTTATGTAAAACGCACTGAACAGCTTCCATTAGGCGAGTCTGCTCTGATTTCAGAATGAGTGTGTTTGTTTGAAAACACAAGAAAAGTCAGGTTACGTGGTATGCAAATTAGCCTACGGAGGAAGCGTCAAACTCGGAAACATCGACTATTTCTCGAGTTTTTCCTTTCGGAAGATTTTCGTTCTGAATAATATGCCGACATAATGGAGTTTACGAGGTTTCAACTAGGATTTGAATCAGTGGTTGAACACCGTCGTCAAGGAAGGTATCATGAAGATAACAGTTTTGTGACTATTGTGAAACACGCGGTCACAGCGACATAGCTTGAATATGCGGTCCTACCATTGACAAATAGAGGAAAGTCGTCCTTGTTCTGAGGATACTAAATGTAATAAAATAAAACCATATGTATATATATATATATATATATATATATATATATATATATATATATATATATATATATATATATATACACACACACACATCTATCTATCTATCTATCTATCTATCTATCTATCTATCTATATATATATATATATATATATATACGTGTGTGTGTATATATATATTCATTATACACACACACACACACACACACACACATATTATATGGTCGCCTGAATACAGCCAATGAACAGTTGTACACCATACGCTGTATGTGTGAGGTCGATTGTGAGACGAGTCATGTTTATGAATGTCTGGTAAGAAGACGGCGTCATGTTGCTTTCCCAATCTCTTACTTCCCAAGCTCTCTTCTCTCCTCGAAGGTATCCAATCGCAAGCACAACCTAGCTATCCAGCCTATTCAGAATTTTAATCAGATATAAAACAGCAAAAACGGCATAATAATTGCGAAATTGTATCGATCAAACGCCACTCTTGACGTATTTCCACCCTGTACAAAAGTAGACTCGACCGGCGATGGTTTTCGCACGTGCAACTCGAGCTTCTCGTGACAACAAAGAGTTCGCGACTATTTCACCAAAGAAGCAGGTAATGTGTAATCGGATACATTCAGATGTTACTTTTTACAAATGTAATTTTATGATTATTTAAAAACATACTTATTTAACTTTCGTTATTATACACTGGCCTGACAAATTGTACCGTTTCCAAAGCAGGTCTTCAAAACCTTTCCAACTCTTCATCAGGCAAATCGTCCGCGAATTAGCAAAATGCTATGCAGTTTTAAGAACAGTTAATGCAGATGTTGTGGTCACACAAGTTATACTATTTCTAATGGAGATAGAAGTAACAACTTACCAGAAACGAAACGGGTCATCCTAATGTTTGTAGAGCAATAATGTACTTCAGCGAAGGTTAGTATAATGTTCGTAATCCTCGAGATATAAATCCCAAGGGTTAATCAGATTTAACCGGCGCAGAACTGGAGGTTAAGTCAGTGTGTAATTCCAGTTTTGTGGATACGTGTTGTTGCCAAGCATTGGCATTAACATTAACGCTATATCCCGCTTTAGACAAGGATTGTAACAATGTCTTACTTGAAGGAGGGAGTATTTTTAGACGCCGCCTTCAACAGTAGTTGAATAGTCGAACTTCGTTGTATCGAACTTTATGTGTCGAATTGTCTCGAACTCATTTGGGAGTCCCAAGTATCCAAATTTAGCATAAATTCCTCTGATGTCTCGAACCCCGGATAACTCGAGTTCGACACACTGCATGATGTGGAAGGAAAACCCGAAGTAATTCAAATCTTAAACGTTTATCACTTTGTTGAAACCCAAGACCAGGATATGAAGCTGAGTAACCCAAAATAAGATGAGACGAATCTGGGATCCTGTCTCGCCTAAGGGGCGCAACTCTGCACAGCGAATGTTGGTGGCGTGGACCTACATGGACCAACGGAACCACCCAGAAGTATACCGCCGTTATGTTAACTTTGGACAAGTCGGTACGATTTGTGACTCAGTGGTTAGTGTACATTTTGCATAATTGTTTATGTTCTTAAAGAGATGTCATCATGTTAGAGTGAGTTAGTTGGGTTTAACGCCGCTTTTAACAGTATTCCAGTTATATCACGGAGTGTCAGCTTAATGTGGGAGGAAAGCCCGAAGTGATGCAGGTCTTAGACGTTTACCAATTGCACGAGCACCGAGCACGGGTATGGTGCTGACAAACCAAGAAACATAATCGGAGCGAACCTGGATTCGAACCCACAATCATAGGTTTCTGGCGCGCCCAAGGGACGCAACTCTGCCTAGCGAATTGCGGCGCCTTAGACGACTGGGCCCCCCGTGCCCCCTCATCATGTTAGATAAAGAGTTGTGTCCTAATGATGGTGTAGTGTAGCTGTGCATGACTACACCATATTATGCCGTTCCAATTATTATGCCGAACGTATACAGTTTAATTGACATTCTTTAAATGCATCGGTTTGATGGTTCTCGATAAATCGATGTATTTACACGGAAGTTTGTTATTGAAAAAGTTTGTTAATTTGAGGCGTCTAACAGAATTGGATACCTGATTTTAATGGTATTTCGACCAATCCGAATCAAGCTTCTACAGTTTCATGGTTATAGTGTTTACCATCCCATTTAATGATATGCACGATTGCTTCCCCGTCAGGTTCACAAGTTTAGTTCTGCGTCTGTCGAACATGTACAAATACATTAGACATGTATACATATGCATGTATCTACACTATGCGTTCGTGGGGGAAAATACACAAATACGTTATAACTTACTGTTTCCAACGTAACACTTCCTTAGTCTGGCAATAATGAACGTTATTTCATATTTGCTGAGTGGATACATTTTGTAAGTCACCCTAGGGACCCCAGTCATTTGTTCCCCTTAAATTTCAAAAGTGTTTGAGATCTCATATTTCAACAGTTATTCGTGTGTGCGCGCGCGCACACACACACACACACACACACGCACGCAGGCACGCACGGACACACACACACTCCTACGCACCGACATACACGTGGTTACAATGCAATCACATTGAACGCGACGTTAACCCTGTTTCACCTCACCTCACCTCACCTCACCTCACCTCACCTCACTTTAAATTAACGTGGCCATTGGCTAACCTAAGCTTATGTGCATACACACATGCACATATGCACGCCGGAATGTAACATGTTTAAATAACATGGTTTATTTAGATTAATCATTTGGCGAGACAGAAATAACAAGGAAGTGTTAGCATTAACACAGCAAAAAAGAAAAATTTAACACTATGACTAACTCTTTTGGTGATACATTGTAAACAAAAGAAGGCGAATATTGGACGCGAAATGACATAAAGCAAAATGCACGCCTCCTTTTCCAGAAATCAGTATGTTTGTTGAGACATTCAGTGAGTGAGTGAGTGAGTTTGGTCTTTAAGCCGCTTTTAGCAATATTCCAGCAATATCACGACAGGGGACACCAGAAATTGGTTTCACACATTGTACCCATGTCGGGAATCGAACCCGGGTATCGACGTGACGAACGAACGCTTAAACCACTAGGCTACCCGACCGCCCCGAAAAAATCAGACACTCTTGATTGATTAAACAACATATAGTTCATGACGTTGAAATTATAGCAAATATATTCATGGCCTGTTCATGGCACATGCGGAAGTAATATTGTTGTGTTCAGATAGTGTGTAAAAAAATAACTACTGATTTGATTTATATGGAAATGTTGACATGTCAAATACTTTCTGAAGCATCTTGGTGACCCTGTCATTGGCGAAATAACTATATAATGAGAGTAAGTATGTTATTTACCTGGCAACACGTTCTCAGTCCATAAACGCGCTTCTTTGCTGTCTGACCTACAAACATACAAGTGCAACGCGGGAAATGATATAGACATGTAGACTGTACGGCGTCTCCTTTTTCATAAATTGTACGAAGTGAAAACTTATCCATCATTATATACTGATAAAAAAGGAGATGGATCATGATTTTTTTAATTTAAAAAAAAAAAAATGGGGGGGGGGGTACAATGTAAATGTGTATTCAATCTTCACTACAATAAATATGTACAAAAAAATATACATGATCCCTCACATTTTATATCAGTACTGGTGAGAACAAACACCATTATGAAACACGTACAGATACATTAATATTGTATGATACATTGAATATAATCAGAGCTGTTTTATTAACATATAACCGCCTCCGCGGTCTTGAGGTAGAGCATCCGCCCGGAGAGCGGAACGTCCGGGGTTCGATTCCCGACCGCGTACCAAAAGACGTTAAAAGTTGGTACTTGTTGTTACCCTGTCTGGCGCTCGGCATTAAGGGGCTAAAACAAGGACTGGTCGGCTCGGAGTCAGTATACCGGCTAGTACAAGCAGCCATACACACAAGTGCATGCACGTCGCTATATAATTGCAATAATCTTGGACGCGACGTTAAACCCAATTTCACCTCATCTTATTAATATATTTTTGATAGTACGAAATGGTAACTTCAATAAATGCATGGTCATGACAGTCTTGTATAGTCAAAATATCTATTGACGGGTCAGAGGGTATCGGCTTATCCAAAGTCTGGTTAGGTTAGGTTAATGATCCCGAAGACCGCCTCCATGGAACCCGTGAAGATCCGGATTAGGTCAAGCGACTCTGCTTGTCGTAATAGGCGGCTAACTGACTCGCTGACTTAGTTTGATGCATGTCATCGTATCCGAATTGCTTGAAACGATGCTCATGATATCCATCACTGGATTTTCTCGTCTAGGCTCGATATTTACGGACCGCCATCATATAGATGGAATATTGCTGAATGCAGCGTTAAACAACAATATAACAAACAACCAAACCGCCTCCGAGGTCCAGTGGTAGAGCGTACGCCCAGAGAGCAGAAGGTTCGGGGTTCGATTCCCGGCCGCGTTCATACCAATAGACCTTAAAAGATGGTACTTGTTGTTACCCTGACTGAAGCTCGGCATTAAGGGACTAAAACAAGGACAAGTACTGTGTCTGAGAAACGTATTCATGTATATATTCATGTTAACCTATGATATGGTAGCTCATAGGGCTAATACTATAAAATCGGCATTTGTCCAGACACACACACACATACACAAACACGCGTGCATGCACGTCGCTATTTAAATGCAATAATCTTGAACGCGACGTTACCCCTTTTCATCTCACGTAATGATCCTAAACAAACAACGTCATGAATTCTCTCTCTCTCTCTCTCTCTCTCTCTCTCTCTCTCTCTCTCTCTCTCTCTGTGTGTGTGTGCAATGTATGTTAACACTAAATAAATACCCCATTGACAAATTCCACATTAAGAGATTGATTACTGAATCAAGTCTAGATTGTTGAGTTTATGTTCCCAAAGCAAGGCGAGTGTACGGGTAAATTTACACACGCCGGATGTGTGACCCGGAAATATCGGGACTCAGTTTGTCCTCGGTATTTTCCTCATTCATTGCTAGATTTGTGAGGACATTACTCAGAATGATATTATTGAAGTGTCACAAACAATATTTAGAAACCGCCATGTACAAGTTCCGACATGTTGTTATTAAGTATCAAGAGTCAAGTTTAATCAAAGGATATAATTTGTTTGTTTGTTGTTTAACGCCGCACTCATCAATATTCCAGCTACATGACGGCGGTCAGTAAATAATCGAGTCTGGTCCAAATACATCATTGATTGACATCATGAGCATTAATTTACCCATTTCGGATACGATGACGTGCATCAACCAAGTCAACGAACCTGACCACCCGATCCTGTTAGTCGCCTCTTACGACAAGCATAATCGCAAGGAGACGTTAAACGCAACTCAATCATGTATGTGTGTGATACTTCAGTAATAGGATGATTTTGTCATCCCCATATTCGTGTTGTAACCAAAGTGTCAGGCATCTATATACATGCCACCTCTGCCACTGACCCGTGAAGATCCGGGGTAGAATAGGTCTTCAGCAACCCATGCTTGCCGTAAAAGGGTGACTATGCTTGTCGTAAAAGGCGACTAACGGGATCGGGTGGTCAGGCTCGCTGACTTGGTTGATGCATGTCATCGATCCCAGTTGCGTGGATCGATGCTCATGATATTAATTACTGGATTGTCTGGTCCAGACTCGATTATTTACAGACCGCCGTCATATAGCTGTAACATTGCTGAGTGCGGTGTTAAACAACAAATAAACAAACAAACAAAACCTTTGCCAGTTCCCCTCCAGCTGACAGCCTTGACATAAAGCGTTTCCCGATTGAAACGGCACAACTCACATACTCAATCAAACTTGAACGTTGTCTGCAAACCTGACATGAGCATTGTGGAGAGCCACTTCTTTATTATACATACCCATACACATTCAGGGTTACTTCTCTTAAATGTTACATAATCACATCGTGGCTTTTTAAAATATTTACATGAGGATAGAACGTGACATTCCTCACCAATTAATACTAATAGGCTGACAAAGATAACATTTCGTTCCATTAATGGAGTACTGTCAGCATGCCATGTTGTCTAAATTCATCTTCAAGTATCCAATTAACTTTATTTTGTACTTCACGGCTGTATATACGACGTTCCTTCATAGGGCACGAGGACCATTGTTATAATGTCACGATGTTAAAACGTTTTGCGAGAACATCTATATGATTCGCCTTTCACAAATGATATTTCCATACCAAGGTCGACATGACATTGTTTCGGTTGACCAATATTTTCCTCCACACAGACAATACAGTTTTGATACGTAAACATAACCAGATAAATCAATAAATGTGAATAAATCTAATGTTGTTATCGCGGGAGAGAGAAGTATAAGTCGCCCCGATAACTGGCTTTCTGCCAAGCACTTGACTTAAAGCATTCGCTCGTCACGCCGAAGACCTGGGTTCGAGTCCAGACATTGGTCAATGTGCGAAGCTCATTCCTGGTCTCTCCCGCCGTGATGTTGCTGGACTATTGCTAAAAGCGGCGTAAAACCATACAACCTCACCCACTCTATACAAGATCGACTAGCTACTTATACATCATGCGTTTTTGATACGTAATTAAGTAGTTACTAGGCTGCCCTAGCGCTACAAAACTCGAAAAGGGAGTGAGTGAGTGAGTTGGGTTTAATGCCGTTTTTAACAGTATTCCAGTATATCACGGCGTGTCAGCTTAATGTGGGAGGAAAGACCGAAGTGGTGCAGGTCTCAGACGTTTACCAGTTCGGTGAAACTCACGAGCAAGGGTATGGTGCTGACAAACCTAGAAACATAATCGGGTCGACCCGGGATTCGAACCAACACTCATATGTTTCTGGCGTGCCCAAGGGACGCAACTCTGCACGGCTGGGTCACCCGTGCCCCCCAAATTTGAAAAGAGATTTGCCGTCACATAACTGGAATACTGTTCAAAGTGGCGTTAAACTCAATCACTCACTCGCTAAACCGTCGCTCTATGGCTAAAATAATGCCGCTGCGACGTTAAATTTCAACTCACTCACTCACTGACTAAACCAGAAAAAGAATTTCAATGACTAAGATAGCTTGATATAAAAAAAATTAAAGTATGTGAATGTATCTTTAATTCGTTACATTTGGCCATATTCGTGGTTTAATTGTTCCATTTAATTAGTTTCTTCTCATTTTGATAGATGACCTTCAGACGTTGACTTTTTGATTTCAGGGACCGTGTCCTTGAACTTTGACCACAGTTGAATCAATAGGTCAAACGCTAATATCTCACTCGTGTTATTTCCAACAGTTCTCACCAAGAAGGCGCCATCATCACGGAGGTATTTCTCAACAAATGTTTTAAAAAGTGCACGGTCCACTTTCTCTTTCAATGTTTTATCCAATAAAACCGCATACTGGTCCATGACCTGTTCCCGTCTGTATGTGAACACAACTGCAGACACAAGACTCGCTGCAGTCAAAAGAGATAAACCTGCAATGACGAACCACTGCAAGACGTAGATTTTCTCCAAGAACAGATTAATAGGAAGGGCGCATTGGACAGTGTGTCTCTGAATGTTTTGAAGCTGGCGAATCTCAAAATCACAGATCCCAACTCTCGGGAAGTTAGACTCATCGTTCCAGAAGGAATCTGCCGCTAACATGACCAGAACGTCCGTGCCGTATCTCCAGTAGTTTGTTCCTAGGAAGGAACTGAGAAGCTCAAACTGACACACTACATTCACCAGGTACAGGAGCTTAGTAAATAGGTTCTGCCGAGTCAAGTAATTGCCAGAACGTTTGTCAATGAGGACCATCTGCTTCAGTGTTTGTAGGAACTTCCATAATGGTTTTGTCTCAGCCTTTCTGAATGTTCCTAGCCATCGGTCAACAACTGCGGATATATTCGACATCTTCTCTTTACGTGTGTCGTCATTGAGGAGTTGGGCTTGGAGGGCCATGTTGATGACCTTCTCGATGTTGAGTCCGGAGAAGGAACTGCATGTCTTCCACACCAACCGTGGAAGCCAGAAGAGGAATGCTTGGAAGAACATCATGATGACGACCCAGCGGTAGAAGCTGATGTCCTTGTCGTCTCCCAGTCTGTCTTCTATGTGTAAGGGGAGGTCCTCGGTGAAGGGGACGTTGTACATGTGGGAGATCCAGCAGTAGCTGTCGACGTAGTCCTGGTAGCCGCTGTCGTCCACGTCATACTGGGCAGGGATCTGGAACAGAGACATGATGTCAGGATGGTATCATTCATACAAGACTCTTGACACGGGTGATCCAAAACGTGAAGCAGTATGGCAACCATTACCACACGGCCTGTGTATTTCATTATTTCCACGACGCCAAAGGAAAGTAATGCGGAAATGCGTCCCACAGTCGTTCCGGATTAGGCTGATAGTGGATTCATGACAGTGCCCTACTCGGGGGTTTCATCATAGGTGTAAATGTCTGGGGCCTTACCTTTGAGTTTCCCCAACAGTAAACTGACGTAATATAACTGATTGTATAACTATTGTTGCGTTTCGATAATCCTCACTCATTCACTCATTCACCTCTCGAGAAAATCAGACCATTTTACCGTCATTTCCGAGCGTAAGTGCACATGCTGCTAAATCGTATATGGTTGAGTAAGCTTCCTGTATACAAGGGGGCATCTGACTATGATAAATACGCAGTGTAAATATATATGGTGCGTGCTGTATGGCCAGCTATTCTGAAGAACGCATGTACCTATAATTCGGTCACAATAAAAGCAGGAATTGCTCACCCGTTTCGTCAACACTACATTGATTCATGTTTCCAGTTTCTTGACCTTCCCTTCCACGATGGTGACTGAGATACAAGTATAAACACCCCTAAGCCACTGAGGTGCCCTTCATGGGAATTCCGGCTTTGGTCCCAAGCATCTATGTTTGTCGTAAGCGGCGACTTAATGGGTCGGATGCTCATGGTCGTTGACATTGTTGATAGCCTGTCTTTGTAACCCGTAAGCGTGGGAATGTGCTCATAGTATCAACCACTCGTTTGTGTGGTCCAGTCTAGATAATATACAGACCGCCGTCATATGGAGGGAATATGTTTCAATGCGGCTATAAACAACAAACAAACAAACAGACATTCATTCAGTGTTCCTGTTTCTCAACTCACCCAACAGTTGATAGGATTCCCCATGAACTGTTGTCCCGCGACAGTCATCCCCAGCACCAACAACGACGTCGTCATCACGTGATGATGAAGCTGGTCCACAATGTCATCATCACGAACTGTCCGTGCAAAGGTGGCTCCACCAAGGTTGCCCAGTACAAATTCCATCCTGAATAAATAGTTGTGTTGAAGAACATATACTCCAACACATGGAATATCATACAGGCACACTGTGTACGAATATCCTCATGCGAAGTTGGTATAGTTTGTTAAATAAATAAAGGATAAATAAATATATCAATCAATCAATCAATCAATCAATCAATGTCACCAAGCGTTTTTTTACGAACAACTGGTGTCATCATTGACTGACCCGTGAAGATCCGGGGTAGAATTGGTCTTCAGCAACCCATGCTTGCCGTAAAAGGTGACTGTACTTGTCTTAAGAGGCGACTAACGGGATCGGGTGGGCAGGCTCGCTGAGTGAGTGAGCGAGTATGGTTTTACGCCGCTTTTAGCAATATTCCAGCAATATCACGACGGGGGACACCACAAATGGGCTTCACACATTGTACCCATGTCGGGAATCGAACCCGGGTCTTCAGCATTACGAGCGAACGTTTTAACCACTAGGCTACCCGACCGCCCCGCAGGCTCGCTGACTTGGCTGATGCATGTCATCGATCCCAATTGGGTGGATCGATGCTCATGATGTCAATCACTGGATTGTCAAGTCCAAACTAGATTATTTAAAGACTGCCGTCATATAGCTGGACTATTGTTGAGTGCGGCGTTAAACAACAAACAAACAAACAAACAGTGACCCATTTTACGCCAAATGGAATTTTTCCGCTGAAAATCGAGACTAGTTATTCTCTGGCGTTGACGTTTTATATTCAATGTAACTGTGGATCGAATGGTTTCAATGGTTACCGCGAATCACTGGTTTATGTGGTCCTCGTTCGACTAATCGCTGCTATTCTCGACTATTCTCCGTGTCACAACAGTTATAAAACTGATCACGACGAAACATGTCCTTAGCTTACCCACTCATTGAGCTTATTTAGGTCATTCTCAGTCCATAGGGATCACTTTCGAGGACGCTCAAGAACGTCATACCTATATTAAGCCTTTATCAACCCTGTCTGGTATGTAGGCTATCTTTAGATATGATGTAATGTTGCATACACTGCCGGGCAAATGAAGTATACACCCATTATTTGCTGGTAGCTAAAACTGAAACAAAAAGGAAATGGTTATTCGATGGTGGTGTATTTGGTGTGATGTCATAGTTTTAGGCCTAACGTTTGCAGCGCCGTGGCGACTGTTTTCAGCCTTTGGCGGTTTGATGACGTTTGTAATTTGTGGTCAAATCCAATTTTCAAGTTGGTTGGTTGGTTGGTTTGTTGTTAACGCCGCGCTCAGCAATATTCCAGCTATATGACGGCGGTCTGTAAATAATCGAGTCTGGACCAGACAATCCAGTGATTGATATCATGAGCATCGATCCACGCAATTGGGACGGATGACATGTATCAACCAAGTCAGCGAGCCTGACCACTTGATCCTGTTAGTCGACTTTTACGCCAAGCATGCAATTTTCAAGAATCTGGTGCATACATGTACTTCGTTTTGCCCGGCACTTTACACCACATGTACGCATTACTCTCCAGCTGAATATGTGTTGATAGTGATCGAGGTGTCATCGTGATCTCATTAATAACAAGAAAAACTTCATGTGTGCAAGCCAATTTTGTTTGTGTGTTTGTCTGTTTCTTGTTTAACACCATACTCCTGTATATAGCAATATTCCAGCTATATGACTGTGGTCAATAATCGTAACTAATCGAGTCTGGACCAGACAATCATGAGCATCGATGAGCACGCAATTGGGATACGATGACATGCATCAACCAAGTCAGCGAGCCTGACCACCCGATCCCGTTAGTACCTATATCAGGGAGCACGGGTGGCCTAGTCGTCTTAGGCGCCGCGATTCGATGTGCAGAGTTGCGTCCCTTGGGCGCGCCAGAAACCTATGATTGTGGGTTCGAATCCAGGGTCGACCCGATTATGTTTCTAGGTTTGTCAGCACCATACCCGTGCTCGTGCGTTTCACCAAAGTGGTAAACGTCTGAGACCTGCATCACTTCGGGCTTTCCTCCCACATTAAGCTGACACGCCGCGATATAATTGGAATACTGTTAAAAGCGGACTCACTCACTGGTCCCTAGATCCATCTTACGGCAATCATAGGTTTCCTCTTGAGACAAGCACGGGTTGTTGAAGACCTCGTCTGACCCGGATCTTCACGGGTATGCAAGAAAAGTACTTGCGCTATATCTTCACAAACAATATTCTTCTTGGGGTGAAAACTTATATTGTACTAAAATGTGGGTATTGGAAGAGATATATACCGAATACGTACATAACTGATGCTGATTTGTGTCGTCTGTATCGCCGTCCTCAGTCGTCAACTGGAGAGAGATTGTTAGGTTATGATTCAAATATTGTCCATCCTCGGATGTCGAGTCTTTAACTCCATTCTGTTGCGATTAGTAATATTTTTGATAAACAATACCCTTTCCACAAACATAATAAATATCGGTTAAAACTGCCATGAACACATGCAAAGGCAAGTCAATTGTGGACCTGAAAATGTTTTGGGAAGATATGGTTGTTAAAATAGGTAAATTGCATCTGACATCATTTTTGTCACTGATTCGACAAATGTGAAAACGTCCTCCACATGTTTACCATCAAATTATTCAAAGTTTTAATAAATTCTTGTCTATTCTAGCCCTGTTCAGACCTCTGTGAAGTAAGATGTGACGTCACCAATCTCTGATATTGGTTTGTCGAGTGATCTTACTTTAATTGGACTGCCATACATACGAAGCTATGACTTTCAAACGCCCTAATTTTGTTGAGGTTAGTGCAAATTGCTACACAATCTATAAGTAAATGAACGAATACGACAATGTTTATTTTATATAAAATTAAAGTAAATTAGTAGGGTAGGTTTCTCTGTAATGTCTGTAATGTCTCTGTAATGTCGATGTTTAGTAGATTAGGTTTCTCTGTAATGTATGTAATGTCTCTGTAATGTCGATGTTTAGTAGATTAGGTTTCTCTGGAATCTCTTAAATGTCTCTGTAATGTCGATAATCAGTAGATGTGGTTTCTCTGTAATGTCTCTGTAATGTCGATGTTTAGTAGGGTATGTTTCCCTGTAATGTCTCTGTAATGTCTCTGTAATGTCGATGTTTAGTGGATTAGGTTCCTCTGTAATCTCTGTAATGTCTCTGTAATGTCGATGTTTAGTGGATTAGGTTTCTCTGTAATCTCTGTAATGTCTCTGTAATGTCGGTGTTTAGTGGATAAGGTTTCTCTGTAATCTCTGTAATGTCTCTGAGATGTCGATATTTAGTAGGGTAGGTTTCTCTGGAATCTCTTAAATGTCTCTGTGATGTCGATATTTAGTAGATTAGGTTTCTCTGTAATCTCTGTAATGTCTCTGTAATGTCGATGTTTAGTGGATTAGGTTTCTCTGTAATCTCTGTAATGTCTCTGTAATGTCGATGTTTAGTAGGGTAGGTTTATCTGTAATGTCTGTAATGTCTCTGTAATGTCGATGTTTAGTAGGGTAGGTTTATCTGTAATCTCTGTAATGTCTCTGTAATGTCGATGTTTAGTAGATTAGGTTTCTCTGTAATCTCTTAAATGTCTCTGTGATGTCGATATTTAGTAGATTAGGTTTCTCTGTAATGTCTCTGTAATGTCGATGTTTAGTGGATTAGGTTTCTCTGTAATCTCTGTAATGTCTCTGTAATGTCGATGTTTAGTGGATAAGGTTTCTCTGTAATGTCTGTAGTATCTATGTAATGTCGATGTTTAGTAGATTAGGTTTCTCTGTAATCTCTTAAATGTCTCTGTGATGTCGATATTTAGTAGGGTAGGTTTCTCTGTAATGTCTGTAATGTCTCTGTAATGTCGATGTTTAGTGGATAAGGTTTCTCTGTAACTCTGTAATGTCTCTGTAATGTCGATGTTTAGTGGATAAGGTTTCTCTGTAATCTCTGTAATGGCTCTGTAATGTCGATGTTTAGTGGATAAGGTTTTTCTGTAATCTCTGTAATGTCTCTGTAATGTCGATGTTTAGTAGATTAGGTTTCTCTGTAATGTCTCTGTAATATCTCTGTAATGTCGATGTTTAGTGGATAAGGTTTCTCTGTAATCTCTGTAATATCTCTGTAATGTCGGTGTTTAGTAGATAAGGTTTCTCTGTGATGTATGTAATGTCTCTGTGATGTCGATGTTTAGAAGGGTAGGTTTCTCTGTAATATCTCTGTAATGTCGATGTTTACCAGGGTAGGTTTCTCTGTAATGTCTCTGTAATATCTCTGTAATGTCGATGTTTAGTAGGGTAGGTTTCTCTGTAATCTCTGTAATGTCTCTGTAATGTCGATGTTTAGTAGGGTAGGTTTCTCTGTAATGTCTCTGTAATATCTCTGTAATGTCGATGTTTAGTGGATAAGGTTTCTCTGTAATCTCTGTAATGTCTCTGTAATGTCGATGTTTAGTAGATTAGGTTTATCTGTAATGTCTGTAATGTCTCTGTAATGTCGATGTTTAGTGGATAAGGTTTCTCTGTAATCTCTGTAATGTCGATGTTTAGTACATTAGGTTTCTCTGTAATCTCTGTAATGTCGATGTTTAGTGGATTAGGTTTCTCTGTAATCTCTGTAATGTCGATGTTTAGTAGATTAGGTTTCTCTGTAATCTCTGTAATGTCTCTGTAATGTCAATGTCTAGTAGATTAGGTTTCTCTGTAATATCTCTGTAATGTCGGTGTTCAGTAGATTACTAGGTTTCTCTGTAACCTCTGTAATGTCTCTGTAATGTCGATGTTTAGTAGATTAGGTTTCTCTGTGATGTCAATGCTGGACGTGACAGCGTGTGGCTGCCGTTTGTAAGTTGCAGTGAATCTACGTTATAAAAAGATTGACAAGTCATACCCAGTGTAAGTTAGTTATTAGTAGATTGCCACGCCCACACAAGGTCAATACGTATCGGCTGACACTTGATTTTCGGGGAATTGGCTTGCGTCCTTGAGAGCAGACAGATGAATCTCGGGTCAAGATGACATGGCGGTGAACAGTGTGTAAACAGCAATAACTAAATAAACAACACTTGCTTATAGTATGCCACTTGAGAACACAGCTTTTTGAAAAGTAGGGCTGCGTTTTGTTAATCGTAAAATTTCAGGGATTTCTTAATCATGTAATTTTGTGTACAATAACCACCAAATGAGTTAGTCATGAAGGGTTTGTAGTACTTTTCCTTTTCGCAAAACCCGATCACCGTTAAAGCTTCCGACCGCATAAATGTTAATAACACCCCCACCCCACCCCCCACCCGACTATGCGTATGTGCCGTCAACTGCCTAAAATTAGAGTAGTTAATCGGTTCTTGTCTGAAAATTCTAGATTAAAAATTCAGACGTTTAAGATTTATGATATTTCACCGCCTCCCCTCCTGTTAAGACAAGTCAATCGACATGTAGCACGAATACTTAGACATGTAAGAAAGAACTGTTTCCGATATAGCTTACATTTTCGGTCACATGACATGAATTACAGCATAACTCACCCGGCTTTGGGGTTCAGTCTTGGTACGTGTTTAAGAATTTTTGCCGGGGTCAATTAGTTGATCCGTAACAGGTGCAATCAGATCATTCCCTCGCTGAAAACAAATTCCAGTTATCGGTACAGGTGTAGATTGCATGTAGACATGACAGGTGAGTTGTCAATATAAATAGCATCTAGGATAAACTGGTCTGAACTGGTACTGACTGTTCATTGAAAATGTACGTAAAATGTTATGCAGTGTACACACTTCATAGTCAAACTTCCGCGTGATGCGGGTCTTAGACCTTTACCTCTTTGACGAAGCCAGAGGTATGCTACTGAATAACCTAGAAGTATAATCAGGGATTTGAATCTCGATCATAGGTTACTGTCGGCCTAAGGGACGCAACTCCACACAGCGAATTGCGGCGCCTTAGACCACTGGGCCCCGAAACCACAAGCATGGGCACTGGCGACCTAAACATTAATGTGTCACGTGAATGCGATAACTTACTTCATTTTAAGGGCGCAATGCGTGTTGACAACGGTCCCGTTTATGGTAATAACACTCAGAAGGAAAGCAAGTGACATTAATAGGGCGTTAATGCACAAGTCTTGACTATATAACATATATAGTTTTACGCGGTAACAGTACAATTTAGGCAGTCAAATCTTGAGGAACTACTCCATAGATCGACGAATGTGGATGTAATCCAACTGAAAATACCATTTGAAAGTATTTTGTCCATTTTTACCCCGACGCATCAAATCTGAAGACCCCTTACTTCGTTTGAGGTAATGCGTGTCGTAAAAGGCGACTATGCTCGTCGTGAGAGGCGACTATGCTTGTCGTGAGAGGCGACTATGCTTGTCGTAAAAGGTGACTATGCTTGTCGTAAAAGGCGACTATGCTTGTCGTAAGAGGCGACTATGCTTGTCGTGAGAGGCGACTATGCTTGTCGTAAAAGGTGACTATGCTTGTCGTAAAAGGTGACTATGCTTGTCGTGAGAGGCGACTATGCTTGTCGTGAGAGGCGACTATGCTTGTCGTAAAAGGTTACTATGCTTGTCGTAAAAAGGTGACTATGCTTGTCGTGGGAGGCGACTATGCTTGTCGTTAAAGGTGACTATGCTTGTCGTGAGAGGCGACTATGCTTGTCGTAAAAGGTGACTATGCTTGTCGTAAGAGTTGACTATGCTTGTCGTAAAAGGTACTATGCTTGTCGTAAAAGGCGACTATGCTTGTCGTGAGAGGCGACTATGCTTGTCGTAAAAGGTGACTATGCGTGTAGCGAGAGGCGACTATGCTTGTCGTAAAAGGTGACGATGCTTGTCGTAAGAGTTGACTATGCTTGTCGTTAAAGGCGACTATGCTTGTTGTAACAGTTTACTATGCTTGTCGTAAAAGGTACTATGCTTGTCGTAAAAGGCGACTATGCTTGTCGTGAGGGGCGACTATGCTTGTCGTAAAAGGTGACTATGCGTGTAGCGAGAGGCGACTATGCTTGTCGTGAGACGCGACTATGCTTGTCGTAAAAGGTGACTATGCTTGTCGTAAAAAGGTGACTATGCTTGTCGTGGGAGGCGACTATGCTTGTCGTTAAAGGTGACTATGCTTGTCGTGAGAGGCGACTATGCTTGTCGTAAAAGGTGACTATGCTTGTCGTAAGAGTTGACTATGCTTGTCGTAAAAGGTACTATGCTTGTCGTAAAAGGCGACTATGCTTGTCGTGAGAGGCGACTATGCTTGTCGTAAAAGGTGACTATGCGTGTAGCGAGAGGCGACTATGCTTGTCGTAAAAGGTGACGATGCTTGTCGTAAGAGTTGACTATGCTTGTCGTAAAAGGCGACTATGCTTGTCGTAACAGTTTACTATGCTTTTCTTAAAAGGTGACTATGCTTGTCGTAATAGGCGACTATGCTTGTCGTAAGAGGCGACTATGCTTGTCGTAAAAGGCGACTACCGGGATCGGATGGTCAGGCTCTGACTTGGTTGATGCACGTCATCGTATCCAAATGGCGTTGATCGATGCCCATGATGGTAATCACTGAACTGTCTGGTCCAGACTTGATTATTTACGGACAGCCGACATATAGCGGGAATATTGCTGAGTGCGGCGTTAAACAACAATCAACAAGTAAATTGTATATTAAGATATCGACACGTCACTGATAAGAGTCAATATCAACCCTCTGTTGCAACACTGTGGGATGAATTCGAAAGACACCAAGCAAGGCGAGAAAGTTAGAACTGAAAGAAATGTTTGTTTGAACTTTTGGTGAATCTATATTGGAAAGTTGCGCAAATTAATTATTTTCAATAAGTACGTACTGCAAATACTTGTTAATAGAGAACCATGTATTTAACTTTGATCGGAGAGAAGGTAATCAAGAAGAGGAAAGCATCACTGTTTACATTTCATTTCTAGCCCCTTGTACGTCCGAATGGACTAAAAAACTGATCAAAATATGTTTTTGGAAACATTGATTCCAATGAAATAGTCTACTGTCATTTGTTTGTTAAATTATTTACGTTTATGAAAAGCATTTTATGCATTTTATTTTGCTAAACAAACCTGGTCAAGAGTATTTTAGATCTAAACTTTGTCTTTGATCATAATAGATGGCAATTTAAAAAAAGATATACATTTTACCTACCTTGATTGTAGATTGACATCTGTCAGTTTCACCAGTAGGTCCAAACTATCCAACATCGGACACAAACAGTAACGGTAGCATTCGTGAGAAACACGGCTGAAAGGTCAATAGGTCATGTAGTCCTGAAGTGCTAAAATGTCTCACTTGACCATGAGATGTGAGGCCCCAGACTTAGCAGGTATTAAGGTCCCTCTCTTCCGGACCTTTGTCATTGTCATCCGTTACTTCCGAATAATACTCGGAAGGATTAAGTGTGATAATGGCACTTTTTAGCCCATACGACATCCATTATTTAAAAAATGAGGAAAACCTGAAATTATGATGACTGTCATCAGATATGTTCATATGAATAAACATAAGACTTCACTAGTTTCAATATACATTGAAGCTACTGTAAGTACATGTGTGTCAAAAAGGTTAATTTAAGAAGTTGTTTACCCAAACTGACTTTATCACGAGATTTATATCAAAACAGTACACATATATGATAAAGAAACAATCATTTGTCAGGAGCCAGTTGTCAAACCCGTGAAGATCCGGGGTAGAATAGGTCTTCACCAACACATGCTTGCCGTAAGAGGCGACTATGCTTGTCGTAAGAGGCGACTAACGGGATCGGGTGGTCAGGATTGGACTTGGTTGATGCCCGTTATCGTATCCCAATTGCGTAGATCGATGTTCCTTGTGTCAATCACTGGATTGTCTGGTCCAGATTCGATTATTTACAGACCGCCGTCAAATAGCTGGAATATTGTTGAGTGCGGCGTTAAACAACAAACAAAGTTGTCATACAATTGAAGTGTATTTACGTACCAATATAACGTAAATATTTGCCATTTCCAGAGGGCCTTTATCGTATACTGCGTCTCGAACTGAAATACTTACCTAACATGTGTGACCACCACTATGACTGTCCCCAGCCTAAACTTGGATGAACCTAGAGGACGTGACTTTAGGACCCCCGTCATTTGTGCGTTGCGCATAATTGAGGCATTGTGTCTATGTAAATTAGTACTCGGTTGCTCCTGAATTACAACACTGCAGCTTGAAGAGAGTCGTCTACATCAGCTGTGGACGGAGTGGTGGACGCAGAAAAAAGACATTACCGTATTCGACGTTATAAGCGACCAGGACGCTCTCAAAATTAAAAATAGGGGGCTCTTACTAGAATATTATTTTGGTGAAAAAACTGAGTTGAAAGATAAATATCGTTATTTATGCTGAAATATTTATGTACGACAGATATATTTTCCATAATTCATTTACCCATAATTAAAGGTGCATATAACACATGAGTTCTTATTATACGCAAATAAATAAATCTTGTGTATATTGATCAATCGGAAGGGGTGCTAATTGGGATTGTTCACTGGCCAATATCTTAGCGAATATCACCGTGGGCGCTTATTAAAGCGGGGCGCTTATTACGTCGAATACGGTATGTCATTAAAACATTAATGCACAATTATCAGAGATGCACAGTACACCCTCAACTCAAGACATTCTGTTGTAACTGCAGCACAACAAATTGAGGCCGATAGGTAGGTGAGGTGAGGTGAGGTGAGGTGAAATGGGGTTTAACGTCGCGTCCAAGATTATTGCACTTATATAGCGACGTGCATGTACGTGTGTGTGTTTGTGTGGCTGCTTGTACTAGTCCGGACTGATGCCGATTTATAGTGCTAGCTCACTGAGATACCATGCAGCAGTTTAACATGAATACCCCACTCAGACACAGTATACTGACTCCGAGCCGACCAGTCCTTGATTTAGCCCCTTAATGCCGAGTTCCAGACAGGGTAACAACAAGTACCATCTTTTAACGTCTTTTGGTATGACGCGGCCGGGGATCGAACCCCGGACCTTCCGACTCAGGGCGGACGCTCTACCACTGGACCACGGAGGCGGTCCTGATAGGATAGCCTAGTGGTTAAAGCGTTCGCTCGGCACGTCGAAGGCTCGGGTTTTCTTTCTGGTGTCATTCATCCTGACATTACTGAGATATTTCTCATAAGGCGTTAACCCAAACTCGTTCACAACATATTGATGATATCAAGGAACAGATATTGTACTATCTTAGTAAACATTGTAAAACACACACACATAAACTGAATGAAATGTGGCTTTCAACATTACCCCGAATACCCTTAAATAGAAGAGTTCAGTTGCATGTCTTTCTTGTTGTTTTGTTTACTAGGTGAGGTTAAATGGGGTTTGACGTCGCATGCAAGATTATTGCACTTCGCTCCGTGCGTGCGTGCGTGCGTGCGTGTGTGCGTTTGTCCGAACTTATACCGGTTTTATAATGCTAGCTCACTGAGATACCATGCCGCAGTTTAACATGAATACCCCACTCAGACACAGTATACTGACTCCGAGCCGACCAGTCCTTGTTTTAGCCCCTTGAAGCCGAGCGCAAGACAGGAACATTTTCTCCGTAATCATGATTCGTTTAGGGCCTGTAGAAGGGTCATTTTCGTCCTGTGGTAAAAAAAAAGAGTAATATAATATTATTCAAAGCACGGAATTAAAAAAACTTGTTACACTGTCACCATGGCACGCTTAATTTTGATATTAGTTCCTTGAGCGACGTTACTACCAGTACTACATAACGTCTTTGAGGCGCATTTAGAAGTTGGAGTACTAAGTAAGAATAAGATATAAGGATGAACAATCTGATTAAAATCAGATCTTTGTTCTCACTACCGCTGAACAAAGATCTGAGGACATCCCATTAAGGGTCATGTCAGAACGACCTATCATCCAACCAATCAGAGCGTCGCTTACCTGATCATGAAAGTGACAGACGGAATGTGTTTTTTAATCATGCAACCACGAAATATTTAACACGGGGTATTCCGAACGACAGTTACGGGTTTTATGATCATATCCATACAATCTAGAATGTTCTTTTTAACAGTTTTATTTTTTTAAATCGAGAATACGTCAAAATATGTTTCGAAGCGTAGTGGCCAGTTTGAAACTAGCGCCGTAAAGCTCGAAAAAACTGCCTTCTGATTGTCTAATGTCGATTTCGTGTCAGTCATTGCAAACTTCGCGAAAGGTCGTTCTGACGTGACCCTTAATGGGATGTCTAAGATCTGATTTTAATTAGATTGTATGCATGAACAACTTCTATATTTGCACTTGCTTTTTAGAGGTGTTAGATCCTACACAGAAACGTCGCTCCTAGTTGTAATAAAGAAGTTGTTCATCCATGTATCTTATCCTTACTTACCGGCACTACAGCTGTGAAAGAATAACGACAGCAATGTGCTCTGCTTTTATTATCCGAATATCATTTTTTAACTGCCGACCATCCATACAAAGTAGATATGTCTACATATTGGAGAGCACTTGATTCCAGAACTAAAAACATACTTCCACAACTTATGGTCAACTTTTGATTTTGAGATTAAAAGTTTGTTTTCGCATCTTCAACTGCGAAAGAAACGTAAGGAAATCCCCACCGGACATTTGAAACCCGGAACGGTATAATTCGTGCAGCCGATCTCAAGAGCAGGGGTGCAAGATTTGCTCGTGGTCGTATTGATAGATGAACTCCACGTGCACATCAAAATGCACTGCAGTCCCCTGGTTTGGTGTTCATCCGTTGTACGCGGGTTTCCTTCACACGCACGCACGCACGCACGCGTGCAAGTCTCTAAGCTAAGTAGTTAAACCCCATAAATCACCTCACCTCTGTAATACAACACTTACTTTTTCAGGCGGACTATATTCACAACGCCTGCTGGGTGAAGAATACCTACGACGCCCCTCTGACTCATCCCCTCCCCGTGGAGGAGAAGGAGCGTCTGAAGGGGGAACTCAAGTACTACCAATGGCTTCCGCTCATCCTCTTAGTCCAGGTGAGTCACGAGGCTTCCCAAAACAGTCTTTACCCTCTGTCTCTTTAATATGTCATCATACTCGTCGACATATCTCTCATTCCCGACCACTTACGTACCTGCTAAATCAAGGTTCCATCAAGGCTAGATTTGACGTTGACGGCCAACGTGATACTAAACACGTCAAAGGGTTATTTATCTCTGTCATAGTTAATAAGGTTACCTAAGGCCTAAATTAAAATTTAGCGATGAAACAAAGGACCTAAGCTACATATAGCACCAATCGTAAAACATTCTAGGTATTTTATAATACAAATTGATACGAGGATGAGGACATGGGGGCGAATAAAAATTGTGTTATATTGCGTAATATAGACACAGACACAGAGTCACTCAGACACACAGAGACACACACACAGGAAGACACGCACGGACACACACACACAGACAAACACACACACACACACACACACACACACACGCACACACACACACACACACACACACACACAAACACGCATATCTTTAACAACATACAGTAAACTACGGTTATAACGAATTCAAAGGGACCACTAATTTTAGTTCGTAATAACCGTAGTTCGTTATCAGCATGTATAAAGCACACATACAACAAATGGCCGGGACTGAAAAAAAATTCGTTATATCGGTCAGTTTTTTATAAGCGTGTTTGTTATAAACGTAGTTTACTGTACATAGTTACTCCTGCATAGACACATGGGTGCTGACATTTGTGACATGGATTACCACTAGACATATTAACCATCAAGTAGGGCATGGCTGATTTGGATGTGACTATTGAAGAGTCGGTGTAAACAGCTCGATTGTTTTACACTATGTGACATAGCTGCCGACGGTGACATTCGATCTCATTCTATAACCTTCACATTCGTTTGCAAAACACGTGGGGAGTGTGTGTATGTATATGCACAATTACTTAATCGTAACATCGCTAATGCAAGCATATATTCAAAAACATCGAAAGCGGCACGTAAATAAGGTTTATTTACATATTATTCCTGTTTATCAATTTCAAAGGCTGAAACGAAAATACAGCGGAGGCGGAGCCTATATATACAGAGGCTCCATATATGGTCATGTTGAAGGAGTTGACCTCTCAAATTACACGCTTGATATCACAAGTCCCGCCCTCTGTTCACGGTCATGGGCGGCTGCACGCGTCCTCGGCAAAAAAACCTATTCTTCACCCATTTTAACCCTTAGACATTCTCCTATCCACAATTAAACATTGGTCTTTTCTACGCTGTACTTTCCTTCGTGTGAGTGGTATTAAAGGATTTAAACATTCACCTCTATATTTCAACAATGAAAATGTGACAAAGGTGAATTATCACAAACTGATTTTACTTTTCGGTGAGAAAACGATGAGCAAAACATGCCATTTCTTCAGTTGTGTTTTTTGTTCGCGTTTCGGTGTTGTCATAAGTGTGTCGTGAGGATTGTGTTGTTAAAAATATGCGCAGATCTGATTGGAATGGTGATGCGTCGATCGTGCTACTCCCATTGAATCTATAATATAAAGATGATAGCAGGAAATAGTATCGTTCTAAGAACGAACAACAAGTCCGTTGGTGAAAATATTTGGCAAGACAAAAACACCCGAGATGAAGCCCTATCTTGGATTGATCCCTCACTAAAGGCTTCTGGGATATTAGGTGAGGTGAGGTGAAATTGGGTTTAACGTCGCGCGCGCGTGCGTGCGTGCGTGCGTGTGTGTGTGTGTGTCTCATCGTACTAGTCCGGACTCTGGGATATTAGAGCAACACATGCGAGGACACACTTGTGATGGCATTCAGTCACCAAAAAGTCACTACAAAGGCTCACACCCTCCCTGGACTTTAAAAAACTCCCAAAGTCGACACTGCTTTAACATCAGAAGTCACTAAAAAAGAAAGGCAACCCTTCTACGATCAGTAGCTATCACTTAAAGTCAAACTACCTGGGACATGTGGGTCAATATCTATACGGTCTCCTAGGTGAGACACACAGACCTCACCCACGCGATATCTTCTAGGTGAGATACATATACCTCTACCAAGCGATATCTCCTAGGTGAGATACATAGACCTCACCCACGCGATATCTCCTAGGTGAGACACACAGACCTCACCCACGCGATATCTTCTAGGTGAGATACATATACCTCTACCAAGCGATATCTCCTAGGTGAGATACATAGACCTCACCCACGCGATATCTCCTAGGTGAGACACACAGACCTCACCCACGCGATATCTTCTAGGTGAGATACATATACCTCTACCAAGCGATATCTCCTAGGTGAGATACATAGACCTCACCCACGCGATATCTCCTAGGTGAGATACATAGACCTCACCCACGCGATATCTCCTAGGTGAGATACATCGACCTCACTCAAGCGATGTCTCCAAGGCGAGATATATAGACCTTACCCAAGCGATGTCTCCTAGGTGAGACACACAGACCTCACCCACGCGATATCTCCTAGGTGAGATACCTAGACCTCACCCACGCGATGTCTCCTAGGTACGTGAGATACATAGACCTCACCCACGCGATGTCTCCCAGGTTAGATACAAGGACCTCACCCACACGATATCTCCTAGGTGAGATACACAGACCTCACCCACGCGATGTCTCCCAGGTTAGATACATGGACCTCTACCAAGCGATATCTCCTAGGTGAGATACATAGACCTCACCCACGCGATATCTCCTAGGTGAGATACATAGACCTCACCCACGCGATGCCTCCTAGGTGAGATACATCGACCTCACTCAAGCGATGTCTCCCAGGCGAGATACATAGACCTCCCACGCGATATCTGCTAGGTGAGATACATCGACCTCACTCAAGCGATGTCTCCAAGGCGAGATACATAGACCTTACCCAAGCGATGTCTCCTAGGTGAGACACACAGACCTCACCCACGCGATGTCTCCTAGGTACGTGAGATACATCGACCTCACCCACGCGATATCTCCCAGGTGAGATACATAGACCTCACCAAAGCGATATCTCCTAGGTGAGATACATCGACCTCACCCAAGCGATTTCTACCCTGGAGACAAGTTTTGGATGATAAAAGTCGTTTCAGTGATAAGTGTTTATTCGGGTCCGCCTATCCAAAATCGCACACAAATCTCATAAACATATATTATTTTATTCTACATTTCGAGTCGGTTAAGTAATATCAGTAGCACATTACTTCGTGTCATTCTAAAAAGCATGCATTCTTTAACTTGACCCCTCCAACCATATACTTTAAACACATCAAATTCATATCTTTGGTAGTTTTATTTTTTTAATTAAGGATCTTTACAAGATATTGATTACGGCAACATTTTGTATTTAACTGCAGGAAGGAGGGAAAATATTAAACAGTTGAGTTTGGCTAATTTTATCAAATATCCTCTTTGTTTCATAGAGTTGATATTTTCACGAGTGACACGCCCACGACTGAACATGTGAGAGAAGATAGACTTGTTATTTCATGAAAAAAGTGAAATTTCTATATAATTTATATTGTGTCGATGAGGCAGACTGAAAGTTAAGTAAAGAAGTGTTGATTAACAAGATATCGATTTCGATTTTCAGATGAGATGTGTGGGCAGAGATCAGATAGGAAGATATTAGGTGGCCATGGGTGGACAAAGATCGAAAGAACAGATCAGGTGGGTGGACAAAGGTCGAAAGAACAGATCAGGTGGGTGGACAAAGATCGAAAGAACAGATCTGGTGGGTGGACAAAGATCGAAAGAACCGAACTGGTGGGTGGACAAAGATCGAAAGAACAGATCTGGTGGGTGGACAAAGATCGAAAGAACATAGATCAGATGGGTGGACAGAAATCATTAAAACAGGGATCAGATGGGTGGACAGAAATCATTAAAACAGAGATCAGATGGGTTGATAGAAATCATTAAAACAGAGATCAGATGGGTGGACAGAAATCATTAAAACTGGGATCAGATGGGTTGACAGAAATCTGAAGAAGGGAGATCAGATAGGTTGACTGAGATCAGAAAAATCAGAGATCAAATGGGTTGACAGAAATCATAAAAGATAGAGATCAGATGGGTGGACAGAAATCATTAAAACAGAGATTAGATGGGTTGACAGAAATCATATAAACATAGATTAGATGGGATGACAGAAATCAGAAGAACAAAGATCAGATGGGTTGACAGAGATCATAAAAACAGAGATCAGGTGATTGGACAGAGATCATGCGTACGGAGATGAGGTTGGAGGGTAGATGTGACATGGGTAGACAGAGAACAGGTGGTTAGAGGTCAGATGAATGGGCAGAGATCATGCGTACGGAGATGAGGTTGGAGGGTAGATGTGACATGGGTAGACAGAGAACAGGTGGTTAGAGGTCAGATGAATGGGCAGAGATCAGGCGTACGGAGATGAGGTTGGAGGGTAGATGTGACATGGGTAGACAGAGAACAGGTGGTTAGAGGTCAGATGAATGGGCAGAGATCAGGCGCACGGAGATGAGGTTGGAGGGTAGATGTGACATGGGTAGACAGAGAACAGGTGCTTAGAGGTCAGATGAATGGGCAGAGATCAGGCGCACGGAGATGAGGTTGGAGGGTAGATGTGACATGGGTAGACAGAGAACAGGTGGTTAGAGATCAGATGAATGGGCAAAGATCAGGTGGGTGAACAGAAATCAGGCGAACACAGATCGGGTGAGTGGACAGGGATTGGCTCGACAGAGCACAAGTTGTAAAACCAGGTATGAAGAGATCAAGAGAATAGTAACAACGCGAGCTTCACTACCCTAGGTAGATCCTTATGATTAGGATGGTTACAACTGGCAACAATACCCAACGGTTGATAACGAGTTGTCCGACCGCGTCTAAATGTTTATAGGAATCCGAACGTGTGTCGATACGTCCCGATTGTCGCCGTCAATAGTTGTTTATGGGGTGTTCTACTCAAACAAACGTTTAAAATGGTAATTTTTCTTCATAGAATGTTTGATCCGTGGTCGAAATATTAAACATAAATGTATATTTGTCAATAAAACTGTTTTGTTATTGTAAGAATCTTGCGTCGACATAATGATGAAAAACATTTGACATTTCAAATTCTCAATTTTCCTTTTTTGTTATTAAATATTTATTGATGTAATTTTTTTATAGCGTGTACTGTGGAACAAGATGAGGTCAGGTGACAAGGAGTTTAAGCTCGAGTTGAATATCATTGTACTTACATGTAAATTCATGTGGTTAGGGGGGAATGCGGAAGGTATCCTATGTACATATGTGCTTATAAGCGTGTAGTTACTTATTGGTACAGAATTTTACATTTGCCTGAAAATTAGTTAAGAAATGTTATAGATTATTAGTACTTGATGTTTATAATGGTAAGATCAACTGGGTCTCTAAAATCAAACACATTCTCTGTTCGTTTGGTTTTGGCTACATATGGGAGATTCAATTTAGTAATGATAGTAGAAGTTCTATTTCGGAAATTGTAAACCGTTTAAAAGCCTAATCTGATCAAGATTGGCATGCAGCGGTTTCATCTAGCACTAAATCTCTTTACACAATTTCATTTGGCTTAGAAAGCTATATCAATGAAGTAAATGTTTCAAAGTTCAGAGCTGCACTTGCTCAGCTGAGATGCTCCTCCCATCGGCTGCGAATTGAGACCGGTCGATATATTAAAGCAATTAGAGAACAGAGACTGTGTTTGATTTGTAACCAGAATTTTATTGAGGACGAATATCATTCTGTGTTTATGTGCAATGCTTATAGTGATTTAAGAGCTGAATATATTCCTCCTAAATATTTTACAATCCCTTCTAAAAATAAATTTAATGCTCTTATGTCATCCACTAACTTTAAAATCATACGAAATCTAGCAGTCTACGTTTACAAAGCTTTTCGACTTCGTTCATTGCATACAGTCTAAATATTTATTTGTATATATGCATGTGTATGTGTATGAATGCGTATGGATATGGATATGTATGTAAAATAGTGGTAATTCTTTTTTCTCCCTCTCTCTGTAAATAGTTCTGTGTAATAGGCCTACGGCCTAACACTTTTTGTGAATAAACAATTTAATGTAAATTGCGATGCACTATGAAAGAAATCTTGAATGAATAAATGAGTGAGTTGTGTTTCGTGCCATTTAGAGCATTATTCCATTGATAACAGGGAGGGAATCACCTGGTATGGGTTTCACACATTTTACCCATGTTGGACTTCGGCACGACGAGCGAAACCTTTAACCACTAGGCTACCTCATCCCCCGTGTAGATCTTCAGTGGATGTAGTGAGAGAGTTGGAATTATCACTGCCTTTAAAAGGTATCTCAGCCAGTGAGCAAGTTGAGTTTATCGCTGCATTCAACAATATTCTCTAGTAGTCATGCGCCTGTCAGTATTTTGATACCAGCTGGGTGTTGGGGGACCTGACGGTGTGATCCATGTCTTAGACGTTTACCATCATTATGCAAGTTGATTGTGGCAACTATCATGATCGATCCGATACCACGATTCTAATGTACCATCTTCGGATCCTTATGCGACTAAGGGATGCAATCAATCACAGATTATTCTTGTACCTGGGCAACTGGGTTACCGAGGTTGACGAGTCGATGTCAAAGACACATATATAAAAATTCAACACTTGTTCGGGTTGGTTTCTCGTTTTGATAGAAATCGCTTCCAGGAAGGGACAAAAATATGCTGATCAGAAACGATGTCGGAATCTGTTTCGTCAGATAATCGCGACTGGTTATTCTCTGGCGTTGATGTTGTATATCACGTCAGTACAGCACATCATCATACTTGGCAACACTGTTAGCAAGCAAAGATTAAAAAAGGTGTTTATCTGGATACCGTCCAACCAACGTTGCCGTTATCTAAGGGGCACAACTCTGCAAAGCGCGTTAAAGAATTGATCATCCGTCCCAGTTCAGAACTTTTTTTATATTCTGTGGGCAGGATATATATATACCAACCACATAAAGAAACTGTGCACGGAGAAAATATAGATATAAGGGCACACCGTCCATATATGAAATATAGGTTTGAACACAGCAATTATTGGAGACATTCAAACGCTCATGCACGTGCCATGCGATATGACGCCATTGATGGGGGCCTATGGACGTGCAATGTGTTACTGCACGTGCATCCTGTGCAGCTGTACACAGCAACTCAAAATTCGCTGTCACTTTGGAAAGCATGATCTGTGGTCATTCAAAAATACGAAACTTCTCAGGCGCAGACACAAGCATATCACAAGCAAATCATGCCAAGATTGACAGCTGCACAGCGTCACGAAGCCATGGGAATGATCCGAGCGGGAATGAGGCAACAACAGGTGGCAACACATTTCCAATGCCATCGTAACACGATGTTCGCCAACCTCGAATATGGTGGAGAAATGTTGTCTTTACAGATGAATCGAGGTTCAACATTTCCCACAGTGACGGGCGCCAACGTGTCTTCCGGCGTTTGGGAGAACGTTATGCACGCAACTGTATTGTTGAGAGGAATCGTTTTGGAGGTGGCTCTGTGATGATTTGGGATGGGATAACAGCACGGCACCGAACCCCTTTGGTGGTTGTTCAGGGCAATCTCACCGGTGTTGGCTACAGAGATCAGATTCTGAGGCCTGTGGTCATTCCTTTCCTGCAACGTCATGGTCCGTGATTGACATTTCAACAGGACAACGTTCGTCCTCACACGGCTAGGGTCGCAATGGATTTCCTTCACCATAACAATGTCATGTTACTGCCATGGCCTGCAAATTCTCCAGATCTCTTCCCAATAGAGCATGTGTGGGATGAAATGGAGCGCCGTCTGCGTCGTCTTCCACATCCTCCAGATAACGTCTGTGACTTGGCACAGGATTTGAGAAGGATATGACAGGCCATTCCCCAGGCCTTCCATGCCCATTTGGTGGACTCCATGCGTCGCCGATGCACTGCTGTGATTCACGAATAGGGTGGTCATACCCGTTATTGACTTTGTGACTTTGTCGTTTGACCCCCTACTCCATTTTGATCTTCTGACGTCATCGTAACAGATGTTGTTCAGGTCCCGTTGACACTTTCTTATGGTCCGATCATTCAGCTGCTACAGCGTCTGCATCATTTTGTTCTTGCTGTGTTGTATTTCAATCCAGAATATATTTTCTCCGTGCACAGTTTCTTTATGTGGCTAGTATATATTTTAAATTGTTCCTGAAAATACTTGAAACAAATATAACTTCTAAAACAAAGAATGTTTTTTTCTGCCCCTTAATGAGTGAATATGGTTTAAGCCGCTTTTAGCAATATGACGGCAGGGGGCACCATACATGGACTTCACACAGTGTAACCTTGTAGGGAAATCGAACCTGAGACCTCAGCATAACGAGCTAATGCTATAACCACAAGGCTATCCCACCACACCGCTCCTTATTGACAGAGAGTAATGAAGGAATTAGAACCTGAAAAGTTATACCACTATTCAACTTCCACGTTCTGTTCAGTATTTGTACAAACCATGTACATCGATTGCTGGAACCATGCACTGAAAGCATCTCCTTTGACAAGATGATTGTATTCCGTCTAAACATAATGAATCACTCATCTTAAGTGCACCCCCATACAGAAAAAGTTGCACCGAAAGAGTAATATACAAATATAATATCTTGCATCGTTGTTCAAGTTAAGATGGACGTTGATGCTTAAACAATTAGATGTCTATATTGCATCGATTAAATCATGCCATACGTTCACAAACTTTCAACCACTTGATCTTTGATGTATCGAAACAATTTAGCATAAGAGCGTGCACTTAAGGTTATGTGCATCAGCATTATATTAGATGTAGTTAATTGATTTGTGTTTCTTCAAGACAATGTATTAACGGATGCAATCGATACTACTGATGTCAACTCATCGTATCACAGTGTTCTTTGCGAGCTGATCGATATTCGATGAATGCAATGATCTTTATATCTGAAGTTGCCCCGACCTTTAAACATCCACCAGACCACGCACTACACATTGACAAACAGAGCACTCTTTAACTGGTAATGGCAGTAAATAAAACTTCAACAATTGTTGAATTTGTAGTGAGTGAGTGAGTGAGTATGGTTTTACGCCGCTTTTAGCAATATTCCAGCAATATCACGGCGGGGGACACCAGAAATGGGCTTCCCACATTGTACCCATGTCGAGAATCCAACCCGGGTCTTCGGCGTGGCGAGCGAACGCTTTAACCACTAGGCTACCCGACCGCCCCGTTGAATTTGTAATAATGCGACTTAATACACGATGTTATAATGGGAAGATGGGATGTCTTTTATTGACCAAACCGATGTGATGACGTCACCACTTTTACAATGCGACAATGTCCCTTCCAGGTTTTCATTCTCCACACCCGGCATGTTTGTTTGTTTGTTTGTTGTTTCACGCAGCACAATATTCCAGCTGCATGACGGCGGTCTGTAAATAATCGAGTCTAGAACAGACAATCCAGTGATCGACATTATGAGCATTGATCCACGCAATTGGGATCGACGACATGCATCACACCAAGTCAACGAGCCTGACCACCCGATCCCGTTAGTCGCCTTTTACGACAAGCATAGTCGCCTTTTGGGGCAAGGGTGGGTAGTTGAAGACCTATTCTATCCCAGATCTTCACGGGTCTGCCCGGCATGTAAAGAAAGAAGACATCATCAGGTACGTCCGTAATTCGCAGAAAAAAATAATTATTATTTCTTCTTGCTGAACTTTGTATTTTGGTAGTTATGAATTCAACCGTGCAGGTGAAGTGTGTCATTAGGTTTTTCAAGAACCCCGAGAAGATCCGGGTTGGAATCGATCTCACAAACCCATGCTTAGAAAAAGGCGACTAACGGGACCGGGTGATCCCACACAGGACCCATGCTGTCAGTTGTGGTTCCAGCAAATTGACTGTGTATTATTAATGCCATTCATATTGAAAGCGCTTTTACCATACTCCACGGTGTGGATAAAGCGATACATATATGATCTTATTATTACTACTACTACTGTATAATTATTTTTTACAAATTAAAATAAATAAATGCAGCAAAGGGGGTTCGGGTGATACTGGCACAGTCAGACTGGTTAGGCTCATCATCAGCTCAGGGCCCTTGCCCCATCCACACGTAGCCCAGACAGCGAATGATGGGACTTCTCCCAGGAAGCGCTGCTTAGTCAAACCCACCAAGATCTTTTCGGAGAATGTGAAGACTCCCCAACAATTCAACCTTCTGCATTACCCAGATTGTCGGAAGGGCTGTATTCCTGGTAGCAAACCCGGGTACTCTCCCAATGTCAGTCAACAGATTGTGAGGTACCAAACCTAAGACACCGAGAACAAGTTAACGGTTTCGTGTGGGAAGTGACTGGTCCTGAACCGCAAACAGAAAGCCTTCTGCTTCACTTTTCAGCCCAGCTGACTTCATCCGAATAAAGGACTCTGCAGGGTTGCTGATCTTCTCAACATACTGCACATGAACTCGATCTAGTGGTTTATGTTTTGATTTTTCTAAATTTACAGATAGATAGATAGATAGATAGATAGATAGATAGATATCAGTCGTGTCGCGATCGTTGTTTAAGATCATGTATCCCTTAAAGTTGCGCCAAAGGTGGGACAGATCACGCTTATCTTTTCGTGAACTCCTGGTTTGTTTGTTGTTTAACGCCATACCCAGCATAGTTCAGCTTTATGACGATAGTCTGTAAATAATCGAGTCTGGACCAGACAATCCAGTGATTGACCTCATGAGCATCGATCTACGGATTTTGTGATACGATGACAAGCATAAACCAAGTCACTGAGTCTGACCACCCGAGTCGCCCCTAACGACAAGCATGGATTGCTGAAGACCCGTTCTTACCCGGATCTTTACGTCGGCGAACACCTGGTGTCATCACTATTTGATTTTGTTTCATAAACACATGTTTATGACATAGTCGGATGGATTCTGCTCTTTGAACGAGATTTCTTATGATTATAGAAAGAGCTGGGTGCTTTTATTGACCATTAGATGACACATTTTAAAAATATAGAAAATACGACAATGTCGATATTGCATTGCATGTATTATATGATATTGTCCTTTTGTAACTGTGTCCGACGGTCCCGATTGAACAAACATTACAAAATGGTTTCATTTTGGAATCTACTAGTTCATTAACTGTACAAACATCTACGATATTTGCCTTCCGCCATTTGAAATTGTTTCAGAACATTGTCTGTTGTTGCTCAATTGGAATAATATACTTAAGGAACAATCAATATTTATACGATCAACATCAATACGTTAAAAAGCCATTTACAAATTCAGAATTGGTTCGATATTACTATCCTGAACAGACAGTTCGAACAAATCAAACGTGTCTTATTTGCTTCAAAATATACATACACGTATACTCTAAAAGAAAGGAGTAGGGAATATTCGAAATAAAAAGATGATAACAGAAATTGAAAGAGGTATCGAGTGATGGTATTGAGTGAGTGAGTGAGTTGGGTTTAACGCCGCTTTTAACAGACTTAATGTGTGAGGAAAGCCCGAAGTGATGCAGGTCTCAGACGTTTACCACTTTGGTGAAACCCACGAGCACGGGTATGGTGCTGACAAACCTAGAAACGGGATTCGAACCTACAATCATAGGTTTCTGGCGTGCCAAAGGGACGCAACTCTGCACAGCGAATCGCGGCGCCTTACACGACTGGGCCACCAATGCCCACCTAGTGATGGCAATGGATATTTAAGAAAGAGGAAGGACAAGGTGTAAGGTGGCAATCTACAGTCCATATTGCTGCGAGGGAATGTAGTAAAAAAAGAGCATTTGAGATGACACAATGATGCTCGGAGTCAGTCTCCCAATGACAACTTGAGGAAATCTTTTCCAATCGTCCACCAACGCCTGACCCAGTTCGCCTAACTTAGCGGGTGGCCTTTTGGCGTCTCATGTCCCAGACGTGATCTATCCGTGAATGATCAGGACTCATGGCTGGCAATTGCTTTCGGGTCATGTTTTTCTGCATGAGGTAGTCAGTTACACTAGGAGCACTGTGGGCACGGGTGTTTGGGGGCGTTCTATCTCTGGCAGTTATGTTTCTTATGAAAACTTATCTTTCCTCTGACGACCGATTATAACATTTATATTTGGGTTTTTTTATTTTCAGAATAATTATTCATGTGATTTTCACAGTTGTTCTCCAATTCCTGAGTGATTTACATCTTCGATCGAAATCAACACCGTGCATAGTACATCAATATTAGTGTTTTTCCACAATTCACAGGCTGGTCGATTGTTTTGGTCCGACCGAAGACTGACCAATTAGATTCAAGGTCAAATTCCATTCAAACTTGTCAAGGTCTTTAGCTAATAAATCTTATATTGCAAATCGAAAATTATTTTCATTTTTTTGTTGCACTGTATATGTGTTCAGATATCTACTATGGTGACTGTAAGCCTAAATGGATTTATAACCAGCCGAATGAGCCTATCAAAATCCATGCCAGAGAATTCCATTGTGACGTTATTTGGTCACGTGTCATATAAGGTCTAACAGACACTGAGTATAGTTCGATGGCTTCCTTTAAGTAGGTGTGAGTGAGTGAGTGTGGTTTTACGTACCTTTAGCAATATATTCCAGGAAGGGGACATCGAACCGGGTTTCAGAGTGACGAGCGAACGCTTTAACTACAAGGCTGCCTTACCGTTCCTGGGTAGGAGTTAACCATTAGAAACAACAGATAATAAAATGTTAGTGCATATACTTAGAGCATGCGCTCTGCTTATTAACTCACACTCATAACAATGAGGGGTGGTCGGGTAGCCTAGTGGTCAAAGCGTTCGCTCGTCACGCAGAAGACCCGGGTTCGATTCCCGACATGGGTAGAATGTGTGAAGCCCATTTCTGGTGTCCCCCGCCGTGATATTGCTGGAATAGTGCTAACTCACTCACTCACTCATAACAATGAGATTATGATTTCTTATCTTCATCTCCTTATATGAAACTGATCAAATAATTAAGTACAGTAAACTACGGTTATAACGAACTGACGGATTTAACGAACTTACTTTTTTGTCCCGACTATTTGCTGTAGTTATACTGTATATATGCTTATAACGAACTACGGTTATAACGAACAGAAATTAGTAGTCCCTTTAAGTTCGTTATAACCGTACTTCACTGTATTCACAAGCACGTCAAGTTCCTGTGGTTACGCGCATTCGGAAAGGCGACGCCAGTATTTCCAGTTATGACCAGCATGAACACGATGCTTTTGTTTAGATTTTGTTGTTTGTATCCATGGAAACACAATTCTTAGGCTCAACCGATCCTCTTTAGATTTCGTTATCGGTGGCATTTTTAATAGTTTGTAATAATTACTTCAGGTTGTGATTACAGTTGTGTTACACTCTTAATCTGATTAGATTTTATTCTTTTTAAATCTGTGATAGTTCGTTAATGATATTACGTTATGCGCTGACAAACATTCGTGATTCTAATAATGGAAGTTGTTTGCGTTTGATCTTTGTTTAAAAAAAATAACCTGTAATTCCATTAATCCTTGAATGTGTCAATGTGTCATGTATACTACTTAGAGGGAGCACCGGAGTTTTTCATATGACCATAGTTCATATGTCATGGATGGTGGTATTGTACCACATTTCGTTCCAATTGTGGGAGCTCAGTGTGAGTACCATGGCAATGTAAAGCATTTATTCAACAACAGTATATATATATATATATATATATATATATATATATATATATATATATATATATATATATATATATATATATCGAACTGTTTTTTAATAAATGTTTGACCTTGAAAAATACCCGGTATAGGCATATGTTATTTACACATGTTATTTCATATACCCGTTTAGATCTTGGGCAGAATAGGTCTTTAGGAACCCATGCTTGCCGTAAAAGGCGACTAAGTTTTTCGTAAGAGGCGACTAGTCGGATCGGCTGGTCAAACTCACTGACTTGGTTCATGCATGTCATCGTATCCCATTTGCGTAGGTCGATGCCCATGATGTCAATCAATGGATTGTCTGGCCCAGACTCGTTAATTTACAAACTGCCGTCATATAGCTGGAATATTGCTAAGTGCGGTGTTGTTTTAATTAACGGTGGTAAACATAATTTGTTCCAAGCACCTACGGTAATCGGTAATAACATCAACAGTCATAACAACAAATCATAAGTCACAAGCACGAGAATCTGATGGCACACAAGTTCAGTAGCGTGTATGGCCACCATGTGCCTTCGACATATGGTACAAGTCAAAATAGGGAATTGCATCGGACATAACTTTTTACAGTATGCGTCAAATTTGGAAATGTTCTCCACATTTCTACCATGAAACTTTATGAAAGCTTTGTTGAGGCCTTGGGTGTTATCTTGATCAAACAACTTCTTTCTTGGTAGAAAGAGCATGTGGCTCAAAGGATGTAAAACCAAAGGCTGGAGCTGCTGGAATATTGCTCGGCATGAAGGGAAAGTTGACTGTTGGTGAGTTGAAGTCATCTCTCATACAGTCTTATTGAGAGTGTTTAGTGAGTCTGAATCTTAAAATAATTATCATCAATTCGATCCCTCCCAAAATGAGGTGAGGTGAAATTGGATTTAACGTCGCGTCCAAGATTATTGCACTTATATAGCGTCGTGCATGCACGTGTGTGTGTGTGTGTGTGTGTGTGTGTGTGTGTGTGTGTGTGTGGCTGCTTGTACTAGAACGGACTGATGCCGATTTATAGTGCCAGCCCACTGAGATACCATGCAGCAGTTTAACATGAATACCCCACTCAGACACAGTATACTGACTCCGAGCCGACCAGTCCTTGCTTTAACCCCTTAATGCCGAGCGCCAGACAGGGTAACCACAAGTTCCATCTTTTAACGTCTTTTGGTATGACGCGGCCGGGGAACGAACCCCTCACCTTCCGCTCTCCGGGCGGACGCTCTACCACTAGACCATGGATGCGGTCCCTCCCAAAATGAAGAATTAAAATATATTCATAGTTTAATTTGTCATTTCTGGTCACCAAGCCGTATAGAGAATCTGTATGTCATAGATCTAAATTTGAAACAGATGAGGGGGTCTCACTGGTCTCTTTGCCTGAATTACCTTGTTTTGACTGTGCCAATCAAAGCAGATAGTCTTGCTAACTGTCTTACACCAAATGCATACTTAGAAGTTCTCACTGAGGTATTCCAGCATTTCATATATTATTTTCTCAGTAAACATCAGAGGGCATTTGCTTTCATTTTTAAGTCACCATCTTGTATTTTATATGCAATTCAAACCGTATAGCCATGCATGCCCCTATGATATCCATATTGATTCATTTATAGACGCGCGTTGGTTTCTTGCTGAGATTATCGAGTCGCGTAAAGCATTGTTCGGCACATCATCAAACCAGATCCATCCCGAGAACGGCTAGAGACAGTTGTACACGAACCCGCTGGTGGACTGCCCGGAACCTACCTGTGTCTGTGATGCTTCTTCTGGTTTTGCTTCAGTTTGTCGCTGTCTATGGCCAAGAGGGCATCAGTTCCAACTCTTTTGTGGAAGTGGACATATGTTCGGTCGTACCTACCGTGGTTATTGAAACAAAACTGACAAAATCTAAGCTAGGCTGTGCCTCCTTTTGTGTGGTTACGGAAAACTGTAAATCGTTCAGCGTCAGTAGAACGCTGCCGAGGATGTGTCATCTGAATACTGACATCCTGGTCGACACCGGGTGTTCGTCCATGACGCATTCACACTACAACATAATATCGGTAAGTTAGATATTATCATGAACAATTTTACTGCCCCATTTCGTCAGACACTATGTAAAATGTATTGTCAATGCTGAATAACTGATACGTTACCGGTAAATGGTATAATAATTGTATTTCAAAAGTACAATGTGATTTTTGTTTTGGTTACATTGTGTGTTCATTACACATGTATGCAAGTAAAAATATTTTATTACACTTTTGTGATATTTTTCAAATATCGCATGAAGCGCTCCCAAATCCAGTAGGCACTCCCGACCAACTTCTTGACCAATTTCCTTTTGTATCACATCAGTGTACAAAGAGTATGTAACTGTCTATTTACTATTATCAAGAACGTTTTAGTTTGATGGACGTTTGAAGTAATTATGTTGTCGACCATGTCCACCTCTCGATCTCTGACAATAAATGTAGGTCTTCAGCAACCCATGCTTGCCGTAAAAGGCGACTATGCTTTTCATAACAGGCGACAAACGGGATCGGGTTGTCAGGCTCGCTGACTTGGTCGATGCATGTCATCGTATCCCAATTGCGTGAATTGCGCTCATGATGTCAATCACTGGATTGTCTGGTCAAGACTCGATTATTTACAGACCGCCGTCATGTGGCTGGAATATTGCTGAGTTTCATGTTTCCCCTCTTTATTCTCCACTACGAAGTCTCAGTTGTTGTTCGTCAATTCTACCATTCTAACAAACACAGTTCACAAAATATAACACATTGCAATCAAACTTGATGCTTCACTTTGGAGTTTACCGAATCAGATTAAAGCCATTTCAAAAGTTAAAGATTGAGATTGGCACAGTGGCACCTCTAGCAGCTGTGCAAAGTTGCGTCCCTTAGTTGTATCAGGATCCGTTGCTCCAAGGTTTGTCAGCACCATACCAATGATCGTACACTCAATTGAATCTGTTTCGTCGGATACTCTATACTGATTAAAATTAAAAACTTCACATTTTTAAAAGTAATTCCATAAATGATATACAACGGACAAATGTATCAGAGAAGGTAATTTTATAACATTAATGTCCAAAGAAGGATTTTAATTAACGGTGGTAACCATAATTTGTTCCAAGCACCTACGGTAATCGGTAATAACATCAACAGTCATAACAACAAATCATAAGTCACAAGCACGAGAATCTGATGGCACACAAGTTCAGTAGCGTGTATGGCCACCATGTGCGTCGACAACTGCCACACAACGCCTCCGCATGGACCTTCTGATGCTCGTGAACACATGATTGGGAAGACGACGCCATTGTTGCTGCAAAATGGTGTCAAGATCTTGCAAATTCTGTGGTTGGTTCTGGAGAGTGGGCAGACTTCTGCCAAGAGCATCCCAGACGTGTTCGATGGGATTGAGTTCGGGAGACCTTGACGGTCAGTCCATGACGTTGACTCCCGCATTCTGAAGGAAATTCCTTGTCAAAATTGCTGTGTGTGGTCTGGCATTGTCGTGTTGGAAGATCAACCTGGGTCCATGTGCTGCCATAAAAAGCAGAAGTTCTGGTGCCAGTACCTGATCGCAGTAAGCAGCAGCGTTGAGGTTGCCACGGATGTCAAGAAGCCTGGAACATGCATTGCCACAGAAAGCACCCCACACCATGACACTTCCGCCTCGAAATCTGTCAACTTCCTGGACACAACACTGGGCGTAACGTTCATGACGGCGCCCCCACACCCTCGCCCTACCATCAGCAAATCGAAGATTAAATCGGAATTCATTACTGAAGACGACTGAATTCCAATTCCTCTGAGTCCATCGTAAGTGTCGCTGTGCCCACAATTGACGTTGAAGTCTGTGTAATTGAGTCAGAATCGGCCCGCAGTATGGCCGTCGTGCTTAAAGGTGAGCAGTTCTCAGACGGTTTCGAACAGTTTGCGCACTCAGTCTACCCCTAAACAGTTCATTTCTGGTTGATGTCAAAAATCGGTTACGGAGGTGACGTAAGACAATCTGACGATCCTCTGCATGTGATGTCACACGTGGTCGACCTGGCCGAGGGCAATCAGCGGTGGTACCCGTTTGCTGTAGACGCGTCTGGAAATCATAAACAGTCCATCGTCTACAACCAATCGTCCTTGCGACATGCCGATGACACGTTCACGTTGCACATTTGAAAGGCGTGGCATGACAAATGGCCGTAATGTTTCTTATGTTTTTCTTTTTTTGTTAATGACTGCTGTTAATGACGTGTACGGCTGAAAACACGTGCGGTATTATGGTCACGTGACCAGTTGCACGTGAAAAACCGGTTTTGCCACTGTGCACGATTTTGATCGATTTTGATCGATTCGCCGGCACAAAAAACGGGTGTTATCTGAAGACAATACGTGGCCATTACTGTTTAAATACACAATAAGGGCCCACAATGATAAAATTTTACGATTGGGAAGTTTTCAATTTGGTTCAGTATAGATTAATGTTTTGTTAAAATCTCGACCCACAACAGACGAGCATAGCGCTGCAGTAGCGTTCGGGATAAAGCGACGTCGTAGGTAGGTGACTGCTATTTACTCAGTGTCCTCACAAACTAATAAGCTGTTGAGGCGGTCGAAGTGAGTAGTTCATGTTTTTTAACTCCTTCAGTGGAATAAAACAGTAATAATGGAACTAATTAAGACCTTTTAACGTTTTTTGTAGGACAGCCCTTGTCTCCATGGTGGGGTTTATAACACCGCTGCACAGAAATGTCGCTGTTACAATGGCTTCGTGGGAAAATACTGTGAGAGGCTTATGTCCGGTGAGTGAGTGAGTGAGTGAGTGAGTGAGTGAGCGAGGTTTCTTCAAGATGATCTCTGTCCCAGCTTAATCTCGGATAAAATACAGTTATTGTTTACTACTTTGTCGAAGAAGATCCGGGTTAGAATTGGTCTTCACCAACTCAAAAAAATTTCCCTGGGAAAACGGCCGGCCGGATAATCCGGCTTCTATATGGACTTGTAGTAGGGTCATTTTCGCCCTGTGGTAAATAAGTAATATAATATTATTCAAAGCATGGAAATACGAAATTGGTTAAACTGTCGCCATACCATTTTGTCATTTTTATTCTTGGGCGACGTGACTACCAGCACTACAGCTGCGAAACAACGTTAGGAGTGTGCTCTGCTTTTATTATCCGATTTTTATATTTATCTGTCGACCATCCATACAAAGTAGATATGTCTACGACCCGTGAAGATCCGGGGTAGAATATGTCTCTAGCAACCCATGTTTGCCCCAAAAGGCGACTATGCTTGTTGTAAGAGGCGACTAACGGGATCAGGTAGTCAGACTCGCTTATATGGTTGATGCATGTCATCGTATCCAAATTGCTTAGATCGATGTACTTGATGTCAATCACTGGTTTGTCTGGTCCAGACACAGGTATGGCCCTCACACACCAAGGATGTTGAATCATATTGGTCGGCCACAATATATTCTTTGTACTCGACTGTACATGGGTGATTGTATATCATGGATTCTCGACATGGATGTTCACATTATCGACCACTGGTTCAGACACGAATGCTATTTGCTGATCACCTTGTTATAAACTGACACTATTGTTTATCCTGATTTAATTGTTTACAGGGGCCATAGGGTGGCCTAGTCAAAGCGTTCGCTCGTCGCGCAGATGACCCAGGTTCAATTAACATGTGTGAAGCCCATTTTCTGCTGTCCCCCGCCGTGACATTGCTGGAATTGTGCGAAAAGCAGCGTAAAATCATAGTCACTCACTAATTGTTTACTACGTACTGTCTACCATTTGAACTACGATGCAAGGAAATTGAATATTTACATATTTTACTATTTCAGACTGTTACGAGGGCCTTCAATCTGGACATTACGATGAGCAGGAGGGTGGATTTTATATCCACCCCTCTACTTCACCCTCGCCATTCAGGGTGTTTTGCAGTATGAAGTATAATGGTGCGCTTTATATAATGAGAACAGCGGCGTGGTACAGCCCTGAAGACTTCAACCGCGACTGGGATGCGTACAAGGTCGGCTTCGGGAACCTGGAATCTGGCGAAAACTTCTGGCTTGGCAATGAGAAACTATACTTAGCTTCAAACAGTCGGAATATGACGTTAAATATCGAAATAATCCACGGGGACAGCTTTAATTTCAGACAACATTACTACAGGAGATTTAAGGTAATCAGTTAGCATGTGTGTGTTTGTATATTCCACCAATAGTACGGCATGAATAAATCGAATCTGGATCAGATAAACCAGTGAATAATATTATGAGAAACGTTCAACGCCGTCAGTGTACAACGATCCATTAAGTCACCTCCTTCGACCAACACAGGTCCTTTGGGACCACTTCTAACCCTGAATTCCTTCTTATCTGAGACCGCTTGATCCATTATTTTCAAGGTTAAACGTGTAATGGTTCGAATGTACTCATTAACTCTTTGCTGAAAGTTTAAGTTTATCCACAGAATAATTTACACCAAAAAGGAATTATTAAGAATGAAACTAGTTGATAATGATATTTGCTCCTTTTGTGACTTAAATGGCGAAAACCTTATGCATGTATATTGGGAATGTGAATATGTTAAACACTTTTGGAGCAAACTGGAAACCTTTTTAAACCTTGACACAAATACTAGGATCTCACTTACCAAATACTCAGTTACTTTTGGATTCGACAAAAATAAACTTTTACTTAATCATATTATAATATCCAGTAAAAGATATATATATATATCAAGTATAAAGGGTGAGAAACCAATTTTTGATAATTTTAGAAAAATACTAAAAGAGACAGCGATGATTGAAAAATTCATTGCCACCAAAAACAATGGTCTATTACAATTTGAACGAAAATGGGGAAAAATCCTACACAAATTAATATAATAATCATGCCCTGTACAATAAGGCTATAGATCAGTTACGCCTCAAATAGCAATACTACCATAATTGTTTTAGTTATATCTGACTATCGACACAACTTTTCATGCTCTACTTGAGGCATATCGTGTGTGTGTGTGTGGGTGTGTGTGTGCGTGTGCGTGTGCGTGTGCGTGTGCGTGTTTCAATTATGCATGCTATATTTATATCACAACAAATGTACATCTATGTAACGTATTATCACTACAATTGACTAAACCTACTGTGTAACCTCTGAACCTGATGTACAACTCTTCGAAAGGAATAAAAAATGTCAAAAAAAAAAAAAAAACTCTTTGCTGAAAACAATTTTAAAGTGGCTTAAACGTCTTTCAAAAACAGAAAGCCTGGGCTCCGGTCCATGAAGCGATCTTAGCGCTAAGGTTATCGTACGTCTTTGTTCAAGAATGTTTTGTTCAAGCGCTGAAGTCGATTTGTGGAACAGGATCTTCAGCCTTTGCGAAAATGAAGCTGACTATAAGTAAATACCTATACAGATTGTATGTATTTCGGGATTCAATTTATACATATTGTCTTGGACAAGTGTGCTCAATCAATCAATCAATCAGTTTACTCGGCAATAAGGCCTCAGATGCACGTATAGATATATACAATTTAGTTTCACATCAAGTGCTGCATGAAATAATATTTACAGGTAAGAGGAACGAAGACAGATAGCATCTTTAACATAATCGTCTAAGTTCTCATGGCGGTTTACATCAGAAGAGTTTAACATTCTAACCAGTGTATCTTTACGATTATTACCAGTAATGATGTCTAAATATGGGAAATATTTTGAGCGAATATCTTCATAAATAGGGCAAATAAGAATGAAATGAATTTCATTTTCAACTGCCCTTAACTTGCACAATGGACAAAAGCGGAGTGTTTTATCGATGCCACCCCTCCTTCCTGTGTTATGCATAATTCCCAGTTCGCCAATACGTAAAAGGGTGAACATACGTCGCTTTTCTTTTGATAATACATTTAATAGATACGGTTCAAGTGATAATGATGTCTTACATAATGAATACAGTTCTAATTTCGAGCATCCAGACACTTCAGAATACCATGTTTGTGCATGACAGTCCTTAACCCTCAGTATAAACTCACTTATAAAATAATCAGGATCCCCAGCACCTTGAAATCCCCACACATGTCCGAAGCCATGATAATATAACATAATCTTAATAGCAGGAACCCATGTATTCCTATCTATGACATCAAAACCTAATTATAACTAACACATCGTAACACCGTTTGGGAAATTTCCTTGAGACATATTAAGAAGCTTAAACCAGTATCTTAAACATCTTGTGTTAGTGACCTAGAAAAATTGATGTCATTGTACGGAACAAAAACAAAATTCTTTCAGGTTTTAATAATTGTATTTTTTTACAATCCCAGAGACCAGAAACTTCAAAGAATAATGAGGAGAAGAAATATTCTATTTGAATTGTTTGAGGCCCATGATGTGTTATTCGACATAGAATCTCGTAAACTAATTTGTCATGACTGTTGACATATGTCCTCGCGTCTATTTTGAAATGATGTCCACGTGAATTAATTATAGCACCACATCCTTCTGTGAACTACCTATAAATATGCATACTTGTATTCTATTTTTTTAAGATATTTATTTTACGAAGTATCATAGGATAGGATGTATTCCTAGAGTCGGAGACAAATGTTTGTTTGAGAAGTAAGATATTCACTATGATTGGTCACAGATCGCTTGGGTAAAAACATTGACTGAAATGTTTGGGTGCATTGTCCGTACTGTCTTCCTGACGTTCAGGTTTGAACCACTTAATATATTAACTGGTTCTATTTTTAGAATACTCACTCGCTTGTATCTATTCCTCAATCTTTGCCTTAAGGAACTCCATTGTCACAACAACACATTATGTCAATAGATTTTTCATTAATGCTGAACAAAAGTGATATTCTCGTAGAGATGCCAGCGAAGTATTCTATACATCAGCGGGTAATTATCCCGGTGTTGTGTATTTAAGAAATAAACTTTGCTCTACCCTCGTGTGTAGTGTAATAAAGTACAGCTTTCCTCTAAACTATTATAGTTCAGCTTTGACGCTATAATGTTATAATGCCGTATTTAAGATTAACCTGATGTTTTCTTGGAGCTGGGTTCAATCCATAATGTTTCTTCCCAATGTAATACTATTCCAATATTTGGCGATAGATAGATTAAAGAAACTATTTCACTGAAATAGATGTGGATGCGCCATCCTGCTTGACGATATTGAAAGAACGATGTTACCAAGGATACCTTAGATCACGGGGGAGGTTATTTGAACAGCACCATGACGTCAGTCCATTATGACGTAAGTCAAAACGCGTACTTTACCGCAGGATAAAGAGGTGAGGTGAAATTGGGTTTAACGTTGCTTCCAAGATTATTGCACTTTTGATAGCGACGTGCATGTGTATGTGTTTGTGTGGCTGCTTGTACTAGTACTGATGCCGATTTATAGTGCAAGCTCACTGAGATGCCATGCCGCAGGTTAACATGAATACCCCACTCAGACACAGTATACTGACTCCGAGCCGACCAGTCCTTGTTTTTGCCCCTTAATGCTGAGCGCCAGACAGGGTAACAACAAGTACCATCTTTTAACGTCTTTTGGTATGACGCGGCCCGGGATCGAACCCCGGACCTTCCGCTCTCCGGGCGGGCGGGCGGGCGGGCGCTCTACCACAAGACCACGGAAGAAAACACATGCAAAGGGGAGTCAATTGTTCACCTGAAAAAACATGTGGTACAAGTCAAATAGAGAATTGCATCAGACATCATTTTGGTCACTCAGACGCCAAACTTGGAAATGTTCTCCACATATCTACCACAAAACGTTTTGAAAGATTTACCTAAAACTTGGATTTTGTAACCGTGTTCAAATAACTTTATTATATTCTGGGACGCGACGTTCAACTTCAAACAACCTCACCTCAAACAACCTCACCTCAAACAACGTTTGGTCAAGAATCGTATGCTTTTTGAAAGCAACTTCGAATGAGCATGCTCGATCGTTTTGCATGAGTGAGTGAGTGAGTTGGGTTTAACGCCGCTTTTAACAGTATTACAATTATATCAAGGCGTGTCAGATTAATGTGGGAGGAAAGCCCGAAGTGATGCAGGTCTCAGGCGTTTACCACTTTGGTGAAACCCACGAGCACGGGTATGGTGCTGGCAAACCTAGAAACCAAATCGGGGCGAACCGGGATTCGAAACCACAATCTTAGGTTTCTGGCTTACCCAAGGGACGCAACTCTGCACATCGAATCGCGGCCCCTCAGACGACTAGGTCACCCGTGTCCGCGATCGTTTTGAAATCTGGACACCAAAGACTGGAGCTGTTGGTTTATTGCTCGACATAAAGGCTGGACCATTTGGATTATTGCTCGACATTAAGGCTGGACCATTTGGATTATTGCTCGACATAAAGGCTGGACCATTTGGATTATTGCTCGACATAAAGGCTTGACCAGTTTGATTATTGCTCGACATAAAGGCTTGACTAGTTTGATTATTGCTCGACATAAAGGCTGGACCAGTTGGATTATTGCTCGACATTAAGGCTGGAACATTTGGATTATTGCTCGACATAAAGGCTGGACCAGTTGGATTATTGCTCGTCATTAAGGCTGGACCATTTGGATTATTGCTCGACATAAAGGCTGGAACAGTTGGATTATTGCTCGACATAAAGGCTGGACCAGTTGGATTATTGCTCGACATAAAGGCTGGACCATGCAGTTGGATTATTGCTCGACATAAAGGCTGGAGCAGCTGGATTATTGCTCGACATAAAGGCTGGGCCAGCTGGATTATTGCTCGACATAAAGCCTGGACCAGTTGGATTATTGCTCGACATTAAGGCTGGACCAGTTGGATTATTGTTCGGCATTAAGGCTGGACCAGTTGGATTATTGCTCGACATAAAGGCTGGAGCAGTTGGATTTATTGCTCGACATAAATGCTGGAGTAGTTGAATTATTGCTCGACATAAAGGCTGGGCCAGCTGGATATTTGATCGACATAAAGGCTGGACCAGTTGGATTATTGCTCGACATAAAGGCTGGGCCAGCTGGATATTTGCTCGACATAAAGGCTGGAGCAGTTGGATTATTGCTCGACATAAAGGCTGGACCAGTTGGATTATTGCTCGACATAAAGGCTGGAGCAGTTGGATTATTGCTCGACATAAAGGGGAACATGCCTATCGGAGAGTTGAAGTCATTCCTCTTCGTGTCGTGTTGGAAGTTTTTTGTCACGTTTAATCATTATGCATACACGTACATCTAAAAACGAAACAGCTTCCACTGGTCCCTTTTTATTTCTGGTTCATGTGAGGAAATCAAAGGAACGGAAAATGTTCTTTGATCTAGATTGACCGCGTTATTGGAGTTACTGACTACATTGCACCTGCAACATCAGATGTCAATAGAATGCTCATTAATGCTAAAGAAAAGTGTCAGCACAAGCAGAATTCTATATATCAACTGGTAATTATCGTGGTGTTGTGTATTTAAGAACTATACTTTGCTAAAGTCTTGGATGTTGCATCCCTGATCAAGCAACTTTAGAGCAAGAAAAAACAATGCCTATTATAAAGTGATAATATTAAGTAGTTCTCATTGTTTGGGATTTCACCTTCTTAATAAAGTACAAATCCGGGATTCGAACCCACACTTCCAGAATAAGGTACATAATCGCCAGCACGCAAAGACCTTACCCACTCAGCCACAAAGGCTGCCACAAAATGGACAACTGGTCGTCTCCATCGCGTAGGTTGTACACCCCTCCGACGAGGCTGATTCCATTGGGCGTAAAAGGCAAAACAGCGGTGGAAACTGTCCGAATGGGTCACTGAAAATCAGTGACGACACCAGGTGTTAGCACGACTGGCCTGCCCTACCGGTAGCACCTACCACTCACACAATCAAGTGATGGACCAGACATCCAGGCACACGATAGTACAGTTACTGATTTAGTTGACACTAAAAACGGTGTGTTAATAATGAATCACGTCTTTTCATCAAGGTTGATCAATTATAGGAACGTGTTGGACTTGGCAGCGCATGGTGTCAATTCCACTACTTGCGTCTGCTAAAACCCATCATTCTGCTATCAATCTGTAGGTCTTATAATAACAGGTGACTTCTGTCAAGGCTCCACATTTCGTCATTCCGACTTTTGTATAACTTCCGGCGTACCGGAAGTATGGTTTTTGAGAGTACGAATAAATGGCGACGAAATAAGCATGTGTTGGTGTCGTTCTCAGTAATACGGCGAATTAACAACTTCTCTATTATTGTTGACAACAACCTGCGTCAGTTACCAATTGGGATCACAGCTTTAAAAAAGGAAACGGAATTGGAATAAACCCATTCTGTTACAGCCAGCTGTCGTCCAAAGTCGGGCTGCCCTACAGGAAAAGTTTGAAGTTGTTCCAACTGACAAGGACTCAAATAACATAACCATTATATGAAAGCATCACTACATTAATTGTTTGATCAAAGAACTGGGTATAAATAGCTTATCAAATAATGCCACATATCAGGCCAGTATGTTAACTGAGGAAGAAATCTGCCAAATCCATGCATCAGTACTGTCAACATTTGACTTGACTCTAAAACCTGAAGTCATGTCCATTCCTCTTTTGTACTGGATGCCAAAGCTCTGCCTGCAATTAATATATGGATTCACAAAAACTCAAAGGATTTGCTTGATGTTTTACAATCTCAGAAAAGAATCAACTTCCATTCTGTCAAAACAGTTGATTTTTCAACTTTGTACACAACTAGCCCTCATGACAAACTTCAGGAGAAAACTTCATTCCTTGATCCACGGGGCTTTTGATACAAAACGCGGTTAACACAGACGAAGTTGCTTGTCTATATTCAGAGGTTCAGGACAAGTCAAAACAGGGTAACTTCATGGTTTTCCCATGATCGATGATCGAATATCGTTCAATGACCATCAAATAGCCAATTCCCTTCCACTGATTTACCAACCTGAACTAGAAATGAGACCAGTGAGACCGCCTCGTCTGTTTCATATTTTGATTTATGCATAAAGTTATAGAGTGGCAAACACTCCCCACAAGATTGTATGACAAGAGGGATAACTTCTACTTTCCAATAGTCAACTTTCCCTTCATGTCGAGCAATATTCCAGCAGATCCAGCCTTTTGTTTTTACATTTCACAACTTCTGAGATACAATAGAGCATGCTCTTTCTACCAAGATTTCAAACAGCGTCAGACGACTCTTGCTTAGAAGAAGTTGATCAAGGTTACAACACTCAAGGCCACAGTGGAGCTTTCAGAAAGTTTTATGGTGGACATTTGGAGGACATTTCCCAATTTGACGCGTCAGTGACAAAAATGTGATGTCCGGTGCAATTCCCCATTTTAACTTGTTCCGCGTTTTTCAGGTGAACAATTGACTTACCTTTGCATGTGTTTGTGACGGGTGCCACATGTGGGGCATGATACGCTCACTTTTCGTGAACACCTGGTACGAACACTAGTTGATACTGATTCATAATAACATGCTTAGGATATAGTTAGAATCGTACAATCGACTCTGCTTTTAGCAGAGATTTCCATTGAATATGGAAAGGGTCGCTTATATTTATTCTGTGTACAAGTGCAGAGATATGCTGGTTATAAGTGCAGAAGAAGCGTTTAAAATTATGTTGGTTTTTCAATACAGTGGAGCCAGTTTTAATGTCTCAGCCAAAATATTTATTTTGTAGTTCAGTGGATATGAGAATGATTTCATATCACATATAAGGCCCGTGAAGATCCGGGGTAGAATACGTCTTCAGCAACCCATGCTTGCCATAAAAGCGGATTATGCTTGTCGAAAGAGGTGACTAACGGGATCGGGTGGTCAGTCGCGCTGACATGGTTTATGCATGTCATCGTATCCCATTTGCGTGGATTGATGCTCATGATGTTAATCACTGGATTGTTTGGTCCAGATTCGATTATTTACAGACCGCCGTCACATAGCTGGAATATTGCTGAGTGCGACGTAAAACAACAAACCATCCAACCAACTCATACTACAAAATCTCTGATTACGCTCCAGATATCTGACGAAGCTAGTGGCTACAAGTCTTCCTATGAGAGTTCCTACACACACAACGCTGTCCCTCATGAACTCGGCAACTGCATGGAGCATCAGGGAGAAATGTTGTTCACCACCATCGACCGCGACAACGACCTCAACGCCGGCGGAAACTGCGCACAAATACATCAGTCTGGCTGGTGGTACAACGACTGCGGCGGTTGTAACCCGACGGGGAAAGTGCAACCCCAGACCGAGTATTACCAGAACTCGGATCCGACTTATGTGAAAGTACCCGTCGTAAACAACTATGCGCCTCGACTTGTAAAGGTAGCACTTGAGGTTTTCCCATGATCGTGGGGTAGCCGTGTAGATAAAGCGTTCGTTCGTCACGGCGAAAGGACGAGTTCGATTCCCGGCTTGGGTACTATGTGTGAAGTTCATTTGTGCTTTTTTACTGGGTGATCGATTGGTAGATTTCTTTAAACAAATGTTTGATTATATTTTCAAAACAGTTCTACTTGTCATAAATATGTGAGATTTTGTGAAATAGATTTAACGTCGTTTAATATGGAATGCTGTGAGGGACATTCTCGGGATCGCGTATTATCGCCATGACGACCTTTGGAAGCAAGCTAAATATGCCCAAAGTGTGAACTTGCGAGATCGCGAGAATGTCCCTTTAAGTATTCCACAGTTTATTAGAGCTTTATCGCGATGTGTCAGGGTATTGTGTGAGGGAAGCCCAAATTGACGCATGCGCAGCTTGTCGACTGCTGCTATTTTTCTCTGAATTCTATGGGTTTGTAACAAAGAGGTCATTTACATACTATTATATGCAGATATGTAGAAATTCATTATGTTCCATTGGACACATAAAATATATAATGGTAGTCATCACCTTGGTCAAGACAAATACATAGTGTACAGTACGACTACTGTTTATCGATAGCTATGTTATTCCATGTTCCTTTCTCAGTTATAATGTTTTTTTATTTTAACATGTTCAAGTAAATTAACCTTGGCAGTTTTAATTAACATTCATAAGTTAATGAATCTTTTCCAAATAACTTATTAAATAGATTCCAAATTCGCAGTAAATATGCATGTTTTCAAAGTGAATGGATTTAAATGGTCAATCGTAAGAAAAATCATTCTGTTGATGGTTATTTCTTGGCGTTCGACTGCAAAGTGCGGAGACAGAGCAACAGATTCTGTTTGACATTGGCATGATTAAATAAGTTCTTTTCTACTCAAATTTGCCTTGTTTTTCTTGTGTGGGGTGAACAGTGGAATGTTAGTATCATGTGCACATCACTTCGACCCTGGTTATGAGTGTGACTATGTCCACAGCCATTGGGCTGGGAAAAGTTTGCAAACATCAAAGATGTCTTCGGTTCATCCTTTAGGTTCTCTCGCTTGTTCCAACTCACACATGATAGAGTAGTAATAGTTTCAGTCGTGGTCATTATTGCTTAACTCTCATGAATGAGAGTTTTCAAGACCACAACTGGCCAACCCTGTCATTTCTGTGATTTCTGCCATTGTACCTCCACGCCGTCGAAGGAATATCATTCTGAGAGGATTTTCAACAGTTCCGATTAGTTCTTTATTCATACAAGACTTGAATTGAGTAACACTATTTGATACATATCATCTGGTGCCATTTATGAAGTTGAACTTTGCTTTGTATATTCAGTTATAATGTACATTAAAATGCTGACATAATACCATTCTGAAGATTGCCGAAATGTTAATCTATACATGTTGAACTAACCATGCATGTAGATACAGCATTCATGAAGGTAAACTGTATGTGCATTGACCTGATGATCGTGTAACTGAAACGTACTCACCTTACTCGTTGATACAATTTGTCTTTCATAATACAGTTGGCAGCCTTTTGTCTGAGGACGTATCTTTGTCCAAAACCATTGATCTTTACCTTGATCTAAATCAAATTAAGAACACCTGGGCCTCGGTTACTTCTATTTTTCGGAACAACTAGGTGACTTTGATTTAAAGATATATATATATATTCTCAAAAGTGTGAAAATGGATTGGTAAACAAGCGAAGCGCTTATGTTAATACCGCTCCTAGGTGACTTTAATTCTCTCATTCGAAAATTTGGTGTACGTCTTTCCACGTTTGTCAGTTAGAAACTTTATGAACTTACTTTGAGATCGAATCTTGTGAATGTTTTTTGTTGAAAACACAAATGTCAGTTTCAAGATAACTCATTTTTTGCAGAAGAAAATTAATTAATTAGAGCGACTATCTGAGTTCAATACATATTGCAGTGCATAAGCCAATCAAATAATTAGTCCAAAATATCACACGTCATTTTGTTACCTTTAATTAACATTTGGATTTTGGACCATGTTCAGACAAATGTATTTACGTCTTTAAACATATTAATTTTCAGGGCGAGATTCCAAACCAACTGTCCATAGTTATGAAGCGTTCATAAAATATTTTTTCTACTTCCAACAATGTATGCAGGCTTTCCATTAAAAGTGTTTTTATTATGTCTTTTACCTCGATTAAAAGACATAATCTATATATTTGTTAACATGGACTTGGAAATGGAATAAAATCTATTTAAAAATGAATCAACAGAAGTTTGAAGAGTGATCTGTACCATCGACCATCAAGGTACCGTCATCAGGCACGACTCATCTAGAGAAGAAGACCTTCCCATAAACAGGAGAATAGTTCTCAGATCTCCTTGACAACCTTTATCCCACCTTTCCTCAGACGGTATCATCAGACTCATCAGTTCCTGCATCAACCCAACCTACCTCACATGGCGTCCCCATGACATCGCCTCTCTCCCCATAAACGTCGATGTACACAAGACTGACATCACCTATCGCCGCTCTCTACTGGATCGGAAAGGTCGATGATCATTCTCAAAGCTTTTCAACACCTAGTCATCCTCCTCAACCACCTAAATGCCCAATACCCACGGATGCAGTTCACAATTGTGTGAAAACAAATTTCGTTTCCTAGTTGTAAAAGTTCAGAACGATCAGAACGAGTTCCAGATCAGTGTCAACCGAAGCCAAGTTGAACCCATACCGACCAGTATCTTCACTATTCATCAAACCATCCACCACAAGTCAAGCAATGCATTATGAGCCAGGAACATCTGCTCCATGCCCCAAACCTTTGAAGCTGCTGTTGTGCAAAGGCACACCCGTCACACTGCAAATATATGGGGTCGTGCATCTCATTCAAATGCATTTCGTCCATTCCATTAAGATATAACTGACCAAAGTCACCCGAGGTTACTACATTTCTGGCAACCTGGGTTGACTAGATTCCACCTGAGGTAGGTAATCAATGTTAACCAAGCAGTATCCGAAATAAAATTATTTAAATGTAAGCTTAGATATATTACCAGGAGAAAGAGAAACACAACCACCATGTGAATTGCTATAACTCATAACTATGAGAGGTAACACGTGTTTCATTACTTGATAAAGCTGCCATTGTACCTTTTCTATCAAATGCAAGTAAAACGACAAGAAAACTGATAATTGTGCGTATAACATCAAACAAACTAAAATTATACACAAAGTTGCATTAGTGAAACTAAAGTATTTATATCAACAATCGAAAGTTAAATTTTCATAACGCATAGCAGAATACATACATGTTCTATCCATAACTAGTTAATAATATTCATAAAAATGAATAATGATTGGATCAATAAATGTACTAGCCACATAAAGAAACTGTGCACGGAGAAAATATATTCTGGATTGAAATACAACACAGCAAGAACAAAATGATGCAGACGCTGTAGCAGCTGAATGATCGGACCATAAGAAAATGTCAACGGGACCTGAACAACATCTGTTACGATGACGTCAGAAGATCAAAATGGAGTAGGGGGTCAAACGACAAAGTCACAAAGTCAATAACGGGTATGACCACCCTGTGCGTGAATCACAGCAGTGCATCGGCGACGCATGGAGTCCACCAAATGGGCATGGAAGGCCTGGGGAATGGCCTGTCATATCCTTCTCAAATCCTGTGCCAAGTCACGGACGTTATCTGGAGGATGTGGAAGACGACGAGGACGGCGCTCCATTTCATCCCACACATGCTCTATTGGGAAGAGATCTGGAGAATTTGCAGGCCATGGCAGTAACATGACATTGTTATGGTGAAGGAAATCCATTGCGACCCTAGCCGTGTGAGGATGAGCGTTGTCCTGTTGAAATGTCAATCCCGGGCCATGACGTTGCAGGAAAGGAATGACCACAGGCCTCAGAATCTGATCTCTGTAGCCAACACCGGTGAGATTGCCCTGAACAACCACCAAAGGGGTTCGGTGCCGTGCTGTTATCCCACCCCAAATCATCACAGAGCCACCTCCAAAACGATTCCTCTCCACAATACAGTTGCGTGCATAACGTTCTCCCAAACGCCGGAAGACACGTTGGCGCCCGTCACTGTGGGAAATGTTGAACCTCGATTCATCTGTAAAGACAACATTTCCCCACCATATTCGAGGTTGGCGAACATGATTTCGACACCATCTTAGACGGTTGACTCAATGACGGTGTGTCAGGATGGGACGTATGGCAGGGCGTCGTGGTCGAATCCCGTACTGACGTAAACGATTGCTGACAGTGTTGGTATGGATACGGCGCAGTCCAGGAATTGTCTGGGACATCGTTACTGCCGTTTGGAACCTGTGTCGGAGATGTGTAACTCGAATCCATCTGTCCTGTCTTGGTGTCGTTACTCGGGGACGTCCTGAACGTGGGTGGTCGGCAACGTCATTTGTGTTCTGATAACGCCTCACCAATACCGATATAGTGATACGATGGCACTGGAAATGTGTTGCCACCTGTTGTTGCCTCATTCCCGCTCGGATCATTCCAATGGCTTCGTGACGCTGTGCAGCTGTCAATCTTGGCATGATTTGCTTGTGATATGCTTGTGTCTGCGCCTGAGAAGTTTTGAATTTTTGAATGGCCACAGATCATGCTTTCCAAAGTGACAGCGAATTTTGAGTTGCACATGCTGTGTACAGCTGCACAGGTTGCACGTGCAGTAACAAATTGCCCGTCCATAAGCCCCCATCAATATGTCATATCGCATGGCACGTGCATGAGCGTTTGAATGTCTCCAATAATTGCTGTGTTCAAACCTATATTTCATATGCTTACTTACTTACTTACTTTGGAGATTTAACGTGCGCTTTCCGACTGATGCGTATTTCGCACACGGGCCCGGCCAGGCCATTTAATGTGTTTCCGAAAGGGGCGAGGGTGGTCTGTGCAACCCAAGAGGGGGCTTTAGGGGTTGCTTATATAGAATTTGGGAATTTTGAGATTTGGAATAGATGCCGATGGGGTTGGGGAGGAGAACTAAGGGAGCTGGGTATGGTGGATGATTGTTTGTTTATGTGATTTTGATTTGGTAGGTTATTATGGTTTTAGATGCGTTTTATTAGTTCCGTTTTTATTAAGAATACGCCTAAGGCCTTGAAGTTTTCTAGTTTATTTTGTGGGTTTAGTATTGCTTCTAGAGTGAGAGCCTTGTTTAGATTGAGGGTGGTTTGTAATGCGGTTTGTATAATATAATTTCATATGTGGACGGTGTGCCCTTATATCTATAATTTCTCCGTGCACAGTTTCTTTATGTGGCTAGTATAATTAACTCGAACAATGAAGTCACGTGGAATATAGCATCAACGATGCTCCATCGAAATGGGCAATTAAGGTCAATCAGAGTAAGACGTAAATCAGTTATTATGTTCTAACATTGGTCAAGCAAGGTTTCCTTGGTTTTACTTTGGTGAACACGGATTCACTTTTGTCTTCCAGAGTTTTGAAAACCGGAAGCAAGCAGTGACAACGCCTCATCTCTTCAGTGTTTACCAGTAGTGCAATAGTGTAGTGATAGGAACTCACAATTTCAAACTAGTGTCACGAGTGTCAAACTAGATGTCCAACTTGTGCAATAGTGTCGTAATAGAGCTCTGCGTCGTGCAGTAGTGTAGTGATAGGAACTCACAATTTCAAGAGTGTCAAACTAGATGTCCAACTTGTGCAATAGAGTCGTTATAGAGCTCTGCGTCGTGCAATAGTGTAGTGATAGGAACTCACAATTTCAATAGTGTCATAATAGAGGTCCAACTTGTGCAACAGAGCGTTTTTTGGTGTTTTGTGGTGGCGAGTTAGCTGGTTTGGTTGGGGTGGTGTATGTCGTGTTTTCGCCATACTCGGTCGGGACGATGTTTTCGAGTGACCTCCCAGAAGTGTTGTGCGCTTCCGCAGGCGTGGGTGAGTAAGGAGCTGGAATGTCTGCGAGTGTGGCGTTGCGGGTGTCAGTCATATTGTTTGGGTGTTGTGTTGGAGAGCGTGTGTTGTGGTGAGTGGTGGTGGTTTTGGGGAGGTGAGTTGGTTTGTTGTTTTTACTTGGTGATTTGTGTTTAGGAGGCGGAGGAGGTTGCGGTGGTTATTTGTTGTTGGTTTTAGTAGGAGGGTTTGGGAAATGGATTATTTATTGAAGATTAAGTTTGATTCTGGAAGGCTGGGATAAGGTGAGACAAGTGGAAAGCGGGGATTAAGAGATATTTAGTCGAAGGAGTGGAGGTATGTGAGTGGTGGGCGTGGGTGGTGAGTAGGAAAGAGCGAGAAAAAACGCAAACTCGACACATCCACTCCACCTCCATCGCCAACACCCTCCCCGGCCGCCTTCCTCACCACCTTCGCCCTCTACTTCTTCTCAGCAGGCTCAGGCACCACTCTCTCACTAGAACTTTCGGCAGACAAAATAGGACTTTGGTTCAAAAGACAAAAAATAAATTACAACAATATTAAAAAAGCCAACAAAGGATACCAGATAATCTTTCCTAACCGAGAATCTTACAACGCAGCAAATAAAATAACTCAAATATTCCACGTCACGGTAATCAAACAAACACCTAATTGGCAACAATATACACGAGGCGTAATAAGGGTTAACCCAAGGGAAACAACTGAGGACTTACAATTATACTCTCTAGAAGCTAACATAAACCAAGACCAAAACCCTCAACCCCTAATCACCAGCACGCGCAGAATAACCTCAACTAGAAACGGAAAAACGGTCCCAACCTCCATTGTCATAATCAACTTTAAAAAAACCGCTAAATTCCCTGAAGCCCCCAAACACATATCCTTCGGAGCCCACACAAACTTAGAAGTCAAACCCTATATAAAGCAGGTTAAGCAATGTTCAAAGTGCCTCAAATACAACCACACTGCTTCCCAATGCACCTACCCTAAAACTAAATGTAAAAAATGCGCACAAACAGACTGCCCAGGCACATGCACACCCTGGTGCATCCACTGCAAATCCACCCAACACACTTCACTTTCAAACCAATGCCCACACAGACACACACTCACCCAGCAGGCCAACAAACACATAAACATAGAAACGGCTAAAATCCAAACACGAAAATTTGCTACACCTGCATCTAAACCACTCCTCCCTACACCACACCCAAACACCATCCCACAAACAAACACCACACCCATAACCGACAGCTCTGTCTGGGACCCCTACCGAGAAACCGCACCCACCTCACACACACAAGCAGCCACTCAACCAACCACGAACCCTCCCAAAACATCAACCCCCGCATGCAAAACAAACCTCAAAATGACCACCACAACACGACCCTCATCCAAGCACCCTACAGCCCATATGGCAACAACGCTCTCCCACAAGCAAGCACAACAACAAAACACAAACACTAAGAAAACATCAGCTACACCCATCCCGCCAACACCTTCACAACCCTCCACATCACATGCCTCCCCCATGGAAACTCAACCAGCTAAACCTAATCCAACCCATGACGAAGATTTCTCCACTACTGAGGAAACAATAGACACTACTCCAACTAAAACAAACCAAACTTCCCAACCAGCCAACACCCCAAACCTAAATAACCTCACCTTACTCCTAGCATATATGCATAGTCAAAACTCACCAAAAGCTAGTATGGAATCCTTCCACAAAGTAGCTTTCAATCTAAAATTAACCGATCTTCCCTTCTTCCTCTTTAACCTCCATCTAAAAGAACTCACCGAATAAAATAAAAACTAAAAACTAAATCACCAATCACCCGAACCCAATATTCGAAGGACTAAATATTTTTCAGTGGAACGCCAACGGACTCACCTCCCACGGCCATGAACTAAAAACTAAATTTAAACTAAATAAAGGCCCTCACATTGCTTGTATACAGGAAACCAAATTCTCAAAAAAAATCGAAATTCACACTACCTAACTACAACTCAGTTAGAACTGACAGAGCTAAACCGAAAACAAGAAGAGCCGCAGGAGGACTAATCATATTTATCAGGGAAGATATAAATTACGAAGAAATAAAAATAGACACGCCAAACCTAGAAGCCAACGGCATTAAAATCACATTAAATAACCGAAACATAAACATCATAAATATTTACCACTGGGCGGAACAAAAAGTCCAACCTGAGGATCTAAACAAACTACTCAAAATAAGCGATAAATCTACTATATTCCTAGGAGACTTTAACGCTCACCATCCTACATGGAGCATAGATGATAAAATAGATACTCATGGCAAATTAATCTCCGAATGGATAGAAACAAACGACCTAGTACTCCTTAATAGCAACCAACCCACGAGGTACGATAAGATAAACCAAAAAATGTCGGCTATCGACCTAACCATATGCACCGCAGATCTAGCCCAAAGCACTCAATGGGAAGTGCACGACGTCCCGCTAGGTAGCGACCACTTCCCCATAAACATAACCATAGGAAATACAAACGTACCAATCCAAACAGAAAACCAAGAACCAAAATTCCATTACAACAAAGCTAACTGGGACCAATTCCAAGATATCTGCAACGAAGCTAACTTAAACGAAATAGAAAATAATGATCCAGAAACCTATTGTAAAAACCTAACAGACTATATAATAAACGCAGCCAAAACCTCCATCCCCTTCAAAGTATCTAAGACAGGCAAACCGACGGTACCATGGTGGAATGAGGAAATAGAACAGACTAGACGAAAACGTAAATCAGCCTTCAATAAAGCAAAACGCGACTACAAATATTTAAACATAGCCCACGAACTAAACCACCAGGTTCAAAAACTAGTCCAAATAGCCAAAAGTAGAGACTGGAAAAAATTCTGCGAAGGTATAAATAACCGTACAGATGCCAGAACGGTCTGGCGCAAAATCCACGCCATTAGAGGCTTAAAACGACATAAAAAAAACCCTAACATTAACAACTCAACCAACCCCGCCCAAAAAGCAAATAATCTCGCCAACCACTTTTCGGCCGTTAGCAGTAACAGCAACTTCAGCCAAAAATTCCAAGATAAACTTAAAACAGAAAACAAACCCACAAAAGAACCAAACAATAACAATCTAGAAATAAATCAACCCTACACAATGGAGGAGCTCCTCTACGTAATCCAAAACAGGAAAAAGGGCACAGCCCCAGGATTAGACCTAACCTCTTACCAAATAATTAAAAAACTCCCCCTAAAACTGCTCCAGGCACTACTCAAACTATACAATCTCATCTACCTAAACGGACAGGTTCCTACACCCTGGAAACAGGCCCTAGTCATACCAATCCCTAAACCTAATAAACCAGCTAATCAAGCTAACTCATATAGACCAATATCCCTAACTTCAAACTTATGTAAAGTAATGGAATCAATGGCTAAAAATAGATTACAACATTACTTAACCCAAAATAACACCATAAACCCAGATCAAAGCGGTTTCACTCCTGGCCGCTCAACCCTAGATAACCTCGCCCGACTAGAACAAGATATTAAGACAGGACAACTAAATAAACAATATACCACAGGCATCTTCTTAGACTTCGCTAAAGCTTTCGACATGGTATGGCACGATGGGCTAATACAAAAACTTAAAAAAATAGGACTCAAAGGTCAGATAATAAACTACATCCAGGACTTCCTAAACAATCGTAAAATAACCGTGTGTATAGACCAAACTCTATCGGACCAATGTCCCCTAGAAAATGGCACTCCACAGGGCAGTATCCTCAGCCCCACCCTCTTCAATATAATGATAAACGATCTATTCGAGGGTCTATCCCCTAAAGTAAACACATCAAAATTCGCGGATGATGGAGCCATCTGGATCCGCACTAAAAGCATGAAAATGGCCACAAATCTACTCCAAAAATCTCTTAATAAAATACAACAATGGGCTGACAAATGGGGCTTCTCCCTTAACTCAGAAAAAACAACAGGAATAGTATTCAAACATAAAAACATGAAACCCGCCTCCCCAATCCTCCAGCTAAACAACCAAACAATCAAATTTCAAAAACAAACCAAATTCTTAGGACTTATTTTCGATGAACATCTCACCTGGGATGCTCACATCCAAAACCTAACAACTAAATGCAGTAAAGACCTAAACACCCTAAGATGCCTAACTGGCTCTAACTGGGGAGCCTCCAAAGATACTCTCCTCTCTCTCTACATATCCCTAATTAGATCAAAACTAGACTACGGCTGCGCCATATACAACACCCTAAACAACTCTCTATCCAAAAAACTTGACTCAATACAATATCAGGCTCTCAAACTCATTACACACACCCAACATGGCACCTCCTACACCTCACTTCAGGCCCTTACAGGAGAAATGCCACTAAATCTACGCAGGGAACATCTAAGCCTTAATTTCTGGGCCGCGTCCCAATCAAACCCTCTCATCCAAAACTTAATAAACCAAAACATCAGCCCAAGAAACCAAACTCTAGCTCGTAAACACCCCTTACTCACCCCAATATCCCAAAGAATAACAAACTACCTAAATGAACACCAAATTAAAAATCTTAAACAAAACTGCAAAAAATCAAATATCTTCACCCCTAAACTCAAAATACCCCAAATAGACACAACGCTAGCTAACCAAATAAATAAACAAACCGACCCAAACATAGCTAAAACCACCACACTTGCATACATACACGAAAATTGGCCAAACTGGTGTCACATATACACTGACGGATCTTCAGACCCGATCTCCAACCACACAGGTTTCGGAGTCCATACCACACAACCAGTTATATCCACACAATCTTACCGACTCCCAAACAACCAATCTATATTCACGGCCGAACTTATGGGCATGGCCTCAGCCCTGCATAACCAACAATCTAAAAACAACAAAAAAATCCTAATTCTCACTGACTCCCTTAGTGGACTACAAGCCCTTCAAAACAAAAATACCAAAAAACGACCTAAATTAATAAACCAAATACTTAAAAGCTCCAACGACCTAACAAAAGCAGGCAAACAAATAACCTTCTTGTGGATCCCCGCCCACGTAGGAATTTACGGCAATGAAAGCGCCGATAAAGCAGCTAAATTATCTCTCAAAATACCAGAAATAAGCCTAAACCTACCCATCTCAAAATCAGAAATTAAAAGTGTACACAAACAAAAAATAACCAAAAAATGGCATAATCAATATCAAAACTCAAATAGCCAAATCAAAAAAGTGCTCAGAAAACCACTAGCCAAACCTAAAATCCTACACCCCTCTAAAAAAATTGACAGATTAATTACAAAACTCCAAACAGGACACACCAACCTAAATAACCACCTAAAACAACTTAAAAGACACACCACAGGCAACTGCCCCCACTGCAAACAACCCGAAACCACAGAACACGCACTCATTCACTGCACCCACTATCAAACACACAGAACCACACTACAAACCGCCCTCAATCTAAATAAGGTTCCTACTCCAGATGAAATACTAAACCCTCAAAATAAACTAGAAAACTTCAAGGCCCTAGGCGTATTCCTAATCAAAACAGACCTAATTAAGCGCATCTAAAAATTAATTAATCTACCAATCCAAAATCCAATAAACATACAAACACCCACCTCTCCCGGCTCCCTTAGTTCCCTCCTCCACCCACCTCGGCATTTATTCCAAATTTAAAAATTTCAAAAAATCAATATAAGCAACCCCTAAAAGCCCACTCTTGGGTTGCACACACCACTTTCACCCTTCTCGGAATACACTAAATGGTCCGACCAGGCCCGTGTGCGAAATACGCTGTAGTCGGAAAGCGCACGTTAAATCTTTTATATCAGTCAGTCAGTCAGTCAGCAACAGAGCTCTGCGGAGTGCAAAAGCGTTGAAAGAGAGCTGCTGCAACCATTGGGATTTCTCTCGTAATACAGATGTCACTATTGCAACAGTATAGTGATAGACATCATACTATTCCAATCGTGGCGAAATACACATCTCACCATTGCAACAGTGTCCAAAGAAATTCCTTTGCGAAAACTGTTAATGAATCAGAACAGAATAAGGTATTTAATAGCAAAATCAACAGCCTTCTACTTGATGACACAGCAAATATTGTCAACCACTATCTTACCCACTCTATTTTCTATATGTTATGGGAGTTGCTGTAGCATTATCTGAACGAAGGCGCTGTTACAAACAACAGCAGAACCACGACGGTATATCGTCAAAAACCAAATTGTTAAAACGAATGAGAGTACAGTTTCAGTTATCCCGGAAGCATAACTCGTATCACGACGTCAAGCATTCCGCCACGTCTGTTTCACAAGTGTGAAAGTTCACACAGGATTGCCAAGAAAATTAATGATCATTTTTGTATCTTATATTCTCGATAAACAAGGTTGAATTGGAATTGCGGGTGTTGTTGAGTGCTCAATGCATGACATTTTAATATGTAAAATCTCCGGCTTACGCCGTTGGTTCCAAATACAATTTCCGGCGTCGAATCTATTTTAGATCGTGATTTTGTTAATGTTTGCATCATCAATGAGATAGAAAACATTTTTTAACAGCACTTCCTTCATAAAACAGACTGTTACCAATTGCAAATGCCTGTTAACTGTTAATAACATGGCTGTCGGAATGCAGTCAAAGAGCCGAATCTTTTCTGCCTGAAACATCACTTGCTTCTCGATCCCAAACCTTCCAGACCTTTATTGCTGTGAGTCACGCAAACAATATCAGTCATCAAAATTGAATTTGGCAATGATGAGATTCTACAAACACAATGGAGCGCCCATGTGATCCCTCTAATATATGATTAGGACAAATTCAATTTAATATAGTATTGTTAAGCTTTGTCCTGTACACCAGCGAACAAACTGGGCATACAGCTGAACAAAGAATGCACCATATCACCCGAAAGCACACACAATAGCACAGACGTGCTATATGACACCATTCAAAGGGTCCCAAGGGCAGGACAGATTTGAAGTAAGCAAAAACTGTTATTTGTTAAAGCAACTGATCTGTGAATAATATAAACTGTTGATACGCTTTGTCAATTACTCTGGGTGACAAACTTCACAATCAGCTGAACAATGAACCGTGCCATCCAGAGAACACACAACACAACACAACACAACACAACACCACAGAAAAAGAGCTATGTGTGACCATTGTTAGTGCAGAGCTTGACAGATTTGATATTACCGCCAGGAGCAATAAAGGAACTTTATTTTGGAATTACTTTTGGCATTGCTTGATAATCGACCCCGATATGACATTCAACACAGAATACTTTTTCATTATTTTTGACATTAGTCCATTATAAATCACTATTTCACGCAACTATATTCTCAACATTAAAAAAATTGTGAATCTATTTAGTTTCATATGTTGTAACAGAAATTCATCAAGGCTTTCAAATGACTTAAAGCGCTGGTCGCACTAAAACGACACATAAGCGTGTTCATGAGGTCTTTGGAATTATCTTGATGCGCACGTCCGACTGTCTACCTCGTCATGAGATGGGTACTGATTGTACCGCTATGGGTCTTCCTGGACCAAAGCGTTACCGTTGAAGAAAGGGGCTATAGTCAAGTGAACACATGCGTTGATTTACCAACCTTCAACTACAAGCAGAAACCGACGACTTCAAGGGTGCAGTGTGCAGTCGCTTGCTCTCAAGAACCTAACTGCATGTCGTTCAGCATTCCAATGACTGGTCCAAGCTTGTGCTATTTGAACAACGCCACATTTAAACATACCGGGTGTTCCTACGGGACATTCAAACACTTCAGTTTGGAAAAGGTAAGTTTGAACAGCAGAACCAGAACAAGAACCAGACATGGTGGGTACACTGAATGGTGAGTGTCTTAAAACGCCGCTCAGCAATATTCCAGCTGTATCTCGCAGGCCTGAAAATAATGGAATGAGGATCGGGCAAATCAATGGTTGATATTAATTATAAGCAACGACCCACTCTGTCAAGGTACGCTATAAGCCAAGTCAGCGAGCCTTGACCAACTGGCCTTGGCGAATTGAGTCGCCTCTGAATCTGGGGGCTTTATCTTACCCGGCTCCCCACGGGGCTGTTGCGAGAAATGACTATCAGTCATTTGTAGAATAAAACACCAGGCCAAGGCTATGTTTGAGGATGTAAGATCCAAGTCGAGGCGGGAGAGGTTATGTAAGACCGATAGCAAGATTTGTTGTGCGGCGTCAGGCAACAAACAAACACTTAGTTTCTCATGCAAATTGTGTGAAATACCGGTAGAGCCGTTGTCGTGAAAACTTGCTGTCATCACTGATTTTCAGTGATCCAAAATTTGCTTTGAGGCCCAATGGAATCTGTTTCCGCAGGTAATCGAGATTGCAAATTGTGTGAAATACCGGTAGAGCCGTTGTCGTGAAAACTTGATGTCATCGCTGATTTTCAGTGATCCGTAATTCGCTTTTTAGGCTCAATGGAATCGGTTTCCGCGGGTTATCGAGATTGTTCTCTAGCTTTTAGGTTCTATAGTAAACATCGCGTTTGCGATTTTTGGACTTTTGGTATAACGCCACTAGGGGGTCGCACCACCGACCCTACCCTGAGCAGACGGCGTATCCAGTACACCACGGAGGCGGTTTCACGATACGTGCCTACAGCAATAGATGATCTGGTACACCCTGATTTTGTTTCTATGTTTGACAGCACACACCCTGTTCATGGTAAACACTCTGGGCTTTCCTCTTACATTAAGCTGACGACACACCATGATGTGACTGAAAAACTTATAACGGCGTTATACAAAACCCACCAAGTCATATCGGAGATAGCACGTGTTCCACTTTGCCGAAATCCACGTTTTGTATGAGAAACCGGAAAGTAAATCAAGAAATACGTATAATTCAATTTTAGAAGATTTTCAGAATATTTATTCAGACAGTGCAATACGGACACCGCCTTATTTGTTGCAGTCCCCAGAACGACCTTGTTGGCACGGCGGCAGCTACAACACAACGACGTCAGACTGCATCTGTTACAATGGCTACATAGGTAACTGGTGCCAGACACTCATGCAAGGTAATTACAGTTCTCAGCCTGGGGAACGGATGGCCCAGTCGTCGAAGTGGCGCAATTCGCTGTGCAGAGTTGCATCCCTTAGTTTTTCCTTAAATACGACGGTGATGGGTTCGAATCCAAGATTCGCTCAGATTATTATTCTTAATTTGTCCGCACCATACTCCTGGGTTATTTCTAAGTCGTACACCTCGAAGGATTTACTAAATGACACATCATAAATTGGTCATGCTTCTGCGCGTAGCTCAACAGTGAACATGTGCTACAAATGAAAATGCAGAATATCCTTAACACAATTTAGATGCAGCTCACACAGGTTAGTGGTTGACGTTGGCAGGCACACAAAAAATACCCAAATGTTTAAGATTATGTAGACAATGTTCTTTAAATGTTGTCTAAGATGAATTTCATTTTCTACTTGTATGTTGTAAATATGATAATTTAAGGAAAAAATGTATTGAACAAAAAATACTATGTACATCCAAATAAATACAAGTTTATCTCTTTAATATCACATGTGAGCATAACGGCTATACAAAATCTCTCTCTCTCTCCCTCTCTCTCTCTCTCTCTCTCTCTCTCTCTCTCTCTCTATATATATATATATATATATATATATATATATATATATATATATATATCATGACATGTTATTAAGAAATGAATCCTTGTAACATTTCTAACCGCATCAACATTGTCATGTATTCTGTACTATGGACCTGTGGCCTCACAGTTATATATGAATATACTGATTGAAGAAAATATGGTTGCAAAATCCATTAAACACATAAAACCAGGAGAGTAGCTCTTCTTAATACAGAGAAGACAAGCATTCTATGTATTAATTATAGATAGGACTTTTATTGTGGTTGGTTAGAGGTTGGCATGCTCATGAATCTATGTCGGCTTTCGGGCAAAACGTCTCAATACAATGCGTTAAAGTCTTATGGCCCTGTCACACTACAACGTATAGCAGCAACGTATGGCGACGTGTGAGAATTTTTGCCAAAACGCCGGCAACGTTGAAACAAGCTATGGATAAGTTAGGTGTAAGTCGTTTACGTTAAAAGCACGCTGGTATACGTTGTAGTACGCCGAGGCTTAAAAACATTTTTGTGCATGCACGGAATTTTCGGTGTATGGGAACGTATGAAGGTATGAATTATACGTTAGGCATACGTTAGAGGTATGCTCTTCATACGTTTACATACCAGATATACGTTTCCCATACAGCCCGTTTTAGTCACCTTTCCCCTACGCTGAGCGTGCTAGTCATGCGTTACTCATACGCTAGGCATTCGCTGGCCATACGTTGATCACGCCAGACAAACGCTGGTAATACGCTTTTATACGCAGTCATAAGTTATGTATAAGTCAGTGATACGCTACTAATACGTTTGACATGCGTTACATATACGGTAAACTCTCGTTATGTATACGCTATGAATACGCCAAACCCATGGTTTTTCGAAGAAAGCTCGACGTATGACAGCGTACTAACTGGCTTTTCCACGCTAGGTGCAAGTTACTCTAAAACGTTAAAGTGTGACAGGGCCATAACTGACTTTGTAGTTATGGTGTTGATCTAGTCATACTCCATTAAATTTCAGTTTGACAGAAAAGAAACTTTTATTTTCAGTCCATAATGATACGACAGGCCTGACTTGCTTACGTCGATCGTTCGCAACAATTAGATCGAATTGTGTACGGCTATATAAAATTCTATCTGTGTTCCCACACCTCGTTAGGAATCCAAAGCTTACCAGGCCTCCAATACTCTATTTTGGTGGTCAGTGAAGATCGGGGGCATGGTCACAATAAGTGACCTGAATAATTGTGTGTCATCTCGGCCAAAGGGCGACTTGGCCAGATATATATAATTGGCAGGTGACTGCTTGTCGTAAAAGGCGACTAACGGGATCGGGTGGTCAGGCTCGCTGACTTGGTTAATGCATGCCATCGATCCACATTGTGTGGATCGATGCTCATGATATTAATCACTGGATTGTCTGGTCCAGACTCGATTATTTACAGACCGCCGTCATATAGCTGGAATATTGCTGAGTGCGGCGTTAAACAACAAACAAACAAACCAGAATTGGTGTGTTCCTCGGACAGGAGCTTATGCATGTTTCCTCTTGTTTCTAGATTGCAGCGAAGGCTGGAACCTACCTTATTACAACAAACTAAAGGCGGTGTTCAGCATCCATCCCATCACATCGCCCTACCCCTTCAAGGTCTTCTGCGAGATGGTCCACAAGGGCAAGCTTGTCATCCTACGAAACACGCCAGATGCCCTTAATGTGGACTTTAACAGAACCTTCACGGAGTACAAAGATGGATTCGGTGACCTTGAGGGCAATGTTTGGATGGGGTTGCAGAGGTTCCACTATCTGACCAACCACCGCAACATGACCTTTAAGGTTGTCGTGAAGACCAGTGGGGTTGCAATTAAGATGACTGACTTCAGGCAGCGTTTCTACAATGATTTTCGGGTGAGATAGCACGTAAAGGTGAGGTGAAATTGGGTTTAACGTCGCGTCCAAGATTATTGCACTTATATAGCGACGTGCATGTACGTGTGTGTGTGTGGCTTTGGCTGCTTGTACTAGTCGGGACAGATTCCGATTTATAGTGCTAGCTCACTGAGATACCATGCCGTAGGTTAACATGAATACCTCACTCAGACACAGTATACTGACTCCGAGCCGACCAGTCCTTGTTTTAGCCCCTTAATGCCGAGCGCCAGACAGGGTAACAACAAGTACCATCTTTTAACGTCTTTTGGTATGACGCGGTCGGGGATCGAACCCCGGACCTTCCGCTCTCCGGGCGGACGCTCTACCACAAGACCACGGAGGTGGTCCAGCACGTAAAGAAGTTCAGCTTAGTCATACTGTAGGCATATTATGCGTCTTTTTTAATTGGAAATAACTAAATCATTAATAAATAAATAGAATAGTTATCATTATTGAGAATCACTTCAATTCAAGTCACGAAGAGTCTTGTTCTAATGGCGGACTTCTGAATTGATATAAAAGACAATCTGGGAGGTTTAAAAGTAGTCAAATCCGTCTCACCATGGTAATGAACATTGAACACAACTCTAAAATTTATGTTACAAATAACATGACCACTGACACATTTAACTCAGCCTCATATTTTTCAAAACTGAAATTGAAACTTACAAGGATATATTTTTAAGGGCTCATGAAGTGGCATCTCTTGCATTGCAGGTGTCCAATGAAACTGACGGTTATCGTTTCACTTTCTCAGCAAGTGAAATTAAACCAGGAACGAGTGCTCTCGGAGACTGTCTAACAGATATGGTAGGACTCCCTTTCTCCACAATCGACAATGACAGAGACACCAAGGTCGGCAACTGCGCCAAGATCCACCTCTCCGGTTGGTGGTACAAGAAATGCGGGCCGTGCAATCCGATGGGAAAACTACAACCCACGTCCGAGCGGATCCAGAATGATGATCCGTGGTACATACACATGCCAATCGACGGAGATTTAGCGGCCCTCGAGGTGAAGCTTATGCTGTCGTATCATGGGTAGCCAAGACTCAACGCATGTCACGTCGCATGGTCACCAGGTTGACACATGATCAACTTATCCGCAATATGGTTCCAAGACCACACACCCTCACTGACTCCTGCATGTAACATTCTGTACCTTTAAAACTTTAACAGGGAATCCCATCCATCCATCTGACGGGCGTTGGGGTAACCTAGTTGTTAAAGCGTTCGCTCGTGGCACCAGGCTCGATTCCCCACGTGGGTACAAAGTGTGAAGCCCAATTCTGGTGTCCCCCGCTGTGATATTGCTAGGATATTGCTAAACGCTGGGTAAAACCATACTCACTCACTCATTCACAATCCATCTGTCATCTATCAACGCTTACAGCAAATTGGTGTTAGGTGTAGCCTAGTTATTAAGGGTTTGCCCGTCACGCCGATGGCCCGGGTTCGATTCCCAACATGGTTACAATATATGAAGTCCAGTTCTATCGTAACCTGCCGTACCCTGTCGTGTTATTGTTGTCATATTGTAAAAAGCGGCATATTGAAACTGAAACAGAACCTACTGATCCGGAGTACATACACATGCAAATTGACGGAGATTTAGCGGCCCTTGAGGTGGAGCTCCTGCTGTCGTATTCAATATACCAAGTACCAATGTTTGTCACCTCTCATCGGCATCAAGATGACATACTCGCATCATGAGCGGATCCGAAAAATGTTGGTTTGTTTGTTGTTTAACGCCGCACTCTGCAATATTCCATCTATATGACGGCGGTGATGACATGCAACGACCAAGTCAGCAAGCCTGCCCACCCGATCCCGGTAGTCGCCTCTTACAGCCAGCATAGGTCGCCTTTTAGGGCAGGCATGGGTTGCTGAAGACCTATTCTACCCCGGATCTTTGTACATTTGCACAAAGGGACATACTCCCGTCCCTTTATCCCGAATTTGTGGAAAGATTTTGTGTAGAGTTGACTTATTTATTCACATGAAAAGACATATATTTACCCAATAATATTTTTAATTCATTTAATGGTCTGTTTTGTAAAAGAATAATTAGAATGATTGATTGATACCTTGTTTAAATAACTGACCTTTTGGAATACATTTCATTATAGTGAATGAGTGAGTTTGGTTTAACGCCGCTTTTAACAGTATTACAGTTATATCAAGGTGTGTCAGTTTAATGTGGGAGGAAAGCCCGAAGTGATGCAGGTCTCAGACGTATACCACTTCGGGGAAGGAACACAACTCTGCACCGCGAGGCGACTGGGCCATCCGTGCCCCCTCATTTCAGTATAGAAGTATTACGTACATATATAACGTATTGCGTTTATTCACGTTATAGTACCTCTGTACATCTTACAACTATATAAATGGGGTATTTCACGGATTTCAATTTATTGGTTGATGCAACTGTTCACCTAATTATCAACCGAATGATAATTCTCAGAAAGCAAAACTCTCTCCACAAATGCTGACAAACATCAAATCAATTTGATAGTGACTACGGCATTGAAAACAACATATCTTTGGTTCTCATTGATTGCTATATTTCCCATGTGTACAATTTGATTTAAGCAGTGTTGAAATTCTATATACAAAGAACCGTCGATTTGATCTTTGTAATGAGCAACATGGACAGCATTACATCTTCGTGTTGACACACCTTGTCGAATACAATCGATTTCACAAGCAGTTAAACAAAGAACGATATCAGGAGTGAGTGACTGAGTTTGGTTTTAGATATATTCCAGCAATATTACGGCGGGGGACACCAGAAATGGGCTTCACACATTGTACCCATGTCGGGATTCGAACCCGGGTCTTCGGCGCGACGAGCGAGCGCTTTAACCACTAGGCTACCCGACCGCCCCCAACACAACAAGACAAACATGCTGAATAACGCCATTTGTCGACTCTGGGACAAGTACAACATTAAGAATTTACCTACACATTCCACTATTTATAATATTTATGAAATCAAAGCTTGAAAAATAAACCCAGTTGCAATCCTGATGTATAGTTTCTTTTTTTAAGAGTATATTTCAGTAATCATATTTATGATACAAATATGTACCTTTAGTCCGGGTATAGGCCGTTTGGACGATTTTTGCTTCGGACAAATTCTTAATTAACAAAGTACTTACTCAATACCCCTGATTCGTAAATCCTGTTTGTTAATCAACACGATTTCACTGGTGATGGTACCGGCCGGAGGTACACGGTGTCACTGTTTGTTGATTTATAATCAAACCATGAAAAATTTAGCCTCGGGCTCGGAAATATAGAGTGATGAGGCATCGATTGATTCGACATGGAACACCAGATCCCTTGGTTTGTAAAGCATAACGGCCGTTTTTTGGTGGTCGATTCAAGTGTTTTTAAAAATATTTCGATAAGAACCACCTGATCACTAATAATAGTCCTTAATGACAGTTTGATGTTGCAAACATTTAATCCGTGGACACTCACTATTGCTTCAGTCTGAGGAATGAGAGGTTCCAAACTACTGTTTGTCCGGAGGACTGATGTAGGAACCATCAACATTGTACAAAGAGACATTAATCCGTACCCTTATTCGGATATCCGGATTAACTGACAAAATGATTATTTTGTACAAGTACTTTCAAATATGAGAATAAAATTGTGTCCCATTCTTGTTTGGGAGATAATCATCATTTAAAAACACACTTTGAAAATTGTGTTTGGTTTCTTATTCCACAATTTTCTAACAAAACGTCTGTTGATAGAAATGTACTGATCTATATACAAAAATCATTATACTTACTAAATAATCTTGATAATTCATTCAATGGACCTTTTGCAAAACATTGCAATATAGACATATAATGTACACGTATTAAGTATATCCAGTAGAACCTTTGTACATCTTAGAACTATATAATTGGATTACCTTATTTCATGGATTTCAATTCATTCCTTCATACTACCGTTTACGCATTTATCGATTAAATGATAATTTTTAGAAAGTAAAGCTCTTGTATTCAACGCCGACAGACGTCAAATTAATCATTTTATTTGAAATGACTACGATATATTGAAACAATATTTCATTGGTTTTCATTGCTATATTTCCAAAGTTTATAAATTGAAATTGGCAATGATGAGATTCTACACACAGAATCGACCATTTTAACTCTGTAATATGTAACATGAACAAAATTAATTTTGCGTCGCTATGACGTTAATACGCTGTGTCGATTGCACTGGGTGACAAACTTCACAAGCAGCTGAACAAAGAAGCGTATCACCCAAGAGCATATACAACACAACACAACACAAACGTATTATAGGACGCCATTGATAGTACAGGGTCGGACAGATTTGATATAACAATGACTGCTAATTGCACAAGCAACCAATCAGTTAATAATACCGTCAGGGGAAATATAAGAACGCTTGTTGTTTATTCAAAAGTTGGTGTTACTCTAGATCTAGATGCGCACGTCCGACTGTCTACCTCGTCATGAGATGGGTACTGATTGTACCGCTATGGGTCTTCCTGGACCAAAGCGTTACCGTTGAAGAAAGGGGCTATAGTCAAGTGAACACATGCGTTGATTTACCAACCTTCAACTACAAGCAGAAACCGACGACTTCAAGGGTGCAGTGTGCAGTCGCTTGCTCTCAAGAACCTAACTGCATGTCGTTCAGCATTCCAATGACTGGTCCAAGTTTGTGCTATTTGAACAACGCCACATTTAAACATACCGGGTGTTCCTGCGGGACATTCAAACACTTCAGTTTGGGAAAGGTAAGTTCAGAATGATGAATTTCTTTGCACGCAACATTTCGGCTGTATCATGGTGACTGGAGTATAATAGAGGCAAAGCAGTGGTTGATACGACCTGGGAACCTGGTTAGTAAATACCCCATTAAACATATTAATAAAATATCAATTTATCATTGTATTTCTTCACTTAATTCAAGTTTGGGTCATAATCCGGATCCAATGACCTGTACATTTTGACTCGATTTGCAACACCATGGTATAAGTTGTATAACTGCCAATTTGATTGTTTTTGAACGATATCAGATCATCGATATAACTGAAGCTTAAGTTAAACCTCTTGGCCAAATTACCTTGTGCCAATCAGAGCAGAAATTCTGATTCATATGCATTAAGAAACAGATCAGCACAATTGGTGCCCATGGGAATGCCTACTTCTTGTCTAAATGGCCCCCAAATGTTACGTAGATGTTATCGATAAGGAAGTCAGGTATTTCACATATTGTTTTCTCATTAAACTTCATATAGCACTTGCTTTCAATTTTTACAAATTGTCCTGAACCTCTGAAGACAGATATGTAACAATATCTATGGTCACCACATTTTGTAACAAAAGTCCCATGGATCAAGTTTGACATGTGGGTTAGTGGTGTACCAAGTTGAAAGATCAAAATGTTTTGACAGAATTGAATTTCTGAGATTGGGGCGTTCAAAGCGATGTTAAACCTTACTCCCTAAACTCATCCGTCACTAACAAGGAAACCGATCTATATGTTTCTATTACAGCTACACCACAGCCATCCCAGGACATGCCAATGCATGTGGAAAGAACAGGTCAAACTTACTTTACAACGATACATACACTTGAAGTAGATCGTGTACCACTTTGACTTAATCCATGTTTCGTATGAGACACCGTAGAGCAAATCAACAAAAACGTATAATTCAATTTCATAGTCAACATATATGCAATCCTATACTGATACCGTCTACTTTGTTGCAGTCCCCAGAACGACCTTGTTGGCACGGCGGCAGCTACAACACAACGACGTCAGACTGCATCTGTTACCATGGCTACATAGGTAACTGGTGCCAGAAACTCATGCAAGGTAATTACAGTTTCAGCCTGGGGAACGGATTGCCCAGGCGTCCAAGTGGCGCAATTCGCAGAGCAGAGTTGATTCCTTTAGTTTTTCCATGAATAACATGGTCATGCGTTCGAATCCAAGATTGGCCCACCAGATAATTATCCTTAATTTGTCCGCACTATACCCGTGTCCCTGGGTTTTATCAAAGTGTACACCTCGAATACCTTCACTCACTTGTTCATCGGCCAATCTACAAGAGGACTATTAAATTCCGTTTTTGATAACTCTATTCCGTTATGGCTTTCCTCAACTAAACAATCACGAGGTTGTTTGAATATCACGCATAATTCAACCGTTAAAATGTGCTTTCAAAAAACATAGGGTTGCCGAATTAAATTAAATTGAAATTAAGCCATAAGAAAGACAAGGTCATGGTGTTGTTCTAATCATACCTTATCAGCATTCAGTTTAACAGAAAAAAACTCTCACAAAAGACCATAGATAAGCAATGTCTGATTACAACAATCAACAGTCTATTATAGTACACTATACAGCTAAGATCGAATTGTAAATCGTTGCTCCCCACACCTGTTGGGATTACAAAGCAAACAGTGAGAGAGTGAGTGAGTATGGTTTTACGCCGCTTGTAGCAATATTCAAGCAATATTCACACATTGTAACCATGTCGGGAATCGAACCAAGGTCCTCGGCATGACGAGCGAACGTTATAACCACTAGGCTACCCGGCCGCCTCCAAAGCAAACAGGTCTTCACTACTCCGAACAGGTGGTGACAGCCGATCAATGACTCAATTATTTACTGGCTGTTATTATATAAATATAAAGTTATAACTGGAATGTTGTTGACTGAGGCGTGAAAAGAACCCCACTCACTTGGGGGCGGTGGGGTAGCCTAGTGGTTAATGCGTTCGCTCGTGATGCTGAAGGTCGGGGTTCGACTTCAAACATGGGTACAATGTGTGAACCTCACTTCTGGTGTCCACCGCCATGACATTGCTGGAATTTGCCTAAAGCGGCATAAACCATACTCACTCTTTTACTCACTCACCCGATCCACTATATAGATAAGATCTCGTTATGCAGATAGAACTCATGAGTGCTTTTGTGTGTAGATTGTAGTGAAGGCTTTAACCTACCATATTACAAGAAACAAAAGGCGGTGTTCAGCATCCATCCCATCACATCGCCCTACCCCTTCAAGGTCTTCTGCGAGATGGTCCACAAGGGCAAGCTTGTCATCCTACGAAACACGCCAGATGCCCTTAATGTGGACTTTAACAGAACCTTCACAGAGTACAAAGATGGATTCGGTGACCTTGAGGGCAATGTTTGGATGGGGTTACAGAGGTTCCACTATCTGACAAACCACCGCAGCATGACCTTGAAGGTTGTCGTGAAGACCAATGGGGATGCAAAGCCAATATTCTTCAGGCAGCGTTTCTACGATGGTTTTGAGGTAAGCACAGTCGAGGTGAGGTTAGGTAAAATTGGGTTTTTCGTCACGATCAAGAGTTTTGCACGTATATTGCGTCGTGCATGCACGTGCGTTGTGTCAAAGAACATCGGGTTAGAACGATACATGTCTACTCTGCGTCCTTGAGGGGGCAACCAAGCACTCGGAAACGTGTTTTAGATCTATGCATAAAGATTCAGGGGGACAAAACAAATTCCACAAGACTGAATGTCAAGAGGGATGACTTAAACTTTCCCGTACAATAAAGTACGGGACAATATTCCAGTCGTACAATATTCCAGCATCCCCAGCCTTAGGTTTAGAGTCTACATTTAACAACTTTTTGGGTATATTATTATCGAGCATGTCTTTTCCACGAAGATTACTACTTACTATACCACTCTTACTAAAAGGTTGTTTCATCAAGGTTACATCATCAAATGCCTTAGTTAAACATTCAAAAGGTTTTATGGTAGACCTGTAAAGGACGTTTCCAAATTTGACGCATCAGTGGCCGATGCAATTCCCTATTTTGACTTATACTATATGTACCAATGAACAATTGACTTGCCTTAGCATGTGTTTGTGACGGGTGCTACCGATGGGACAGCATACGCCCAACTTGGTATCACCTGGTATCATCACTATTTAATAGTGATTCATAAACACCTGCGTATGACATCGGAATCGTACAATGGACTGTGAGGAACTTGTAATTCCTAAGATGTTCTTGTATACAGCTATTTAAAAAAACATAATTCCAAACCAATTTGAAATGACCAGATCAGTGTTCAATAAAGAAAATATTAAAATGATCATTATTGATCAATCTGAGAAGTTTCAAAACTATAAAATCAATATCAGCCAAACTAAGAGCTATGTCACAAATGACGCTGACGCCAATATATCTAGAGAATTAGAGATCATATTCATCATCCAAACGCAATCTTCAAACTGTTTCGGTTTATAAACCTTAATAACCAGTGTCCAGAAGTGTAAAAAGGGCAGTTAGATTCAGTGGCAGAGAAAATAGCGATTTCATTTCATTGTGACGTCATTGTATTCGATGACATATCACAATGGGCTGCAAAGCATTGTGATGCAATTTCATCTCCTTGGAGGTATCGCTTGATACCACTTGTTCGTCACGATATAGCTGAAATATTGCCGATGTGACGTTAAGCTTTAACTCACTCACTCACTGATACCACTTGCATAAATAATTGATATACTGTTCAAGAGCGGCGTTAACAGAACTAAACTCACCCATTAGAAGGATTGGAAGAGCCCACAGCGAGACTGAAGAACAATAACCTTTCATTTCTTAAGTAGGAACGTATAGGCGACATTATTTCTGTTGCACGCACAAAGCTGACAAGACACGGAAAGAATTTGACCGTGTCGCAAAATTTAAAAAAAATGAAAATGAAGCAGAGGACACAGGGACGTATAAACTTGCATCTCTTCCATTGCAGGTGTCCAATGAAACGGACGGTTATCGTTTCACCTTCTTATCACATGGGACGAAACCAGGAGAGGAGGCACTTGGAGACTGTCTAACAAACGTAATAGGACTCCCTTTCTCCACAATCGACAATGACAGAGACACCAAGGTCGGCAACTGCGCCAAGATCCACCTCTCCGGTTGGTGGTACAAGAAATGCGGGCCGTGCAATCCGATGGGAAAACTACAACCTACGTCCGAGCTGATCCAGAATGCTGATCAGTGGTACATACACATGCCAATCGACGGAGATTTAGCGGCCCTCGAGGTGAAGCTTATGCTGTCGTATCATGGGTAGCCAAGACTCAACGCATGTCACGTCGCATGGTCACCAGGTTGACACATGATCAACTTATCCGAAATATGGTTCCAAGACGACGCACCCTCACTAATACTTTGTTTCATGACCGATTGGCTTCTCATTTGAAGCATAATACATGTTCTTTTCCAAACCGGATGTGACATCATTGAACCGGAAGTACTTATTATTGCAGTAACATTGGGACTGGAAAGTGAGGAAGCTGCTTCTACTTACAGACCTTATTCTATATTTGTCTGGCACTGCTTCAAGACATTTTCCCTCCGACAGGAAGACCCGAAAAACAAAATAGTAAAACCGTATTCTGGAACAATTAGTTTGTTTCTCGGGAGTAGTTCGAAAACACCAGGTGTCTTCACTGAATTTTTTTCAGTGGTCCTTTCATCCACTTTTTACAACTCTTTTCCAGTTTAAGTCAAATGAAATCGGTGTCGGTGTATATTCAAGACTGGTTGTTCTCTTAAGTTGTCGTTTTTATATACAGTCAATATCCCCATCATCGCTGAACTGGAACCACCTTTTTCCCCTTGTAATATTATACAGCATATGCAGAGACAATGCGGACAAGGGCGAAACTAACCAAAACCACATGAAATTGAGTGAGTGAGTTGGGCTTAACGCCGTTTTTGAACAGAATTCCAGTTATATCACGGTGTGTCCGAATAAGCCCAAAGCCCAAAGTTCTGCACACACAACTCTTTACTGTGTCTAGCCAAAGTTAATCCAATACACCAACGAAAATCCAAGGCAGATACAGTTCTGTTACGAGAAACAAAATCATGATATAAACAAAAGCCATTTTGTTGAAAGGTAGTTTGCTATATGATGTAAAATACCGTGACAAAGAAGCAAACATTTCTCCATCCGCAGGTAGTCTTTTGATTCAGTTGGAATCAAAGCTCAATCAGCTCCACTAATCACTAATCCTCGCTAAATCAGTGTGTGTTGTTAATCGAGTATAGCGACATTTGGACCTGACAAAATTAGTACAGTAAACTACTGTTATAACGAACTAAAAGGGACCATTTATTTTAGTTCCTTATAACCGTTGTTCTTTATCAACATAAATACAGTATAATTACAGCAAATGGACGGTGCCAAAACAGTTCGTAATATCCGTCAGTTCGTTATAAGCATGTTCGTTATAAACGTAGTTTACTGTATGTTATGTTGACATTTTTTCAGCATGTACATTTAATTATCTTTTCAATCTTGTTCGTAATATGGGCCTGGGGCCTAAAGTACAGAATAAAGTCTGTCTGTCTGTCTGTCTGTCTGTCTGTCTGTCTGTCTGTCTGAATATAGAAGAATTTATGGATGCATTGAGAACAGAAGCTAGCGGGTGAATGTTTAACGCAGTCAGCAATATACAAGCTACCATTATGGCACTGCGGCCTGAATATAGTCGAGTCTGCTCCACACAAAACATTAATTGACAGTTTGAGAAACGATCCACGTCATCGGGGAGGGATCGGTTTCAACAGTATGGGTCAACACGTGATCGGCCAAGGTCGGGACGACGAAGAGTAACCGACCCCTTGGTGACTATATATTATGGTTTCGCGCCCTCGTAACATTGGTGTTGCTTACACTTTAAATTAGCCTAGTTGCTCCCCTGTACAGCCATCAAGTACGAAAAAGCGGCGTTAAACCCAACTCACTCACTCACTCACTCATCAAGTACGAATAATGTGGCTGTTTTTAAAATGTAGTTTGTCTGATGGAGACAGTAAGAAATTAATACATTAATTTTTCATTGATATGACAACAAACATTCATATAAAAATATCACGGCATTTTGTAAAGCAGTTTTGAGATAATGTAAGATGTATTTTCGCTACATCGGTAACAATAACCAAAGTTATATTCATATCATGATCTCTAAACGTATGGGGGCGGTCGGGTAGCCTAGTGGTTAAAGCCTTCGCTCGTCACGCAAAAGACCCGGGTTCGATTCCCGACATGGGTACAATGTGTGAAGCCCATTTCTGGTGTACCCCGCCGTGATATTGCTGGAATATTGCTAAAAGCGGCGTAAAACCATGCTCACTCACTCACTCTAAACGTATGATCAGTTTCTTCACTCAACGAGAGATACCTGGATTGTAAGGGGTGGGTTAGGGGAGCACAATTATTATATAAAGGTCATTATTTCTCCATGACTACATTAAAGCGTTCAGTCTAATACATCCGCTCTCTGAAACTTTTAGTTTCTGAGCAGAGGATGCCGTAACCTTTTTACGGTTTGTTTTAATAAATTACAAAAATATATCATGTTTAATTCCAATCATATTATACTTCTACGCATTATCGGGGCGGTCGGGAAGCCAAGTGGTTTTAAGTGTTTGCTCGTCACGCCGAAGACCCGGGTTCGATTCCCGACATGGGTACATTGTGTGAAGCCCATTTCTGGTGTAGCCCGCCGTGATATTGCTGGAATATTGCTAAAAGCGGCGTAAAACCATAATCACTCGCTCACTCTACGCATTGTGAGGACTTTTTAGCTCCCCCATGTCTTAAGCTTGTGGTCTCTGATACGTTTCACGATTTATCGTACTAAACAGTTTTAAATACTTGTTTGTTCCCATTGGGGTGATATATATGATATAAATCCTTTTGAGTTTTATACCGTGTGATGATCGAGAAAAGGATTGTTCAAGATTTTCGTAGTTTGAATTTTTGTTTCATTTTATTAAATTCTAAAGGATATAAATAAACCTAGGCCCCATAATGGTGCTAGAGATCTTCCTCTCTTGGTCTTGTAGTTAAGGGGGACAAGTTATATATCTATCAATAGTTTTTATGTTTTTCTTTATTTACAAGATATAAGCTCATCTGAACCCTTTTGATAAGATGCCACGGTGATGACAAAC